>NC_139952.1:13271937-13309437 GCF_963454915.1 Gymnoscopelus microlampas | reverse complement strand
TGTTAAGGACCCCCACAATGATATGTATTTGGCTGCCGACAGCCATCTCAAAACATTTTGTTCCAGGGACCCCCCAGAAGCAAAGATTAGAGTTAAAATGTTCGCTTTAAAACAATATATATTGAAAGATTTGCACATATTTTCACTATTTTTCAAAAATAGCTATTTTTTAGTTTTTTAAATAATGTTATATCATCATTCAAATTGAAGTCAAAGTGTTTGGCCAGTTATTTGGGGAACCACATACAATATCCTCATGGCCTACAGTGTGTTAATTGCTGCTTTAAGTATCTATTATGAACCACATACTGTCTCAATACAATACATCTCACACTAATGTACAATAGCAGGGAATTCTGCTTCACCTGCCATAAAGTGCAGAGGAAGGCTACTGATGCAGACATCCCTGGAGAGACTCCCTTGAGGAATCAGAAGCAGACTGACCTTTGAGTCTTTGAAGAATTACTGTACATTGATTCTGCTGTTACGTGTTGATTGTATACAGTACATCCTTTGGGGGGAGTGTCCTTTACAAGGCCAATTGTTTCTTTTTCTCTCACGCACAATTGTCTTGTATGTTATGTATTATCGTCTGTGTGCTGTTTTCTTTTCTTTTTTCTTTTGTGCAAATAATCAAATCAAATCGAAGTTAAAGTGCATCGTGCCAGTACTAAATACCTATGACCTGCTGGTGCATAAATTCCATGCAAATGTGCATGTGTCTGACGGGCAGGTGTGAAGAAAATAAAACATACAGTAGGGAACTATTAACCATTGATTTCACAAACGCGCATGCAGTTTAGCCCATTAAGACCTGGAATCTGCTCTTCAGAAATAGCAGATCTACAAGCTCTTAGCGCGGCACCGAGTGCCGCGCTACAAGCTTGTAGATCTGCTATTTTTTTTTAAATCGTGAAAATGGGTGCAAATCTTTGAATATATATTGTTTTAAAGCAAAACATAATTACTCAAATTTTGTTTCTGGGGGGTCCCTGGAACAAAATATTTTGAGATAACGGTCAGCGGCCAAATACATATCATTTTGGGGGTCCTTGACATGAAAAAGTTTGAGCACCACTGATATAGAAACATACGTTTTTTTCAGAATACTGTTGGGATTTAGAAGACATTCGGCTTCAGGTCTTAATGGGTTAAAGCACATTGCTGGTGGGAATAGCATAGGATGAGTAGAACACTTTGAGTTCGGTGACAACATCTCTAACAGATATGGCAGCTTGGTCATAATGCCACTGATTTGAGATGTTAAGGCAATGAAGACCTGATGGGATTGCCCCATTTGGTGCTTCATCCTTGCCCTTGAATCTCCGGTTTAGCTCCTCGGAGAGGAACGGCAAGAAAAGTAAATAACACCTTTCGCTGGTATAATGTCCTTCCCAGCTCTCTGCTTGATGGTCCTCTGTAGAAGATTGTGATCTGTACTTTGTACCTCTGAGATACAGTATCTTGCTCCGTCTGGCTTGGCCAGGTACTTCATCAGGCGCCTCAAAGCCAGCCAGCTGCTGCTTGGTTCTTTGGCTTTTGAAAGTTAGGACCCTGAATAACTCCTCTCAGCTCATTGTTTTCACCCTTTCTATAGTCTCTCAAGACAGACTCTTGGATCACACAATGTTCAAGTGTGTCCGCCCAACAGTCTTTACATCGGAAGCGCTGAAAATGCAAAGAAAATAAAATAAAGCGGATGGTATTGCCCTCCCTGCCCCACACACACACATTTCCGTTTAGCATTTGCGGTTGCATAACTACGCGCTACTATAAATCAAATCAGTCAAAGCCTGTCTAGCTAGCAGCGTCGTGATTGGTCGATGGCTTCCTGTTCGCGACTTTTACAAGGTCGAAGTTGCGTTCGAAGATTGTGGAAGAGTTGTCTGGCTCGATCCCACGGTGGGATTCGATCACGGGAGGTTGCGGTTCCTAGTCAAGCGCTGCTACCAGGTTAGTCACCGAGGCAGCTGGCCAAATCCCTGATTCGAATAGTATTGGAAGCGCCAATGCGTGCCTTTTAGTTTTTGTACTCTCATTGTGACGCACTAGGGAGTGAAAAGGATGGAGTGGCAATAACTGACGCCTGTCTGTGAGAATGTGTTGCATGAGGACATATAGGCTCTATGCACAGCAGCCATATTGTAAGACATTCACAGGTGTTACCAATGATACTAATGAAGGATCTGTTCCATTCTGGTCAGACGGAGTCAGGGTGCTGATATTGTGCATGTTGGCTGACTGGAAACACTCCCAAATGGCCCTTTACGGGTGTGTAACTCTGAGAGTGTACAAATGGAACCAAATGGACCCTTACGGGTCCATTTGGTTCCATTTGTACACTCTCAGGGTTATGGGGGTCGTGGAAATCTGAAATTCAAAAATCTGAGAACTACCGTGCTACACTAAATGGAACAGAGCCTTCATTAGTATCATTGGTAACACCTGTGAATGTCTTCATAATATGGCTGCTGTGAATAGAGCCTATTGTCTTGCATGTAGAGGTCGTCTAATTTCCGAGCATGTATAGGGCAGTCTACTGAATCAAGAATCAAGAGGGTTTTATTTGTCACTCACTCATACAGGTACAAACAGCGAACGATGGTTCAACAGCAGCAATACTATATACATACAGTAAGATAATACTGGAGTCTACGGAATATTGCACTGCATTGATTTCTCTCCACTGGAAGGGCACCCTAGAGGGCACTCTCAAACCTTTTAATTTCAAGGACCCCCATAACTCTGAATGGAACCAATTCAAGGAACATTGAGGGTCTGTGGACTCCACTTTGAGAACCATTGCAATAGAGGGAACGTCATCGCATTGTTTTGCACGTTGTCATGTTTTCTTGCACATTGGAGGTGTGTACTTTATCATGTTTTATACCTACCACGGGGAGATCCAAGAGGGCACCTTTGCATTGTTCTTTTGAACATGGGGGGGCATGTTCCACCTGTGACAAGGTGAATAACTCTGACATTGGCTGGCCCTCACCCACAGGCATTGAAGAATTCAACACAAATTGCAAGTGGCGAATATAAGCGTCCAAGGTGAATGTGAAGGAAACAGGCCGGGTTTGATGTATGAAACCTTCTCACAGCTTGGATTGCAAGGGAGTCGGACGAGCACATTCTCTGGAGCAGTGGTTCTCAAACTTTTTCGTGCCAAGGACCCCCAAATTCATTATGTATGTGGCTGCGGACCCCCGCCTGAAAATATGTTGTGCCAGGGACCCCCAGAAACCAAGATTTGTGTGCAAAATGTTCGCCTTTTAGAGATTATTCAAAAATAGCAGATCTACAAGCTCATAGCGCGGCACTCGGTGCCGCGCTATGAGCTTGTAGATCTGCTATTTTTGAATAGCCAAAATATGAAATATGGATAAAGGGGTTAAAATGAACGTGACGCTTTATTAACTAATTTTGCTGGGGACCCCCTGGCATCCCCCCGAGGACCCTTGGGGGTCCCCGGACCCCACTTTGAGAACCAATGCTCTGGAGAACACAGCTAAAGACACGCCCCCATGACGGGCAGTGCCTCCTGAAAAAAGAAACACACACCTCCATTATGATTGACCACATGAACCCTAGCGTCACTATTCTGGGCATGTCATAATAGGCAAACATTCAGCAAAAAAACGGCAGATCTACAAGCTTAGTAGATCTGCTATTTAGTGTAGAGGGAATGAACGGAGGGGGGGCAAATGTAAAGCCCCTGGGGACCCTGATCAATGAAGTATAATAGTGGTTAAACTGTGCCATGTTAGATGATCTACAATGCGCTGCTTTTACTGCTATATTTGTACTCACTGTCTGCCTCTACTGCTCCTCATACTGTACCAACGCAGCTCAATACGGAGTGTTAATTTAAACGTGAACAGTTGCATCCATAAGGGTCAGTTTTTTACACTTTCAATTATTATTATTTTTTCTTTACTGTTTTTTTTTTACCATATCCTTTTAAATGAATATGCGTTGGCTGAAAGAAGACATGCACTTGAGGCGTTATTGTTTCTGGAGGAAGGAAACATTAGACCAGCTTATTCCCACATCCATTTCTTAATAATGTCTATAGGGTATATTTTGTCAGAAAAAAAAAATAATAATGCAAAAGAAATTGGGGTTCATTAAATAATGCTTGTCAGCGTGCGGTTCGGTAACGTCCAGAGAACCGCTTCAAATAACTGCACAATTAAGTGTAAATTGAAAAATAACGAGCGCGTCATTTTAGAGCTTTTTTTTCTTCATAAGGGAAAGGGGTTGCTGAGTGTGTTTACATGCACATTGTTCTCCAGGTAAAAATCTCATATTTGTGTGGGCAAGCATTTTCATGCTAATCAGTTCTTAATCCATTTAGACCGGGAACGCAGCTGCGTGTCATTTTAAGATTTTATTTTTGGCTATTCAAAAATAGCAGATATACAAGCTCATAGCACGGCACAGAGTGCCGCGCTATGAGCTTGTAGATCTGCTATTTTTGAAAAATCGTGAATATTTTGTGCAATTTTTTGAATATATATATATTTCTAAAGCGAACATTTGTAAGTCAAATCTTTGCTTCTGGGGATCTCTGGAACAATTTTGAGATATAGATGGTGTTTTAATTTTTTCATATTTTTCATATTTTTTATATTTTTATATTTGTATATTTTTATATTTGTATATTTTTTATATTTGTATATTTTTTATATGTTTTATATTTTTATATTTTTATATTTTTATATTTTCATATTTTTATATTTTCATATTTTTATATTTTTATATTTTTTATGTTTAAAAAAAAAAAACTATTAGGATTTAGAAAACATTTTTAGAATCGGCCTCAGGTCTTAATGGGTTAATACGCCGCTCATCAAACGTACTGTATATGAACAGCCTGTTGTGAATAATTGTACTCGCTGAATAATGTAAACTAAGCACAGGCATACCGTGATAATCATCAGTAAATGAGCTAATCCTCTTTATTATAATTTAGTGTATCGTCACTGTTGGACGGAAACCTCATATGTCCAAAACTGTCACTTTTCAGGATTCAAATGTAAAATGAGCTTTTTTTTTTGCTATTGTTTGGTAACAACGTAGTATGAAGAAGTAGGGCATTAATTTACAACAAAAAACACATACAAAAGTATATAAGAGGAGATAATAGGTTTCTGCTCGACAGCAACAATATCCTGGTTATCTTCCTCAGGTTTTCTGAGGATAAGAGCTTAACCGGATTATATAGTACACGGGATATTATACGCCGCCCTTTCCAAAAACAAAAGATAAAGAATATCCCTTTGGAGCTCTCTCTCTCTCTCTCTCTCTCTCTCTCTCTCTCTCTCTCTCTCTCTCTCTCTCTCCTTCACTCTCTCACTCCCTCCGTATCTCTCTCTGTTTTCTCTGTCCCTAGGTTTTGAGCTGTCTCACTGTGAGGACCCCGGCGTGCCTCAGTTCGGCTTCAAGGTCAACGACCAAGGTCACTTCTCTGGCAGCAGCATCACATACCGATGTGAACCGGGATACACCCTGCATGGAGCAACCACGCTCAAATGCATGACGGGGGAGCGCCGGGCCTGGGATAACCCCCTGCCTTCTTGTATCGGTATGTGTGCTTTAAAACGAGTCGGAGACACACACACACGCACGCACGCACGCACGCACGCACACACACACACACACACACACACACACACACACATATTGTCGTGTGGACGTGCACTGACTGCATTTACATTTATACCTGCACCATGCATGTCCCCGCCTGACCCCCAGTCTGATGTGCATTCGGCCTCGAAGCCCCATTTAATATACTTTTTTTAAATCTCTGGGACCGCAATCTACACTGTGTAAAATCCTCAGTGTTAATTCACTTGTGCAGTGGTGGAAAGTAACTAAGTACATGTACTTAAGTACTGTAATTAAGTACAATTTTGAGGTATTTGTACTTGAGTATTTTCAATTTCCAATACTTCTTCTCCACTACTTCTACTCCACTACATCTCGGATCCAAATATTGTACCTTTACTCCACTTCTGTACATTTGAAAACTTTAGTTACTTTGCAGATATAAATGAACAATATTATAAAATACACACATTAACCACTTTAGCACTATTCTACTGTATACCTAGGCTATTTTCAAACATTAGTACTTTTACTTTTGGTACTTTAAGTCTATTTTGATGCCAATACTTCAGTACTTTTACTCAAGTAACATTTTGAACGTGGTATTGCTACTTTTTCTTAATTAAAATATCTGAGTACTTCTTCGACCACTGCACTTATGTAAGTGTACATTAATGGAACCAAACTCTCAGAGTTGCAGACCCATAAGTGTCATTAGCTGTGGACCCCCTGGTGTCACTTGATGTCACATATAGCTAGTAATGCATGTCTAGTGATTTAAACATGTGATTGCGGGATCTGCACACTGCCACCAAATAAATCTTCCATGTCAGATTGTCACGGGCTCGCCATTAACTTGCTCCAGACATCTCTGTTTGACAGCCACATTAAGTCATTATCCAAAAGCAGCATATTATTCTCCATTCTGAAGGTTCGGCACTTCTTCTCCTGCTGACCCAGAAGAAAAACTGCTCCATGTTTTGTTTTTCTCCTCCAGAATTGATTATGCCCGTGCACTGCTCAACTCAGTCGAACGGGGGACTATTATCCCTCCCACTTTGTCTCATTTGTGATGAGATTACCATGCATTTTTCCATTCTGTCCTAACCCCTCTCTTTCTCTCTCTCTCTCTCTCTCTCTCTCTCTCTCTCTCTCTCTCTCTCTATCTCTCTCTCTCTTTCTCTGCATGTCTCTCTCTCTCTCAATTCAATTCAAAGGAGCTTTATTGGCATGAGAAAACATACGTTTACATTGCCAAAGCAAATGTGAAATAAAAACACTCAAATGCATATACAGTACAATTAATTATATCTCTCTCTCTCTCACACACACACACACACACACACACACACACACACACACACACACACACACACACACACACACACACACACACACACACACACACACACACACACACACACACACACACACACACACACTCAATTAAAAGCATGACCACATTACCCTTGTTTCCAGCGAGTGCAAACTGTATATTGATTGCAAGGAGCTGGATAAAAAATGACAAAGAATGCCGTGGGCTTGACCCACAATACCACTGATTCCCTTGGTCTGGGCTGTATAAACCTGTATGAACTCTCCTCTCACACCATTCAAGAAAGGCCATTTTTTCCTCCTCGTCGCAGTAAACAACTACAGTACAGGCAGAGCCTTTCCAACCCCAAAATGACTTTTTTTCCCTATCGATTAGTCACCCCATGGAGACTTGAATTCATGGACATTTTTTAGTTTTTGTCACATTCCTAAGCCAATAATTTGATGACGACAGCGGTTCCGGTAAGAGACACGAAGAGTCTCCTTTGTATCTCCTACCGGAACCGCTGCCTACCGGTGCGCTGGTCATCAAATTATTGGCTTAGGAATGCAACAAAAACTAAAAAAATATCCATGAAATCAAGTCTCCATGGGGTGACTAATCAATAGAAAAAAAGTTATGTTTTGGGTGAACTATCCCTTTAACTCACTGGTCTTGCATGTGGTCCGGAGACCCCCATGTGGTCCTCGAGGGTGTTCCCAGACAAATTGACCCTGTGACTATGAGTGTACAAATTGAACCAAATGAATCCAGAAGGTTTTATTTGTCACTAACTTATACAAACTCAAGCAGTGAAATGTTGTTGGGACTTGTTCCGCAAAAGATTGTGCAACGTCCTAGACATAATACTATAGATTGGTGTCCCAGAGATAAGAAATCGTATCAAACGGGGGTCCGTGGCCTGATGCATATCAAACTGGGGGTCCTTGAAATTAAGAAGGAGTCACTGCTTTAAATAAATGATCAAAGACTGTTTGTTGTACTCTGTGGATTATAATCTAGCCCAATGCCTGTCCTACTGTACCAACCGTTCCTTATTATTGTCCCTTTGATTCCGCTCGTGTGCGCGCACACACACACACACACGCACACGCACACGCACGCGGACGCGCGCACACAGATACAGCACATCTAACACCGAGCCCATTGTGCTGCCTCTATCTCTACGTCTGTCTTGGCTACGCTGCAGCCCTGTCCAATTTTTTTCCGTAATTATGTCCTTTGTTCCCCTGAAAAGGACTCACTAACCAATCTGTTCCCTAAAAAGCGTTTCATAATTGAATTTGACTCGTCTTGACTTGACTTCAGAGCAGCTCGTTGCGACCGGGCATTGAAGCAGGTTTTTTTCTTTCCCGGGTTCAGAGCTTATTCGTCTGGCGGCAGGCACTCTCTGTAGATATGGATATATGATGATGACACGAGCTAAGCTATAATGATGATTTATTTTGCCATGCGGTTTCACCATTGGCACAATATAAATTACACTGTTGAATATTACATTGATAACTCAACCTCTTAATAGTCAGCCCACAGCCGACTCGGAACCTGATCTGACCCTTCCTCGCCAACACACACACTCGTACACACACACACACGCGCACACACACACACACACACACACACACACACACACACACACACACACACACACACACACACACACACACACACACACACACACACACACACACACACACACACACACACACACACACACACACACACACACACGTCGCATGCACACATGCATGCAAGGACACGCGTGCGCGCACCCCCACACATGCACACACACGCACTCACGCCCCCACAGACACGCACGCACGCACACAACTCATAATATACCGCCATTCCTGTCTGAATCATAGATAAACAGTTTTACAGCTAAAAGGAATTAAAATGTTGGCACCATGAACTGAGTGATGTTCCCTATGCAAACTGCACAGAAACGTCACCCCGGTGACTCTGCGTAGCAAAAAAAAAACTATTGTTGTCACGTGCATGGTACTCGTACTTATGAGTTAGCCCCGGCCACGTGCCCTCAAAGCACCTTGAGGAACATATTCTGTTAGAAGAAGGGGGCTCACAACTCACTTTTAAAATGCTCCAGTTTTATTCACAGCAGCAACAGAACAACGCTTCGACCTTGCGTTTTTTTACGAGGTTTTCGTATTCTGATAGGATCATAGACAAACCACAACTCTTTTTTTTTCACAGGGGATAATTGTTTTTGTCAGTTTGTGGATCGGCTATTTTCACTGTTTTGCTAATGTTTTACATTTTATTTATTTAGCCTATAATGGCATGCTCCAAATAGGTACGCCGGGTTGAAAAAGTGGTTTATACACATTGTACTGACTTCATGGATAATGCAACATTTTGTTTGCGGTATTTAAACCAGCTGAGAATCATTGCTGATATATCACAAAAAAAAAAAGAAAAGTTCCTCAGTGGTTATGCACTGCAGAAACCTATTCATTTCTGCTGATGGCAGCAGCAGCATTTGAGCGCCAGTCAGAAAGGCTGTGTTTTAATCTCTTGATTAGGAGGAGTTAAAATGAACCGAACGGCTCACCTGGTGTGGCTTGCCACAACTTCAGCCAGAATGTGTAGACCTCGTGCGGAAAGACACAAAATGGCTGCCGCAATCTGCACTCAAACGGGAGCTGTTAGATGCTAACCCAATGTTGCCTCACTTTTCCTTAAGCACCTTTCCTCCTTTTTTTTTTTTTTGCCCCGCTTCAGCGCTCTCTGATATCTGATTCAGTCTAATAAGTCTGTCTCTCTCTTCTTCCAACATCAATAATGAAACAGTCATAAAGCCGCTGGCTTGATATTCTCTGACTTTTATATTTAAGCAATGACTGACTTTGACCCAGGTCAACCTCTCAGTCTTAATATCACATCGCCTCGTATCTTATTACTATATTATTACTTATGCGCTCTCCTTCATCCCACTTCTTCATTTCCACTCCTCCGTCGCTCTCTCTCTCTCTCTCCTGCTTGCTTGCTTTCCCCCTCCAACTCCCCAGTCTTAATATCCCTCCTGTTGCTATTGGTATAGAATATTCTAGTGAAGGAGTTGAAGGCATCTGGATTGAGGGGGGGGGACTGACCGCTGGGGGAGAGGAAGTTAAGAGGAAGGGGTGAAGATATTAGAGAGAGAGAGAGAGAGAGAGAGAGAGAGAGAGAGAGAGAGAGAGAGAGAGAGAGAGAGAGAGAGAGAGAGAGAGAGTGTGATTATTTCCTGTGATATAATAGGCGCTGATTCTTCGGGGAGGAATGCTGACTCAGCGCTTTTCGCCCTCCTCTCCTCTCCTCTCCTCTCCTCTCCTCTCCTCTCCTCTCCTCTCCTTGGGTAAACGTGTGTGTCTCATTGCGGTTGTGTGTGTGTGACGGCGAAGGACCAGAGTTAGATTAGTTCCCGTGCCATTTGTCACTGTGGGCATCACTTAATCACTATTCATTGGCTGCTGAGGTGTGCTGAGTGGATGTGATTGGCTAGATAAAGCACCGCGGCAGGCAGATAGCGGGGCTGACCTGTCATACATCACGCGTGCACTGCAACACACACACACACACGCACGCACGCACGCGCGCACACACACACACACACGCACACACGTGTATACAAACACACATCGCTCTGTGTAGATGAATGGTTCTGTTCTCCATGCCTGATTTAAACTCATGTTGTTGTCATGTCAACATTCGGATGTTAGGATGAACACAAATGCAGATGTGTTTAAATGTATTAACACAATGTCCAATCTCTACTCTCACCCCCTAAACGTGTGTGTGTGTGTGTGTGTGTGTGTGTGTGTGTGTGTGTGTGTGTGTGTGTGTGTGTGTGTGTGTGTGTGTGTGCGTGTGCGTGTGAATACATGATAATGTAGCGGAGTGTGGAGGTCGTTTTAAAGGAGAGTCTAACGGGAGGATCCTCTCTCCCGGGTACCCATTCCCCTACGACAACAACCTGCGGTGCACCTGGACCATCGAGGTGGACTCTGGAAATATTGTGAGGTAAAATAAGCATCTCTTGCTTTGTTCTAAAGTCATATGAATCCCACTCCTGTGATCAGCGGAAGTGTTCCAGAGTTGTCTACCCCCAAAAATGTCGGGAGGTTTCGGATATAAATGTCATATTTGAAATGTGAATCAGATTCTCTACAACTGTATTTCACTCTCCTGCTGAAGCTTTGATTTATCTGGTTTGGAAAACTAACTTTTGCTAGCCTTAATGTAGTGAAACAATGTTAATGATTGCTATGGTTGCTATGAACCACGTGTAAAGTTTGATTGATTAATATCAATGCAACTAAAAAAATCTCCTTTTTTGTGGCGGTGGATTACAGTCTCCAGTTCTTGGCATTCGACACAGAGGCCAGCCATGACATGCTGAAGGTTTGGGACGGCCCAGCGGAGAATGAAATGTCCTTGTCCGAGATCAGTGGGTCTCTGCTACCCGAGGGAATCCACTCGACACTCAACACCGTCACTATTCAGTTTGAGACCGATTTCTACATCAGCAAGTCTGGATTCGCAATTCAGTTTTCCAGTAAGTAACTGTAAGGATTTTAAATAATGCCAGCTAGAACAGTAGGTATTTTATTTATCAAAGCTCAAGGTCATTGTAAGCCTATTTACAATGACCCCAACCCTAGCTCTAGTTACTTTGTTGAGCCCTTTCTTGTATAGGCTATTTGTAGGCATGGAATGATTTATCGTTAATCGATTGATTCAAACTGGTGACAATTTAAATCATTTTTTTTTTAAATTATCGCGATGCAAACAGCATGAAAAAAAAGAAGAAAACACAGGATATTTGTAAGAGAATTGATTAAAAGAGTTTTCAGTCATTTGCTACTGTATTAACCCATTAAGACCGGGAACGCATCTGTGTCACTTTTAGATTTCTTTAGGATATTCAAAAATAGCAGATATTGAAGCTCATAGAGCGGCACTGAGTGCCACGCTACGAGCTTGTAGATCTTCTATTTTTGTAAAATCGTAAAAATTTGTGCAAATCTTTGAATATATATGTACTTTTAAAGCGTTAGGATTTAGAATATTTTTTAAAAATCGGCCTCAGGTCTTAATGGGTTAAAAAGACGATAAGAGAAAACACAGTATTGAAAAAAAAAAAGAAAGAGAAGAAAATTCTGGATTTGCGTAAGAGAAATAATTAAAAATATATCTTTTTTGTCTGGAAAAAAAATGTGTTTGAAAAATCGTATTGTGAACCTAGAATCGTGATTCGAAATGTATGGCGAGTTGAATCGTTTCATGCCTAGCTATTTGTATGACTCTAAAAGCTGTGTGAACAGGCTCAATCTTCTGTCTCCTCTCCTCTCTCTTGTCCTGTAGGTTCAGTAGCTACAGCCTGCCGGGATCCCGGAGTGCCTATGAATGGCAGTCGTAGTGGAGACGGCCGCGAGCCGGGGGATTCGGTCTCTTTTCAGTGTGACCCAGGCTACGAGCTCCAGGGAGATGATAAAATCACCTGTATACAGGTGGATAACAGATACTACTGGCAGCCCAGCCCGCCTGTCTGCATAGGTGAGTGACAGATCAAACCAACCTGGCTGGGGGGCTGAAACCACATGAACCCTGGCGTCCCTATTCTGGGGTGCGAACGTTCAGTGAAAATAGCAGATCTAGATTGTGGAATGGCTGGAGATTTGGTGTAGAGCAGTGGGTTTTTCAACCTTTTTCATGCCAAGGACCCCTAAATTGATATACATTTGGCCGCGGACCCCCATTTGAAAACGTTTTGTGCCAGGGACCCCAAGAAGCAAAGATATCAGTAAATTTTCGCTTTAAAAAATATACATATTCAAAGATATGCACACTTCTTCAAGGTTTTTCAAAAAAATAGCAGATCTACAAGCTCATAGCGTGGCACTCGGTGCCGCGGTATGAGCTTGTATATCTGCTATTTTCGAATAGCCAAAGCTAAGTGGTTAAAGTGATTGTGACGCTATGTTAACTCATTTCGCTGGGGACCCCCTGGTACCCCCCCAAGGACCACTGGTGGTCCCCAAGGACCACGGGTTGAAAACCACTGGTGTAGAGGGTAACAGCAGGGGGACCGCAGTCAACTCAGGGTATGTAGGATTTAAGTGGTTATTCCCGCTACCATCAACACAGCCAAAGCACCTTTGAGCAATGTTCCAAACTGCCCTAGTGGTATAGCCTGGTTCCAAACCCTAGACCCCGCCCACTCTCTTCAGTGGACTGCCTCTTGGCCTGGTGTTGAAATGTGAGCCTAGGATATCTTCGATACCCTCCAGTACCGTCCAATGACAGTCGGAGGTGGGGGTGGGTCTAACGACAAGCCAATCAGCGAATATCTGCTAAAACAAGCTGTGCGATGACGTCAGATGTAGGCGGATCCGTGGATCTCTTGTGATTGGTTTAGGGGAATTTGAATCCCCTCCCCCTTGCAATCGCCGACACTGCAGCCAATTTCAAACTGAAGCTCCGTGCAGCTTCAGGCTGATAATCAGGCCACCCTAGTGGTAGTACTGGTACTAGTACCAGTACTAGTACTGGTACTAACACAATTTAGACCTCTCCGATGAAGACATTACAGATGTGTTTGTGTTTGATTGATTGAATTGATTGAATTGAATAGTTTTTTTTAACACAATTGTTAACACATCGGGTGCCAGCCTTTTATTAAAACAGATTACTTTTGAGTGCCAGAGATCTCACCGTTTGTAACGCTGTGCTGTTTATAGCTGTGGACTCCACGGCGAGCACCCACACACAAACAATGGATGCATGCACGACGATTGATGGTCCTCGCTAACGCCTGGAACAATAACATATCTCACGCCATTACGGAGTAATCGCCCATCGGAAATGACTCGTTTTCCCCAATGTAAAAAGTTTCGTAGCTTTTCATCAAGGAGATAGAACGGGAGCGGACGGAGAGCCATGTTTTATGGCACGGTGATCCATCTGTCCCTTCCTTCTCAGAGTCACCGTGGGTGATTCCAGAGCTGCGCTAGCCCCCCCCCCCTTGTGGAAAAAAAAACAAAAAACTAAAAGACTGATAACACGTTTTTTTTACCGTGTTCGGCACCTATGCGCTACTCTCTGAAAACACGTTTTTTTACCGTGTTTGGCACCCGACGTGTTAACAGTACAGGTAGTACATTCAAATGTTATGCAAAAAGGATAACAACAACTACATTGAGAGCGGGTAAAATAATTGGCTACTCTAAATGTTCTAAAAAGATGGACGTCTCTGAAAGATAGCATGCAGTATGTACACACCATCTCAAAGGCTAAACCGGTAGGTAGCTTGCAGGGCAGCAAAGCTTTGGACCTTTGCTGACAGTGTCAGTGTCAAATGGTGTAGGTTTGTTTGTCAGAGTGGACTAGCTGATCTTAACCTTCCTACATACAGTACAGGTACACATGCACCAATCATTACAGTAGGTTAACTTAACCCATTGAGACCTGAAGCCGATTCTACATGTCTCCGAAATCTCAACAGTTTTCTGAAAAACGTATGTTTCTATATCAGTGGTGCTCAATCTTTTTCTTGTCAAGGACCCCCACAATTATATGTATTTGGCCGCGGACCCCCATCAAAATATTTTGTTCCAGGGATCCCCAGAAGCAAAGATTTGATTAAAAATGTTCGCTTTAAAAATATACAGATTCAAAGATTTGCACACATTTTCACGAATTTTCAAAAATAGCAGATATACAAGCTCATAGCGCGGCACTCGGTGCCGCGCTATGAGCTTGTATATCTGCTATTTTTTAATAGCCCAAATTGTAAAATAATGCTTTTTAGCTCAAATTAAAAAATGACACAGTTCCAGGTCTTAATGGGTTAAGAGGAACTTTTTCATGTTCTCAATTAACTGTTCTTATCACTGACTATTTCAAAAAACTACAGCATCATCTCTTTTTTTGTGCTCTCTTGTCTGTCTGTCCCTCCCGGCAGCTCCTTGTGGAGGGAACCTAACTGGCTCCAACGGGTTCATATTGTCTCCAAACTTCCCCCACCCCTACCCACACTCCAAGGACTGTGATTGGCTCATCGCTGTCAACTCTGACTACGTCCTATCGTTGGCCTTCATCAGGTAAACAGCTTTGACACAGTCAGTTAAAAACCCACGTCAACGGAACACGCCGAATCCATTTGCTTATCCAACAAAGCGATTACTTAAAAATCTTTGCTTGACAAGGTGTTTGATTACGCCAAATTCACACCAGCTGCGGTAGCGCGATTTCTACTTGTAATTTTCTTCTGCTAAATAGGTGTGTATAAATAATTCTGAAACACCCACTAAGCGGGTGATGTGAGAGGTTTAGAATACTGAGTGAAAACAATATTTACGAACGTTGAAAAAAGTAGCAGTAAAAAGAGAAGTTGTCTAAATATTTAACCCTTTCTCCCCCTCTCTACATTTCTCTCTCTTTGCCTCCCCCCCCCCCCCCTGTCTGTAGCTTCAGCATTGAGCCTAATTATGACTTCCTGTATATCTACGATGGTCCAGACAGCAACAGTCCCCTAATCGGTAGCTTCCAGGACAGCAAACTGCCAGAGCGAATAGAGAGCAGCTCCAACACCATGCATTTGGCCTTCCGCAGTGACGGCTCCGTCTCTTACACCGGCTTTCATTTGGAATACAAAGGTATAGGTTTTACATTTTTACATTTACATTTTTTTTTGCTATTTATTGTGACATATCACTGGTTTACCAGCGTAAAGAAGTGGGTGAAATTCATTACTGTTATTATAGAACATTACCCACCCACAGTAATCTCTCTCTCTCTCTCTTTCTCTCTCTCTTTCTCTGTCATTCTACCACCACTATAATGTACCATTCTATCACTTAAAGCAGTGGTTTTCAACCTTTTTCATGCCAGGGACCCCTAAATTGATATACTTTTTGGCCACGGACCACCATCTGAGAATGTTTTGTGCCAGGGACCCCCAGAAGCAAAGATTTGAGTTAAAAATGTTCTTTATATAAAAATGTATATATTCAAGATTTGCACACATTTTCAAGATTTTTCAAAAATAGCAGATCTACAAGCTCACAGCGCGGCACTCGGTGCCGCGCTGTGAGCTTGTATATCTGCTATTTTTGAATAGCCAAAGCTAAGTGGTTAAAATGATTCTGAGGCTATGTTAACTAATTTAGCTGGGGACCCCCTGGTAGCCCCCCAAGGACCACTGGTGGTCCCCGGACCACTGGTTGAAAACCACTGACTTAAAGGTATACTAGGCATACTAGGTATACTACTACATTTTTAAATATTTATATATACAGTATGTATTTTGCATTTCGCCCCCCTCTATCAGCCGCTATATAATGATGCTGGGGTGTTTTCCTGCATTGAAACACAGTCCTCTTTCTGAAATCCGTATTTTCCCTACTATTTATGTTTTGACATCAGGGTATCCGGGACATAAATGAAATGAAGTGCGTGTGTGTGCGTCCGTGCGCGTCTGTGTGCGTGTGAACTGTTCGAGTGAAACCGAATGGAACCGAGTGCAGCCGACAAAAATGGAACGGCAGCCATTGTTTTCTGTGCGTTGTTTTTACTTTCGGTTTTAAAACTTTAAAACGCTCTCAAACTTCTTTTTTTGGTTAGGGTTAGGGTTAGAATTTACTTTTAAGATATCGTTTGGATAGAATTTCGTTGTTTAACTTCAAATATGTGGTCAATTAATCATGACAGAGCCTATTTAAAAAATAGTAATCAGAGAACCAGCAGGGGCGGGCAGTGACACGTATGTATCCAAATGAAGCAACCTTTTTTCCGCATAGCCCCTTCTAAAGTCCCCTTGCGTCAAATTGGCTGGGGACGGGGAAAAGGAGCTGCCGATTGGCTGAAGGGGAACAAACTGCTGATTGGCTGAAGGGGTTGTCAGTCAACGGTACTGACTGTTTGACACCAGTCTTTTTCTTTTTTTGATCTCTGAAGTTGCCTAGAACCCCTTTAACCTGTATGTTTCTGTTTCTCTCCCCGTTCCCTTCTCCCTCCAGCCAAGCTGAGGGAGTCATGTTTCGACCCAGGCGTGGTCCTTAACGGGACCAGATTGGGCTCCGACTACAAGCTGGGCTCCACCGTCACCTTCTACTGCGAGGCCGGATACGTTCTGCAGGTACCGCGACCGTTGCAACTTCCAACACAGATGCTGCGTTCACACCGGCAGTGACAAAACGACATGCCGCTGTTGTCGATGCTAGTGTGAACGCGGCGTAACATCTTGTGTTGATGTTTCTGTTCTGGAGGTGTTTCAAGGGTGTTTGCACACGCAGTGTGTGTGATAGAGGTGTAGAGGCGTGATGTCTATTCCCGTCTTTCTTTTTTCAAGGGTTATTCAACTCTGACCTGCAGTATGGGAGATGATGGCCGACCAGGATGGAACAGAGCTTTACCAAGTTGTCAAGGTAACACGAACATAAAGGACACGTTGTACGCACGCGCACGCACGCACACACACACACACACACACACACACACACACACACGCACACACACACACACACACACACACACACACACACACACACACACACACACACACACACACACACACACGTTCACATAATTAGCGTTCACGTGTGGGTGAAAGAGAACATTATCTTGTTGTCAAGGTAACACGCGCACGCACACACACACACACACACACACGCACACGCACACGCACACACACACACACACACACACACACACACACACACACACACACACACAGACTTAATAAGGAGTCTATTAACAGTCATCATGCATGAACAAGTTCACTGTGGAGATAATTACATTGTTCAACTAGACATGTCTGCAAAACAAACACACACACACGCACTCACACACACGCACGCACACACACACACACACACACACACACACACACACACACACACACACACACACACACACACACACACACACACACACACACACACACACACACACACGCGCGCGCGCGCGCACCTTGTACTTATAATTTGTTACATTGTCTTTGTACTGTGTGTGTGTGTGTGTGTGTGTGTGTGTGTGTGTGTGTGTGTGTGTGTGTGCGTGTGCGTGTGCGTGCGTGTCTTCCACCTCCAGCGCCATGTGGCAGTCGGTCCACAGGTACAGAAGGAACGGTTTTATCACCAAACTTCCCCAGAAACTACACATCTGGACACAGCTGTGTCTACTCTATATCTGTTCCTAGAGAGTTTGGTAAGTTACTGACACACACACACACACACACGCACACGCACACGCACACGCACACTTACATGCACACACACACACCGTATAAAAGCGCATGAGAAACCTTTTCACTTCTTTAATCGATGCACATTGTACTATGAACCCCATTAGATAAGATCTTGTACCAAGGCTCTTACACCTTGGAACATTTTAATTACAGCCTCTAGTGTTAATAATGAGAAATGAGATCACACCCTTTTTTTTAACTTCTTCTTTTATAGATTAGGAACTTGTGCTTCATTAACCCATTAAGACCTGGAACTGTGTCATTTTTAGATTTGAGCTAAAAAGCATTATTTTACACTTTGGGCTATTCAAAAATAGCAGATATACAAGCTCATAGCGCGGCACCGAGTGCCGCGCTACGAGCTTGTATATCTGCTATTTTTGAAAAATCGTGAAAATGTGTGCAAATCTTTGAATATATGTATTTTTTAAAGCAAACATTTTTAACTCAAATCTTTGTTTCTGGGGGGTCCCTGGAACAAAATATTTTGATGGGGGTCCGCCAAATACATATAATTTTGTGGGTCCTTGACATGAAAAAGATTGAGCACCACTGATATAGAAACATACGTTTTTGAGAATACTGTTGAGATTTAGGAGACATAGAATCGGCTTCAGGTCTTAAAGGGTTAAATGGTACAAAGAGACCAAAATGTAGAGAGAGACAGGGGTGAGGGGACAGGCGGAGGGGTTGACAGTCGTGAGACGTATTGGAACATGTCGCTGCACATCTGTGTCTTGTGTAACCATACTGGCCAATGGTTCTTTTTACCTACGAAGGATAACCCAGAACCTTGCATACCATTACACTTTGCAGAAGCGTTTCTTAAGTTTCTATTATAATGTCATTGTCTTTTTGGGCCGTTTACTGTCTTCAAACATTTTCATAAATTGTGAAAACGGCCGATCTGCAAGCTCACAATATGCTGCATTGTCGATCGCCTGTTTTTGAAAAGCATAGAATAGGACTTGAGTTGTTAAAAATGTCGGTGCTGTGTTGCTCTAGCATCTGGTTCCAGTGTCGTCGCCTTACTGCAGCTCGACCAGACCAACCACACTGCTTGCTCATGGGTTCATAGAGAGTGACTTAAATCTCCTAAGCAGGGTCCAAATTAGATTAAAATTCAAATTGATAACCTTATCTGGTACCAAGCCGTAGCGTATGGAAACAAATCCAGAACCTGTGAAATACATGACATGGTGTTGCATGTTTAGTTGAGTGGTTGAAATGAGCCGTAACTGGATCTCCTCTGAACCGTCCTTAAGGACACCATCTCAGTCAGACTACTCTGACTGAGATGGCATAAATATCTATAAGCATGTTTGGCGTCAAGGTTCTGTCTCATTTCTTTCATTCCCTGTAAGCATGAAAATATTATAACGTAATTAAGTCATCTGCCAAATATATTATAGGATTGGAATAGATCCCCTTAACCCAATGAGACCGGGAACGCAACTGTGTCATTTTAAGGTGTCTTTGGCTATTTTATTTTGAGCAATCATGAAAATGTGTGCAAATCTTTGAATATAATTTTTAAAGCCACATGTTTTTTTACTCAAATCTTTGCTTCTGGGGGATTCTACAAATGTCTTCTAAATCCTAACAGTTCTTTGAAAAAACTTATGTTGCTATAATATCAGTGGTTATCAAACTTTTTTCATGTCAAGGACCCCCAAAATGATATGTATTTGGCCGCGGACCCCCATCTCAAAATATTTAGTTCCAGGGACCCCCTAGAAGCAAAGATTTGAGTTGAATTTGCACACATTTTCACAATAAAAAAAAATGCAGCTATTTTTGAATAGCACAAAGACATCTAAAATCACACAGATGCGTTCCCGGTCTTAATGGGTTAAGAGAATCGTATAGAAACAGAGCCAACAGGTGGATGCTGGGGTGACGGTGGGATCGCAAAAAAAAAAACCTGTCATAGAGCTATAAGCACAAAGCAGCAGCAGCATAGCAGAAGCAAAAAGAAGGAGCAGTAAGCAGGGAGGTTTAAATAGCTCACCCCCAATCAGATGGAGTGAACATGTGACTGATCCTCTCCTTGGCGCTGCTCTTGAGTTGTCTTGCCTGAACTAGCTCCGCAGGCTTCGCATCATTTGCTACTTTGTGCAGTATACTCGTAGAAGAGAGGAATCACACACACACACACACACACAACCAGACACTTTCTTGCCAGGCATTGAGTTTGATAAAGGTTCTCATCATTGCGGTGACATTTTGGAAAGGAGGCTGTTTTTTAATCTTATCACGTTTGGTCATCAGAGCTGTCATAACTGAAGGTAGAGCGATTCTGCACTTAAACGGGATATACTACAGTGTAACATGGCGTTTCTCCCCTCCCCTTCCAGAAGGGTTTTGCTGCGTTGAATAGTTTAGTTCCAGCGATAATGGCCAAAACATCTTGTTTCGCCGATTTTTGATCGCCGATTTTTGACCATTGTCATCCGTTTTTCTTTAATAACACAGGCTAGGAAGGTCAGACGGCGACAAACTAGATGCCTGAGTAAAGTTCACTTTGAGTTGCATCCAACACATCCACTGCCAAATTTATTTTTTGGGGGCAATATATATATATATATATATATATATATATTTTTTTTTTTTTTCTTCACGTAACCCAAGGCTGTAATTAGCATAGATTTTGGGCCCGGCCTGGAAACGTCCGGTCGGGTAGGGTCGGGTTTCGGGCAGAATTTGAGAACTCCAATGTACATGCAACATCAACCATACAGTTTTCAAGACGTATGATTCTGCGTAATGTCTATGATATCAAAAGATAGATAGGTTACAGTGGTGATTTGCAGTGTGCACATGACAGTAATGGGTTTCCCCAATGGCAAGCAGGTGAACTTCTAAGCAACGATATATACTTATGATACATACAGTACTATAGGGTATATCATTGCTTTGAATGTATATGGATGGATACAGTGCAGTAGAATTAGTATAGTACACCATTGGTTCTCAAAGTGGGGTCCGGGGACCCCCAGGGGTCCTTGAGGGAGTTCCAGGGGGTCCCCAGCTAAATGATAGATTAGGAACCAAATGGACCCTTATGGGTCTGTAACTCTGAGAGTGTATAAATGGAACCAAATGGACCCTAACGGGTCCATTTGTACACTCTCAGAGTTAAATTAACATTGATTTTACGATATAAATTGGGGTCCAAGAGATAGAAATGCCATAAAATGGGGGTCCGTGGCCTAATGCACTGGGGGTCAAACTGGGGGTCCTTCAAATTTAAATGAATGAGAATCACTGCAAGAGCCATAAAAATCTTCTCTTATGGGGGTCCTTGGCATATCTTTTCAAATGGGGGTCCGCGGGCTACTAAGTGTCAATTTGGGGGTCCTTGGCGTTAAAAAGTTTGAGAACCACTGCACTATACATTCCTAAATGATGTGTGTAATGGAAAATAGTCTCACTGCACGAACAATGCGAGATCTTCTGTATAGAAGCACGATCCTTATATGCATCGCGAGCCCGTCCACTTTTATAGCTGTCTTCTTCACAGCTCTCTATCTTTGATCTTAACAAGCCTTGTTAAGTGTCATGACAACCAGGGTCACGGGGGAGGCAGAGCAATGCTCTTTCAAAGTTACAGTCACTTCGGATTGTAAAATATTCCTGACATTTGTTCAATAATTCAATAAACTACACGCCGTGAGTCAAATATAATTAAAAAGAAACTCGAGAACATATTTATTCTGTGTCATCAGCCATTAATTACTACCCCTACCCCCTAAAAATATGGCTGATTAGTTTTAATCTGGCATTTTATTGCCTCACATTAATCAGCACATGAAGGAAAATCAAATGGTCAACCTCTAATCTAAACTTCTTTTCTGCTTGTAGAGTGACCCAGTAAGTTATGTGTCTGTCTTAAAGGGATGTGTAATTTGTTATGACTATAAATGTAACCAGAATTGAAATGAAAGCTCTTTAAAGCTGAAATCCATGGCTTATTTTGACCACATATACCTAGCATCACTATTCTGGGTGCCAACATAACGGATCTACAAGCTCAAGCTCGTAGAGATGCTATTTAGCGGCAAAGATATTTAGCGTAGAGGAAGACATGGAAGGGATGTACTATAGACCCCTGGGGGATTCTGGTCAACTAAGTAGGGTTCAAGTGGTTAATTAATCAAATGACATTTTAACCAATTTTAACCAATCTCTATTATAGAGCATTCTCAAAATGGGTGCCGTGACACCAGTCCAGGGGTTTCAAATGTTACAAATATACATGTGTACCTGCATCAATGAGTGCCCTTTTTCACTTCTTGAGAATTGGAATTTACCAATATCACTTTAGTTTAAATGTCAGTTCAAAAAGGGATGCAGGATGTCACATACCCCCAATGTGCTCTTCCTAACATTACGTGTCAGCTTATGTCAGAGGGAAATATGAATAGGCTTCTTAAAGGTAGTTTTCGGTTAAAACAAACGTTTTTTGTTCAAAGATTAAAGCTCCATATTGTGATAATAATCATTGCTATAGAGTGTTTGTTCAATAACACAGGTCTCCCTGTCTCCCCAGCTCTTTACAGAAAATAAATGTTCTGGTGGGTTGCTAGTTTCAGCCAATCAGGGGAGAGTACCCTTTTATCAGTTTAAACTTTATAGTGTTCTAATTCTGTCTGCTCATTTCCAATTTCACTTGTGCATCCTGTATCCTGCATGAGTTCTCTCTCGTGATTTGATACAATTGGTATCCCGACCTGAAAATGTATTTTATGTTGACTAAAGAGCTGGAGAGACAGGGAGACTCACTAATATTTGTAGTCACATCATGGCAAAGTAACTACACAACCCAAACCTCTACCAAATTGTCACTGTGCTATAATGAAGTTCGGACATCATTGCAACCTCTCTCCATCAGGAAAGTGTGAGATTGGATTTAAAACACGTGGATTGAATCTTTAATAGAATACAACTAGCAGATCTGTAGTTGTTGCAGTTTGGACATTGTTTCAATTACATCGCTCCGTCATAGACATAGTCACGGATTGTAGCTTTAATCCAGTTACGTGTAATGTCATATTCCTGGGCGCCGGTAATGAGAATATCAGTTCTAACCAGGAGGCAGAGCAGAATAAGAGTGCAGCAATGGAGAGAGATAAAGAGAGAGACGGGGATGTTGTCTTCAGGAAGGAACAGTGGTATTTGAAGCAGGGGACTTTGACTTAATAAGGGAAAGACGGTTAATATTAATGCTAGCTTTCATTTCCGTAGATACAGCTGTCAGGCAGGAGTACTTTTTTTCCTCCTCAGTACAGTAAGAGGGGAGGTGGGGGAATAATACTGCTGCAAACTAAGTTCTCCAATAAATAGAAGAATACAAAAATAATAGAATAAACAGAATACATAATTAAGAACTGAACTTTTCACATTCTTCTCAAAGTGGGTTCAAAGTACCACGCTCTAAAGCCAGTGAATTGAGAGTTTCCCCATGTCAGCCATGCAGGAACTTTTAATACCGAAATCACACAGCTCCATATTCTGCATATGCTGTATAATATTCAACTTGGCATTTGCTGGTTCTCAGCGAACATGCACACCATGTCTCTTATTCACAACCGCAGCAATAGATGGCACAGTCGTGTCACAACACTACTGCCTCCTTAAGTCCCTCTGCCACATTTGTGCTCATAAATAAGTCATAAATAGGGTGAGTTTGCAGAACATGGCTTAATATACCATGTTCCACTCAGAGGTGATGTGATGGGCACTGGGTCACTGTAGCTCTCGGTAGCTCTGTACTGTATGTCCATGTATCAGTACAGCAGAGCAGATGATTGGACAAGTGTAGAATAATGGTGGCACACTGCTTTTGTCTTATTCACTTTCTCCTTTGTTGTTTCTTTCATTGAAAAAACAAATTGTTCCCTTTTGACAGGCTGAAAAAAGTAATCAACACACGGTCTCCTCACGTATTAGAGGGACAATATCAGTCACCAGAACCAAGGACGGGTGTTTCCAATTAATCTAACAAGGTTAAAATGAAGTTTGAAGTTACAATGGCTTTGTATAGGAAGGGGGCGTGTCTGATACAATTAATATCAACTATCTAAATACTGAATCAAGCAACTTAAAAACTGTCCGGGGTGCTCCCAAAAGTCTGTGTAGACGATAAAATGACCCAAGAAAAAAGAAAAAAGTGAAATATCCCTTTAATGCCAGTGGGGGTCTTCAAGTTCTTGATTCTCAGCCCCCAACATGACGGGCTATATCGCTCATCGCTCGGGCGTGGCATGCAAGTCTCAAGGCTGCTCTGTCTGCACACACGACTTGTTGTCAAGTGATTTAAGGACGTTGATGTGATTTAAGGACGTTGTCTTCCCCAACACCCCTGGGGAATACAAACTTATGGTGTCCTCGCTTGATACGTCGGTGTGGGAACTCAGACATATTTATTAGAATGTTTTTTTCTTCTGCCACTTGTTCGGTACAAGCCCTTACTGAACCAAATGCCCCGGACTGAAACATATATTATGGATACAAATAATAAACACAGCGATTCAATGGCAATTACAGAGACATTTTATTTGACCACCTTGTCTACTAAGACATATTGCTGACCTACACAAAATGGTCTCTTGCTTCCTGACAACTCTGAATTAGTCTCTGCTGCCTCCAGCCTTTCCCCTGGCAACTGTGAAAATGTGTGAATGTCTGATACACTGCTCACACAAATTGTATTAACGATAAACTGTTGGAAAAACTTTTTTTTTTACATCCCTTACAGCTCAATGAGAGCAAAATTGCGTTCAACCTTTGCAGGGCTTGTGGCACCAACAAGTGGCGGTACAATTATATTAAAATTACATATGCCACTTAAAACTTTACAAATGGGCTCTCCATAGATAACATTACCAGATTAACAAATGATAATCTAATAGACGGTAATAGATAGTGAAACTTTCCTCATTATGTATTACCTGGAGGCACGCATTATTTAAAATGCAGCATCCAACTGCTGTTTGGATGCTGTTTAAAGAACATTGTTATTAAATGAAGTTGACAACGCAAGTTCAGGATTTAACCACTTAAACCATACGTCTATACATCATTGACCTGTGGTGCCCAAGGGGTCTATACTTTTGTCCTTCTACACCAAATCTCAAATAGTCAAACTACAAGCTTGACACGAGAGCTAGCAGATCTGCTATTTTCACCGAATGTTAGCCTATTTTCCCCGGATGTTCACCTATTATGACATGACCAGAATAGGAAAACTAGGTTTCATGTGGTTAACCACTGGGGTACCTCTATACGTGGACCTAATTTTTTCCCTCTACACTAAATATCTTTAGTAGTCGATCTACAAGCTCACAACGCATCGCCTTGCAAATCGTTGTGAGCTTGTCGAACGGCTACTTTCTCTAAATGTTAGCGCCCTGAATAGAGACGCTCTGGTTCATGTGGTTAATTCCCTCTGCATCTCCCAGACACACTCTGTTCACAATTATTACCAACCATCACCATCTTGAGAGAATGAACTGGAATGAAATGTTATTTCCCACTAGAAGTGTTAAACATCGGATCCATCCACATAACCGATGTTTGCCAATGCTAAATACAGAGCGCAATTTGATAAGATGCAATCGATTAATTGCAATGCCAAAGCTCGCTTTTAGATCGAAACAAGTCAGACTAGAAGAATGAGTTGCTGTTTAGATATCGATGCAGTCGGGTCGTTTCGTTGGTTCAATTCAAAATCAATGCATCGATCTAACTGATTCATCTTTACACCCATTTTGTGTGTGTGCGTGCGTGTGTGCGTGCGTGCGTGCGTGCGTGCGTGCGTGCGTGCGTGCGTGCGTGCGTGCGTTTATGTGTGCATGTTGGGGAGGGGGGGGGGTCAGATCGTTCTATCCAGCCCTCTTCTGCCACTGTGTGGAGTCTCTTTGAACTGTGGACTGCATTAACCACATTAACCATGGTTAATTTGGCTATGTCATAGTAGGGTGACCAGTCACAAAATTTTCAGCCGTTGCATAGACGTTTACCATGTTCTGTTCATGGACATGCTAACCTAACTAAACAGAAAACACGAACAATACATTGCGTGTCTCAATTCGACGCTTATGTGTGTCAATCAGTCGTTGCTTTGTGGGCAACACCTATGGTGCATGTGTGCGCGTGCATGAATGGGCGCGCGGCCACGTGCACGACAAACATGCACTTTGATGTAAGTAAGGGTTCCGGTTTGGGGGGCTGAAAATATGGTCACCCACACATTATAGGCATTATCTGCTCTTTTTCAATTGCAAAAAAGAGCAGATCTACAGACTGACAACAAGTGAGCCGGTAGAGCTACTATTTTCCCCGTGCAACACCGTCGTACGCCACAGCGTAAAATAGAGCTTAAAGGACAACTTTGGTTTTTTACAACCAAGGTTTATATTTTAGCTTGTAATTAAAGTAAATAAATTATGAGTGTAATTTTTTTTTCTTTTACTGCTTTCTATAGTTTTAGCATTTTTTGCGATATTTTTTACAGTGGGCGGGGGCATTCTGTCCGGTGGCTAAATATGCCTTTTTTACACAATAAAAAAGGTCCGGCTGTCTGTGATGGCCAGATTTGAGTTATTGGGGGCTAGAAGAGCTACTGTAAATAATAATAAAGAAAACGCTGGGTTGTTAAAAAAATACATATTTAGCCACCGGACAGAATGCCCCCGCCCACTGTGAAAACACTGTAAAAAAGATTGTGAAAATTGCTAAAACTATAGAAAGCAGTAAATGTAAATTTTTTAACACTCATCTTTTATTTACTTTAATTACAATCTAAAACATAAACATTGGTTGTAAAAAACCAAAGTTGTCCTTTAAGTGTGTTAAGCAGGTGTGTGTTGTTTAGTCGTCTTGGACTCAGCTGGCCTCGGCGGAGAGACGAGTCACTGTGTTCACCGCGTTACCTTGAAACCTACACACAGGGGAGCCCATTTAGCAATTTCTGCTCACAAGTCGAATGCCATCCATCTCTGTAAGCCCCTTGACATCCACCCCCAGAAGAACGCATTCCACCCCCCTACCCCCTGCTTACACCTGTGAGCTGCCGCCTAGCTGAACGGCTTCACAGACACGCACAGTGCTGGCTATTGTATTGTTGTTGTTTTTTGTCCGTTTTTTGTATTATATTTGTATTTTTTTACTTTTAGATGTCCTTGTGGAGGAGGGTTCCAGAATGTGTTAATATTGTATCAGTTTAACCACTTTAACACTATATACATCCGGCTGAATATAGCCGATTTACAAGCTTACAGCGCGTCGCATTTCCCTGGTTTCTGAATCCAAAAGTACCCACTTTCCCCGGTACACTTTACCCGATACGACAACATTTAGCATGAGAAATATTTACCTCAAAAGTCCAGTTTTGATGTCAATAATACGGTCAAAATAAAACAGCCTAACTAGCCTGCTTTCTAATACAGTAACAGTTGTACCAAAGTCATGTTTTTAAGTAGATCAGCAGGTTCGCAAACAGTTTCTTTTTTTTTTTAATTTATAATATTTATCCCTCGATTTTGTAACCCTTTTTTCACCCGGTGCCAATTTGCTAAGTGATCCTGGGCACTACACTCCCCCCACCAGCCTAGGGAGGCCAGGGCCGAGCTCATGCCTCCTTCAATGCATGAGAGCCAACTGACCTTCTTGTCACCTGACAGGGGGGAGTTTCCCTGGTTGGACGTAGCGCGTGGAAGGAACACGTTATTCCAACCAGTTCCCTTCCCCTCCATCAGGCGCCCTGGCTGACCAGGGGGAGGCAGTATAGTGACCAGGATTACTACATGTTGTTGTGGAGACACGGGGAGAACATGCAAACTCCACACAGAGAAACAACCCCACCTAGGGTGGGGTTGACCACAAACAGTTTCTTAATGTTTCATCCTTAAATATGACAGTACAATAATCGCTTTCCATTTTCCACTCTCACGCACCCCCTGCAGTACCTCCGAGTACCCCTAGGGGTACACACACACGTACACCCCAGAGCCATTCAAGGAGAGTTGCGTCATCTCCGTTCACTTCGAATGAAGTGAAACCACGTGACCGGCGGTGTTTCCGCCCCCTCATTGGCGGAACTCTCTAAATACAAGGCTCTGGTACACCCTTGTGAGAAACACTGATCTAATAGACTTTATGCAGAGCGATCGGGGATTCTGTGTCTTGCTCAAGGACACCTGGACAGCCGTTGCCGGTAGGGAGTTGAACTCAGGACCTTATTTTGCGTAGAGAGAGCCTTTCTCCCTTCTTCTCGCTCCACCCACGTCTCTTGGTCTCACCTACTTTGCAGGTCCGTGTTCGTACCGCCGGCTCTATTGTCGACCCCGCCGCCCCCGCCGCGCCCCCATATTCAACTCCGGATCAGAGCATTTTGCAGAAAGCGCTTTAATAGGAGGGAGTGATACATACTGTATGTTTTGTGAAGTCGGTGGAGAGAAATTCTCGTCACGTCTTCTAAAGAGCTCCGCAGAGAGGCAAAAAAAAAGAAGAAAGCCGTTTATAAAGTGACCGGTGACCTTCTTATAGCAGGATATCCTTGGGAATTTTCAGCGTTAATCCTTTACACCTCACCCTCAGGGACGAAAGAGTGCTTGCGTGTGTGTGTGTGTGTGTGTTTGTGTGTGTGTGTGGGGGGGGGGGGGGGTTGAAGGCAGTGTTCTTGTATTACAGTATGCATGTGTGTGAGTGTAAATCTCAGGGCTGTCTTGTGTGCGTGCGTGTGCGTCTTGTGTGGTCATGTGTGCATAATGTATGTGCATGCATGTTCAAGTTACAACTGATTAATACTAGGTTGAAGGCAGCTGTGTCGTGTGCTGAAACTAAGTACAAATCAGGCTTTGGGCGGTTCCGGTCGTGTCACTGAGGCTGCACTATACAGTAACTTATCTCAAAGCGCCTTAACTTCTCATGACCTGCTAGGAAACAAACACAAGACGGTCCTTTGCTGTATATGAGCACGAACGTGTCGTCTTCCCTTTTGTATTCATGGCGGCAAGGCAACGCGGCTCTCGATGAGAGGTTGCGTGACACTAGTGCGATCGGTGGAATGACAGGAAGGGATTTGGAGGCTTATGAATGAATATGGGACCATGCAGATGCAATGTACCCCCCCCCCCCCCCCCCCCCCCCCCCCCGTTGGGGGGGGGGGGTTGGATTTGGGCTTGGATTCAGATCACAGCCTGTCTCTCTCTCTCTCTCTCCCCCCAATCTTTCATAGCAAATAGATAATAAATAAATGCCATGAATCTCGAATCTTTTTTTTTTAACCCATTGAGACCTGAAGCCGATTCTACATGTCTCCTAAATCTGAAAAACGTATGTTTCTATATCATTGGTGCTCAATCTTTTTCATGTCAAGGACCCCCAAAATTATATGTATTTGGCTGCGGACCCCCATCAAAATATTTTGTTCCAGGGACCCCCCAGAAGCAAAGATTTGAGTTAAAAATGTTCGCTTTAAAAATATATATATTCAAAGATTTTCACACATTTTCACAATTTTTCAAAAATAGCAGATCTACAAGCTCGTAGTGCGGCACTCGGTGCCGCGCTATGAGCTTGTATATCTGCTATTTTTGAATAGCCCAAAGTGTAAAATAATGCTTTTTAGCTCAAATCTAAAAATGACACAGTTCCAGGTCGATTAGACTGTTGCACTTGCACAGTTGCTGAACCATGATATAGCATTTACCACACACTTTCCGGTGAAAACATGGCATCAGAGGTGATTGTGAAAGTCAACCAAAGAACTAGATTTTTGGGCAGGATCTCCTCCTTTATCAACAAGAGTGCAACGAGGACTCTAGTAGCTGGAGCCCTCATTCAATGTCATTTCCACTGTGCTTTCGCACCTCATGGTTCACTAACATCTCAATGTCACTAAAAACAAACTAATAAGACTACTTCTAGGCCTCTCCCCCAGGACTCACCTTCTCCCAGCTCACTTTGCTATAGTCTGGGTTGGCTCAAGGTTGAAGACAAGAGTGGTCTTTAACCCATTAAGACCGGGAACGCGTCTGTTTAACCACTTTAACCGTTATTTTATACTTTGGCTATCTTTGAAAAATCATATTTTGAGATGGGGGACCTCGGCCAAATACAAATCATTTTGGGTGGTCCTTGACATGAAAAAGTTTGAGAACCATTGATTATAGCAACAAGCTGATGTAGAAGACATTTGTAGAGCAACAAATTGAGTCACAAATGTTCATTTTAAAAATATATATATCCAAAGATTTGCACAAATATTTCATGATGTTTCAAAAATAGCAGATCTACAAGCTCATAGTGCGGCACTCGGTGCCGCGCTATGAGCTTGTAGATCTGCTGTTTTTGAACAGCCAAAGAAATCTAAAAATACCAGATACCTGTCAAACCTCTCTTCTCTAGAGTAAGTGATGCCCATAGGCGTAACACCAGAAGGATATCGTCTGACCCAGTTCCCCCAAAATGTGGCTCAAACATGGGTAAAAAAAAATGCATTCTGCCATGCTGCCACCAACATGTGGAATGACCTACCAAAAGACTAAAGGCTCTCTACTCCCTATACCCAAACTCTAAACTAACCTAAAATGATTCCTGTCCTCAAAATACAAGTGAACATAATTGAACTCCTTGAACACCTTTGTATTGTAGAATCCTCTATTTTGTGTTATCCTTTTAGCATCACCTTTGACTGTACTACCTGTACCGTTAATAATCGTGTCAATAAAGCATTCAATCAATAAAGAAAAGTCAAAATGAACAATGAAAATGGCTGATAGTGGCATACTGTATATCAGCCGGCAAATTGTTGCTATGTTGTACGCTGCAAATTTAAGGTCACATTTTGGCATAGCGAGCGTCGCGGTTTTTAATTCTGCGCCAATGTTTGGCTTCCAACACGAGATGACATGCCAGCTTAATGACATTTAGATGACTTATTATAGTGCGAATTGAGTTTAATCATTGGGAGGTCAGGTGGTGGCGTTGAATGATAATAGCGTAACTCGGTACTCTCTCTCTCTCTCTCTCTCTCTCTCTCTCTCTCTCTCTCTCTCTCTCTCTCTCTCTCTCTCTCTCTCTCTCTCTCTCTGTGTCTTTCTCTCCATTTTACTGGCTCTATTTCTGCCTGTCTCTCTCTCTCCCTGTCTGTGTCTCCCTGTAGTTCTCTTTGGTCAGTTTGTCATGTTCCAGACCTCTCTGAACGACGTGGTGGAGATCTACGATGGACCCACCCAGCAGAATACCCTCCTTTCCTCCCTGTCTGGCTCTCATTCTGGTAAGGATAGATGCTTTGATGTTGTGGTACCCAGTGGTGGGAAAAGTACTCACATTTTCTACTTAAGTAAAAGTATCAATGCTGCAATGTAGAAATACTCACAACAATACTACAATTAAAAGTCCGTAATTCAAAGTTTACTTGAGTAACACTACAAAAGTATTGGTATTCACACATTGTGTGCCATAAACGGCCCGGACCGTTTTTGACCCATTTTTTTTACGTGGAGCCCACGTGGGGCGCTCTAACGAAACTTTGGGATCATCCAAGGAGTCTCTGAGAAGGAGAGGCCGGATGTGGATCCTTGTCAAAAATGCTTCTGGTTGTCCGCTCCAATGTTAACTCCTTGACTAAAAGCTTAATATCTCCATTTCTTTTTAACTCAATTTCTGCCAATCACGCATAAATGCGATCTATTACATAGCGCACTTGGCCGCCAAGATCGCATAAATGCGTTCTATTGCAAAATTTGAAAAGTTGGATTTTCTTTTTTTTTTTTTTTTTTCAATTTGACCCAAAGACCAAGGAGATATGATTTTTCGAAGATCTAGGCTCCTATCCACTTCCTTGTTAACTAAAAACTTAAAAATTCTGTATCTCGGCTCCTGAGTACTTTTTTAATTTCAATGAAAAATTTCTGGCAGAAAACAGCGACAAATCTGAAATAATTAGGGCAGGCTAAGTGTTAACGTGGTGGAAGTGAGCCGTTTTCGATCGGCGATCACTCTGCAATGGAGGATCGCGTTAGAAATATTATTGTTCCAGGCGTTAGTCGGGACCCTCCGCCGTCTCACGCTTTGTTTACATGCACTTCCGCGTTGGGGCTTCTACAGCACGAAACATATCAACGTAAGTGGATGGAAGAATAGCAGGCACTGAACGTACAATATTTTAATAAACCTCTGGCACCCGATGTGTTAAAATGTTCTCAAAGTACCAAAAGTAGAAAGTACTCATTATGCAGAATGTCCCATTTCAAGTATTCAAATATATAAAAATCTTTTGAAAATATTATTTTCAAATGGCTGAAATGTACTGTATATAGGGGCTGAAGTGGTTAATGTGTGTTTTGTAATAATAATCAAAATCTACAAAGTAACTTAAGTTCTCAAATAATTGTAGTGGATTAAAAGTACAATATTTGCCTCTGAGATGTAGTGGAGTAAAGGTATTGGAAATTGGAAATACTCAAGTACCTCAAAATTGTACTTAAGTACAGTACTTGAGTATATGTACTTAGTTACTTTCCACCACTGGTGTGCCGATCGAGGCACATTGCTGTGCGGTGAGGACGTCCAGGAATACCTTGGTATTTTTTTGACAACCACACATTATTATTGCAATATACAAAAGGTTATGAATTATTGATCAATGAATTATTGATCAAAAGGTGACCTTGTAGATCTGCTATTTTCACAATGAATACAGGTGTGCCTTGGGATTCTGATGAAAAAGTTGTAAAACCAGTGTACTGGTTTGATAGATTGCCAGAGAGACAGAGAGACTATTAGACTCGCTGACTGACAGATAGAGCAGCCAGGCAGATGGATTTCAGCCTGGCAAATTACCTGATCTGTCTTATTTGCACCAAGCATCCTATCACATTGGTTCCTGGAATGAGACCACGCTGTCACTCTGCTTGCATGTCTGAGCCTCCAAGACAGTTTTTTTTTCTTTTTTTTGTTTAACCCATTAAAGGGTTAGTTCAGATTTTTTGAGTATTTACCATTAATGTAGTGGTTGCAAAGGTATTAATTGATTGCCCGAGTCCCGTGGTCAGAGTTATGGTCCGTTTCTGATAAATATGAAGTAGTTCCGGTAGATTAGTAGATTTGGTGGAGGCCGCTCATTAAAAATAAATTAATTTAAAAAACTAGCGTCATTTGTATTGTTGACCTATTTCTACCATATATAGAGCAAGTTTCGTTCAATTTCGACCCCTCTGTCACATGGTACTAATGTTTGTGTCCAGAATCACTGCGCTGCGGCAGCCTACTCACGCACAAAATATATGACACAAAAAAGAGTTTCAGTTCCAATTTTGTCTGCCAATGTTTTGTTTCATCACTTCCACTATGACTGTATCCTGTGTAAGTTCTCTCTCCTGGTTGGATAAAATATATATAGAGAAAATGAAAATTGTAAAAACACGGCCCCCTCTGGCATTAGAAAGACAATCAGTCGCCAGAACCAATGAACCAATTAGTCTATGGTTAAAATGCAGTTTGAAGTTACAATGGGTTCATATAGGAAGGGGGCGTGTCTGATAAAAATGTATATCAAATATCGAAATATTGAATCAAGCAACTTAAAAACTGCCTGGGGTGTACACAAAAGCCTGAGTAGATGTTAAAATGACCCACACCTCTTTTAAAGTCAAAATACCCCACTAGCTAATATAGCTGGGGACCTCCTGGAACCCCCTCAAGGACCCCCGGGGGTCCCCGGACCCCACTTTGAGAACCGCCGTTCCACGCCCACAGGGACGTCCTGTATACGCCGAGACGGGGGCCAGTTGAAGCCGTCCCTTTGGTCTGCTTTAATGCGGTGTCCACATCGATACTGAGAGAGAGATGAGGTCGCAAATTAGATTGAATACGCCAGGAAGGCAAGAGCTGGAAAGAGGGAAAGGCTTTGACGCGGTTATGGAGATGGACGGTGACTTTCACAGAAATTAACCGCTGCAGAGGAACACAAACGGGGATTTCCATTGTCTCCAACCACCTCTGACCACAATCTAATCAAAATGCTGCTGGCAATCTGTATTTCAGTCAACTAAATCACCCAAAACATGTTATTGTCAAATCCGGCATGCTGTTTCTGCATGCTGTGTGGGATTAAAATATCTCAAGACGTCCCTGTCGTGTTGTGTTTTTCGAATTATTCTTAATCTATTTATCCACTTAAACCCTTTATTGACCAGGGTCCCTCCCCCTCAGGGCTGTATACTGGTTCCTCTCGAATTTCCCTCTACACCAAATCTCTTCTCTGAAAATAGCAGATCTACAAGCTCACAATGCGTCGCGTCGCGACGCATTGTGAGCTTGTAGATCGGCTATTTTCGCAGAACGTCCACTACACCATTGTTTCTCAAAGTGGGGTCCGGGGACCCCCAGGGGTACTTGAGGGGGTTCCAGGGGGTCCCCAGCTAAATGATGGATAGGAACCAAATGGACCCTTATGGGTCTGTAACTCTGGGAGTGTACAAATGGAACCAAATGGACCCTAACGGGTCCATTTGGTTCCATTTGTACACTCTCAGAGTTAAATTAACATTGATTTTACAATATGAATTGGGGTCCCAGAGATAGAAATGCCATTAAATGGGGGTCCGTAGCCCTAATGCATGTCAAACTGGGGGTCCTTGAAGTTAAAATGGTTGAGAATCACTGCTAGAGAGCCGTAAAAATCTTCTCTTATGAGGGGTCCCTGGCTTATCTTTTCAAATGGGGGTCCGCGGGCTAATAAGTGTCAATTTGGGGGTCCTTGACATGAAAAAGCTTGAGAACCACTGCACTACACAATAGGGTTCAAGTGGTTAAACATGGTGCGTTGGGTATCATTCTCAAAGAGCAGTGATGTTGAGCTTCTTATGAATAAAAGTGTGGTTAAAAATCAATTCATCAAAATCAATCTCTCTCTCCCTATCTATCTCTCTAGGTGAATCTCTTCCTTTGAGTTCTGGCAACCAGATCACAATAAAGTTCACCACAGTGGGCCCAGAGACAGCTAAAGGATTCCACTTTGTCTATCAAGGTCAGTCTGTGCATTCTGCTGCTGTTGGAGCAATCAGTCTAAACGCACTTATTTTTAGACTAACATTTAAATGGGTTTCATTTAGACGTACACCCACGCACGCACGCACGCACGCACGCACGCACACACACACACACACACACACACACACACACACACACACACACACACACACACACGTATGCACGCACGCACGCACACACTCGCACACACACACACACACGTATGCACTCACTCACTCACTCACTCACTCACTCACTCACACACACACACACACACACACACACACACACACACACACAGACACACACACACACAGACACACACACACACACACACACACACACACACACACACACACACACACACACACACACACACACACACACACACACACACACACACACACACACACACACACACGTATGCACTCACTCACTCACTCACTCACTCACTCACTCACTCACTCACTCACTCACACACACACACACACACACACACACACACACACACACACACACACATAGACACATAGACACACACACACACACACACACACACACACACACACACACACACACACACACACACACACACACACACACACACACACACACACACACACACACACACACACACACACGTATGCACTCACTCACTCACTCACTCACTCACTCACTCATAGACACACAGACACACACACACACACACACACACACACACACACACACACACACACACACACACACACACACACACACACACACACACACACACGGAAATAACTCGCATACGGCCTAAGTAACCTCTCATTTTAAGCCCATCACCCCCATTGGAGTCGAGGGTCTTTGTAATCCTCAGTATTAAGTATGTATAAATATGTATATAAGTAAGTAAGCATGGGGGACAATTGGTGGAGTGAAAGCGGCCCGTTGACGAGCGGATAGTGAGAGATTGTTAACCTCCCTATATGGAAATTGGCTTTAATGGCAAACTGCTGACATGGACACATTTTAATGCCCATTTAATGTCTCCCTTTTTATGCATCCAGCTGTCCCGCGGACCAGCTCCACGCAGTGCAGCTCGGTGCCCGAGCCGCGCTTTGGAAAGCGCCTGGGCAATGACTTTGCGGTGGGCTCCTCGGTGCAGTTTGAGTGCAACCCTGGCTACGTTCTCCACGGCTCCACCGCCATACGCTGTGAGACCGTGCCGGACAACCTGGCACAGTGGAACGATACTCTGCCCACCTGTGTAGGTCAGTGGTACTTGCATTTGTTTGCTTCAAGAGCTCGTAAACAGGAAACGCCCTGTTTTGGGCATTTCCTCCTGAGAGCAGTTTTCTTCTGGGCGGGGCTAAACGCCTCACCTGATGTGTCATCAGGTGAGTTTCAGTGATAATTCCTAACTACACCAGTCTTCTTCCCAAGGTACACCAGTCTTCTGCCAAGGTATCTACCTAGAGTGCACCGCCATCTTTTGGCCATTGTGTCGATAATAATCGGAATTCACTTGTAGCTAAAGTTTTAAAATAATTGTAGTGGAGTAAAAAGTAAATTTGCCTCTGAGGTGTAGTGGAGTATAAGTATTGAAAAAAAGTAAATGCTCAAGTAAAGTACAAGTTCCTCATAATTTTACTTACATTACATTACATTACAGTCATTTAGCTTTAGCATTTAGCTTTAGCTTTTATCCAAAGCGACTTACAATAAGTGCATTCAACATAGGTAGGGAACAAAACTACTAATCACCTGAAGTCTTTAGTGTATTTTCTGCTAAAACAAGCAACCAAGAGTATACCTAGCGCTAAGGTAAAAGTGCAATATATCAGCTACCTACTTTCTTAAACAGATGAGACAAATAGCAAAATCAAATGAGCACGAGCTAAAACAAATAAGCGTATCGACTAAACAATATCCAATAAAACAATACAATAATAAATCAAGAGTTCGTACAACTAGTTAACAAGTAGGCAAGGCGGAGAGGAAGGGTAGGTTTCCTGAAGAGATGGGTTTTCAGCCTGTGGCGAAAGATGGGCAGTGACTCTGCTGTCCTGACATCAGTGGGGAGTTCATTCCACCACTGTGGGGCCAGAACAGAAAAAAGTTGTGACCGTGTAGATGGGCCAGAAGGACCCTTGAGCGACGAGGCAATCAGTCGCCCCGAGGTGGCAGACCGAAGTGGTCGGGCAGGGGTGTAAGCATCGACCATAGCCCGGAGGTAAGAAGGAGCTGTTCCTTTCACTGCCCTATAGGCTAGCACTAG
>NC_139952.1:13264437-13266937 GCF_963454915.1 Gymnoscopelus microlampas | reverse complement strand
ACGCATTGCTTGTGACTAAAGGCTTGACCTCTATCTGGTATCTAATATACATTTATATTGCAATTCATTGGATTGAACATGACATTCCCGCTTCAATCAATTCCCTGTTATTGATTGGCTAAAGGTCCTGACAGGTGGAGATTAACGTCACTGCCAGTAACGGTACACCAGGACTCATGCATTCCATTATTCTTATGGAAATCATCATGTCTGCTATAAGTGGGACGATTACCGTACGACTCAGTGGTGGGAAAAGTACCCAAATGTCATTACTGCAATGTGGAAATACTCTGTTACGAGTAAAAGTCCAGAATTTAAAATTTGCTTGAGTAAAAGTACAAAAGTATTGGTATCAAAATGTACTTAAAGTACCAAAAGTAAACAACAATGTTTGAAAATAGCAGATCTGACCTTGTAGATCGGCCATTTTCAAATAGCCTATGTATAAAATAGGGCTAAAGTGGTTAATGTATGTTTTATAATGTAATAATTTATATCTGCAAAGTAACTAGTAAACTAGTAACTAGTAACTAAACTAGTAAAAGTACAATATTTGCCTCTGAGATGTAGTGGAGTAGAATTAAAAGTATAGACAATTGGAAATACTCCAGTAAAGTAAAAGTACCTCACAATTGTACGTAAGTACAGTACTTGAGTATATGTACTTAGTTACTTTACACCACTGGTACTACAATAAGCAGTTTTTCTCCAGCTCGAATGTGACCAGCATGGGCACTGAGAACAGAATGTTGAAAATGTTCACACATAGTCAACTAGCAATACAGAATCACTTGCATCTACCACACATCTCTAGCCTGGTAAACCCTCCCTCCGGAAATCTCATTTCCATTTGATTTCAGGAAGGAGTCTGGTCTGAAACGCCTTTCTCCAATAATCGCTCTGCTCGCCGAGCCGACGAGCCTATCAGCGTCGTCGCTCATTGTTCTGTGATTGACAGCGACAGTTGGCCAATCAGGTGGCGAGTTCGAGTGAGCCCGAATGAACCCGAGTGCAGCCTGAGAGCCGCCGACAAAAGACGAACGGCAGCCATTGTTGTTCTCAGAGTGCCGTCACTTCTTAGTTTCGTTCTTAAAACGGTCTCAAACTTCTTTTTTGAGGCACGGAATTTACTATTAACATATCGTTTGAATAGAATTTAGTTGTTTAACTTCATATATGTGGTCAATTAATCATGACAGAGCCTATTTAAAAATATAAATTTAGAGAACCGGCAGGGGCGGGGAGTGACACGCATGTATCCCAATAAGGCAACCTATTTTCGGCATGGCCGTCTCAAAAGTCCCGTTGCGTCACATAGTCTGGAGCTCGTCAAAATGAACTGCTGATTGGCTGAAGGGGAAAAACGATCATTGGTTGAAGGGGTTGTCAGTCAGCGGTATTACTCCCGCCCAACTCCAGCCCACAGCGATTATTGCAGAAAGGCGTTTCAGACCAGACTCCTTCCTGAAATCAAATGGAAATGAGATTTCCGGAGGGAGGGTTTACCAGGCTAACACATCTCAAGGGGTTTAAGTGTTGTAAGGTTTTTTTTGTGTTCCCAGCACAATTGGCAGTTCTTCAATTCCCCCCTGTCCTAACACATGGCATAAAGAAGAAAGGCCAATTAAGCACACTATTTGCCCACAGCTGTTTGCCCACAGAGTGTTTTAACTCTCTTATTAGACAACACTCCTACTTCCTATAAGCACACCTGCTTGACATTCAGGCCGTTACCACTTCTTAATCAGTAGTGCATGGTTCTGCCAGACAGAGACAAAACTCAACCGCCGCAATTGTGTTAGTTATATTGTATTAACATACTCTACCACACAGATTGGCCAAAATAACATTATATTCACTAGAAAGTTGCACAGTATAGCTTTAACCCTTTTGTCACTTTAGATGTCTTTGGCTATTCGAAAATAGCAGATCTACAAGCTCATAGCGCGGCACCGAGTGCCGCGCTACGAGCTTGTAGATCTGCTATTTTTGAAAAATCGTGAAAAAATATTTTTTATATTTTTTTTCAAAAAACTGTTAGGATTTAGATTTTTTTTAAGAATCACCTCAGGTCTGAATGGGTTAACTGGTCAAAGGTCTTTAACCACATGAAAGCTCGCATCCTGAAGATAGTCAAAAATAGCAGCTTTACAAGCTCACAACGCGGTGCATTGGTACGAGTTGTGAGCTTGTAAATCGGCTATTTTTGGCACAGAGATGTGGTGTGTGTGTGTGTGGGGGGGGGGGGGGGGGGATTACTGGAGCAAGAACAAACCCCTGGGGGGACCCCGGCCGATGAAGTATGTTTTAAGTGGTTAATTCCATAGAATCATGTAGCTTACATTATGCAAATGTGAAAGCTCCGCGCACTCTATTAACGTTGAAAACAGCTAATAAACTGCTCCACTATAGTGTTGACACAGTAATGTCATGCAATTTCAGCATATATTATTATCAACACCATTCAGGCTAAGTACGTAAAACTAGCATCTTTGAAAAG
>NC_139952.1:13244437-13261937 GCF_963454915.1 Gymnoscopelus microlampas | reverse complement strand
ATATAGAAACATAAGTTTTTCAGAAAACTGTTGAGATTTAGGAGACATGTAGAATCGGCTTCAGGTATCAAAGGGTTAAGAGGAACGGAACGAGCAGCTAAAATAGACCACCACATTGATCAGCTGTTGGTGACATTTCCATGTCCCAATTGCGTAACACACTCCTGCCTGAACTCGCTCGCGGGCTACGCATCATGAATGGCGTAGGACAGTTATTCTCAAATGCAGTCCTACACACATACACATCGACTGCTAGTGCTCCTTGCCAGATACTGTACTTCATTGAATTCATTTTGTGTCTTAAGGTCTGAATAGAGTGTTTCCGGCCCCCTAGGGCCCAAGTTAAATCATATGCAGCTCTGATATTTTTTGGCCATTTATTACGTAATCAAGGGTTCTGGATTGGTTGCATTCTGCTTACAGGGTAACGCCCACATTACCTGCATGCCTGGACCTGTCCGAAGATGGAACTATCCTGTACCACTATGCCTGTGTAGGTACACACACACACACGCACGCACGCACGCACGCACGCGCGCACACACACACACACACACACACACACACACACACACACACACACACACACACACACACACACACACACACACACACACTCCGTAGGCATACGTTAGAAACGTTAGCACACAAAGCGAGCTAGCCAGTTAAATGCTTGTTTTGTTCTTACTTTAGGCCTCTTTTCAGCAAAACAAACGATCACTTTGCACTGTGCAGTAAAAAGGAGTTCAGGAAGCCATTGTGTATATGGAAGCGTTTTAGCATATTTACTTCCTGTATGTCTCTGTTTTAAACTTTTAATGCACTTCTGCATAATCCCACACTTTTAAGACGATGCCGTGATCGATGGGACCATTACAGTAACATCCAGAGTGTGCAGAAGCATTAGCATACACTCCAGGCTGCTAATAATCCATAGCGCACGCGGGTCAAACTGTAGCAATCATCTCCATTATGTACATAAGTTGATCATAGAGCTTATTTGCCAAAACTGCCCCAAAAAAAGTGTTCATGAATTCAACAAAGTGCGGGGGAAAAGAAAGTCAGGTTTAAATTACAGAAGGGTTCAGACCTGTTGTGCTTAATTAAAAGATCCTTTACTAATTGGTGTGTGAGGTCAGTCTCCACTGTGAGGTGCTTTCAACTCTCTCTCTCTCTCTCTCTCTCTCTCTCTCCCCCAGCCCAGTGTGGTGGGTCGATGATAGATGTGAGTGGAGTGATCATGAGTCCTGGTTACCCCGGTAACTACCCCAGTGGATTGGACTGCACATGGACGGTCAACTTACCTATTGGATTTGGTAAGAACCAAAAGATCTGTCTGTCTGTCTCTCTGTCTGTCTGTCTGTCTGTCTGTCTGTCTGTCTGTCTGTCTGTCTGTCTGTCTGTCTGTCTTCTACAGCAGTGGTTCTCAAACGTCTTCGTGCCAAGGACCCCCAAATTGATATGTATTTGGCCGTGGACCCCCACCTGAAAATATGTTGTGCCAGGGACCCCCCCCCGAAAGTAAAGATTTGAGTTCAAAATGTTCACCTTAAAAAAAGAAAAAAAGATTTAAAGATTTGCGCACATTTTCGAGATTTTTTCAAAAATAGCAGATCTACAAGCTCATAGCGCGGCACTCGGTGCCGCGCTATGAGCTTGTATATCTGCTATTTTTGAATAGCCAAAGTGTAAAATATGGATGAAGTGGTTGAAATTTTTGTGACGCTTTAACACATTTAGCTGGGCACCCCCTAGTACCCCTCCAAGGACCCCTAGGCTTTGAGAACCGATGTTCTTCTACAGTATACCGTATATGTCTGTTCGTATCTTACATGACCTGAATCTTAACTTACCGTACGTGGGGGTTTTGTTGCAAAAAAAAAGGGATCCACCTGCAGTTTCTAAACTTCTCCACGGAGGCCATCCATGACTACCTGGAGATCCGCAGTGGCACCCTGGAGACGGGCGCGGTGATCGACAGGTTCAGCGGACCGGTGCTCCCCAAGCCTCTGTTCAGCACCACGCACCAGACCAGCTTCTTTTTCCACAGCGACTACTCCCAGAACAAGCCTGGCTTTCACATCACGTATCAAGGTAAAAACCGATCGCCGCAACACGGTCGAATCCGGCGTTCATTTAACCTCTTAACCCATTAACCCATTGAGACCTGAAGCCGATTCTACATGTCTCCTAAATCTCAACAGTATTCTGAAAAACGTATGTTTCTATATCAGTGGTGCTCAATCTTTTTCATGTCAAGGACCCCCAAAATGATGATGTATTTGGCCGCGGACCCCCATCAAAATATTTTGTTCCATGGACCCCCAGAAGCAAAGATTTGAGTTTAAAATGTTCGCTTTAAAAATATATATATTCAAAGATTTGCACACATTTTCACGATTTTTCAAAAATAGCAGATCTACAAGCTCATAGCGCGGCACTCGGTGCCGCGCTATGAGCTTGTATATCTGCTATTTTTGAATAGCCCAAAGTGTAAATTAATGCTTTTTAGCTCAAATCTAAAAATGACACAGTTCCAGGTCTTAATGGGTTAAAGGGATAGTACAGCCCCAAAATGACTTTTTTTCCTATCGATTAGTCACCCCATGGAGACTTGAATTCATGGATATTTCTTTTGTTTTTGTCGCATTCCTAAGCCAATAATTTGATGACCGGCAGCGGTTCTGGTAGGAGACACAAAGTCACCGTCATCAAATTATTGGCTTAGGCCAATAATGGCTTAACAAAAAAACACCCATGAATTCAAGTCTCCATGCATGGGATCACTAATCGATAGAAAAAATACATTTCTGGGTGAACTATCCCTTTAAGACCCGAGGCCGATTCTACAAATGCCTCCTAAACCAAGTAGTTCTCACACTTTCAAGATTTTTCTTAAAAATGTTCAAAAATTGCAGATGTACAAGCTCACAGCACGGCACAAAGTGACGCTCTGCAAGCTTGTACATCTGCTATTTTTCAATATCCAACGCTAAAATCAAAAATAACACTGATAGGCCTACAGTATCACAGTTATTACTTAATCGCCAAATCGCTTTTTTTTTTCCACAGTTATTTTTGCATAATCGTCATAATCGTTTCCATGTTGAAAGATTTTCACACATTTTAAAATATTAAAGATAGCAGAAATAGCTGCAAGCTTTCGTGACGCGTTGTAAGCTTGTAGATCAGATATTTTTACATGAATAAAAATTTGCTATGTCAGTGGTTTTCAAACGTTGTAATGTCAAGGACCCCAAAATGTATATGTATTTGGCCGCGGACCCCCATCTCAAAATATGTTGTTCCAGGGACCCCCAGAAGCAAAGATTTGAGTTACAAATGATCGCTTTAAAACAATATATATATTCAAAGATTTGCACAAATTTCTCGACTTTTCAAAAATAGCAGATCTACAAGCTCGTAGCGCGGCACTCGGTGCCGCGCTATGAGCTTGTAGATCTGCTATTTTTGAATAGCCAAAGTGTAAAATAATGCTTTTTAGCTCAAATCTAAAAATGACACAGATGCGTCCCAGGTCTTAATCGGTCATTGCCTCCCCAGCCTATCAACTCCAGAGTTGTCCGGATCCACGGCCGTTCCGCAATGGCATCGTGATCGGCTCGGATTTCAGCGTGGGAATGACGGTGTCGTTTGAGTGTCTGCCCGGATACTCGCTGATCGGAGAGGCGTCGCTGACGTGCCTGCACGGCATCAGTCGGACCTGGAACCACCCACTGCCGCGATGTGAAGGTTCATACATGTCTATATTGCTCTTCATTTTTCTGATCCATTTCTGATCCAGCCTTTACTCTGAGGACTGCTATATTTGTATATAATCTATAGCTTGATGTTTATGTTGCCCTTTTTTTATGACTCAATGTTTATTAAGTTTTCAATTTAACACAAAAAAAGTAGAAGATTAACAAAACAACTGTTAACACATCGGGTGCCAAACACGGTCTGAACCGTGTGTTTACATGGCGGTTCCGCCGCTTCGGTGCCGAACACGGTCTGAACCGTGAGTTTAGTCTTTTTGTTTTTTTCGTTTTTCTCCGCGCGGGCGGGACTAGAGCAGCTCTGGGAGCACCCATTGTAATCCTGCGAAGGAAGTGCCAGATCGCTCACCGGAAACAATTTTCTTTTTCCCATCCGCTTCCTGTCTATTTCCTACTTTGAAACGCCTTTATCTCCGAATCTGTTTCCTGTGGGGAAAACCGGTCATGCGCGATGCGCGATCCCCCCCCGTTGTAACTTGCCAGGGTAATGTTATGGTTCCAGCTTAGCCAGGCTCATGGGACAACATGAATCGATGCTTTTTTTTGCGTGGATTTGCTCGTTGCGCACGCGGAAGCGTTAAACAGCAAAGCGCAGTCAATGGGGAGAATGCTGGCACCCACGGTAAGTTGTTATGAAAAAATGCTGGCACCCGATGTGTTAAACACAAGAAGAATACAAATAGACAACAAATGAAACAAAAACAACAAAAAAACAAAATACAATACAAATGTTCCCCTTTTTTTAATACTTCCATGTCGGCCATCCCACCCATGACCCAAAATGGCAAACAAAACGCCAAAGGATCAAACTATAATTGTTCTATCCTGACTAAACTATGGCTCGATCGCACAAGCTCTGCATTTTGTATTACTGCCATTCTCAAGTGCTAACCACTGTATGCTGCTGCCCCCGTGTGTGTGTGTGTGTGTGTGTGTGTGTGTGTGTGTGTGTGTGTGTGTGTGCGTGTGCGTGTGCGCGTGTGCGTGTGTGCGTGTGCGTGCGCGTCTCCTGCCTCCTCAGCGGTCCTTAGGGGCTGTCACAGCTGCGATCAGGGAGCTTACTAATTAGGGATACCTGGAGAGCAAGCCAGGCAACAGGAAGAAAGACAGGAGGAATGCGTAACAATTTGCACACCTGCTTTTCGCCGACTTGAGAAAACGAGAGAAATGTTTCCGTTACATCATGTGTAATATTCCTTCGCACATTGCTGGCCCCTGCGTCGCTCGTGGCATCGCCGTCCGAGGAACAGGCGATGTGATTAAAGAGCATATGCTAGAGTATGTGTTAGCCCCGGCCGCACAAATGATGGCACAGGGAGTAATTCATTCTGAATGGAAGATGCAGCGGAATGCCAAGAGATTTACACGAGAGGTGACATCGCGGGGTTTCAGCAGAGGAGAACAGAGAAGAAAAGATTCAAATAAGGCAGCGATTGTATTATAAATATATCCCCCACTATCCCCCATTATCGTCACCATTTTTTATTAGTAATAATAATAGTAGCAGCAGTATTGGTAGTAGTGGTAATATGCGGCTGCTAATTACAACACCGAGACATCTATTCTTTTGGTCAGCCAGAGGAATTATCCCCTTATAATGGGATGACCCATTATCTAGGCTGATACAATGCGGTCACACCTATTATACAGTGTAACATTTTATTAAGGCAGATAATCACTTATATTCTCTAATGACGGTATCTACCTCTCCTGGCTGTCTAAAGGAATAGCCAAACATCATATGGGCTGTGCAGTGCCATTCATTTAATGACAGTTTATTAACGTTCATATTGTTCACGCTCCATCTTACAGCTCTTATCTGCATTGAATGTCACGCTCAAACGTCAACTCTCCTGGCCCGTCCAACGCAATACCCCACAACATCCGGAATGTAATATTTAATAGCAGTGGTGGAAAGTAACTAAGTACATTTACTCAAGTACTGTACTTAAGTGTAATTTTTAGGCATTTTCACTTTAGTGGAGGATTTCCAATTGTCAGTACTTTTACTTCTACTCCACTTACATCTCAGAGGCAAATATTACACTTTTACTCCACTACAGTTATTTGAAAAATGTAGTTACTAGTTACTTTGTAGATTTTTATTATTATTACAAAACATACATTAACCACTTCAGCCCCTATATACAGTACATTTCGGCCATTTGAAAATAGCCGATTTACAAGCCCACAATGCGTCGCTTCGCGACGCATTGTGAGCTTGTAGATCTGCTATTTTCTAAATATTTTTTAGACATTTCATACATTTGAAAACTTGTGAAATGGGGCATTCTGCATAATGAGCACTTTCTACTTTTGGTACTTTAAGTACATTTTGATACTTTTACCCAAGTAATTTTTTTTATTCTGGCCTTCTGGACAAAAAAAAAGAGTACTTTTACCACGGCTGTTTAATAGTAATATACAAAGTATCCTCTTGTTCATTGTCCTGTCTTACAGCTCTGTGCGGCGGTAACATCACGTCATTAAATGGGACCATCTACTCTCCCGGTCACCCTGAGGAGTATCCCAACTTCCAGGACTGTGTGTGGAGCGTGAGAGTTCCCCCCGGACATGGGATCTACATCAATTTCACCGTGCTGAGCACTGAACCCATATACGACTATATCACTGTCTGGTAAGTGGCATTGGCATTAGTAGCAGTAATAATAATGATTGTCGGTGTTCGATTGGCTGGGGGTGATGCCTCTGCTTTTGATATCCACGCTCTGTTGTTCGTGCATTTTTATGGTCGGTGGGAAGTATGTTTTATCTCTGCTTCTGGTCAGTCTGAAATGCATGAATAAGTGCGCTTCGTTTTGGGAAATGTCTGATATGTAAATTTTACTCAAAAGACGGGGTGCCGTGATTTTCAGTGATTTTTTCCCCCCTAAAACATGATCATCAGGTATTATGGTTATACTAGGAGGAAGATTTTTTTCAAAAAAGTGTACAGAAATTGTTAAAATTATGTTTTTATGTGGACACGCCCCCAGTTCATTAAGTATACCTGGTTCTCACCTTAGCACCTCCTCCACCACCTTAGCACCACCCACCTGTCCTAGTCCCTCCTCCTCCTCATGCCCACACCTGTCGTGTTATGATAATGAGGGGGAGGGTATGTTTTTACTATGTCACTAAAGGGCTGTTTTTCTATTGGCACGTTTGACCCTCAAGGTTTTTCAGCCTCCAGGTAGAAACTCAAAATAGTCAGAGAAGACATACAACACCATAAAAACACCACCAGGGGGCTTAATGAAGTTCTATCAACCTCATAGACACATGAAAAACAGAAAAAGTGCAAAACCATGGCACCACCTCTTTAATTAATGTAGGTACTTTAAGTACATTTTGAAGCCAATACTTTTGGGCTTTTACTCAATCAAGTTAATTTCGAATTCCGGAATTTAACTATTTAAAAAAAAAACTTTTACAGAGTATTTCTATATTGCAGTATTGATACTTTTACTTAAGTAAAACAATTTAGTACTTTTTCCACCACCACTGATATGTTTGATAAAAAGTATATAGGGTTTAAGTGGTTTATTATTATTAATATTATTATTATTATTTTTTTTTTCATACAAATCAAACCCTGCTAACAGCAGTAGCAGAAATAGATGTACTTCCACCAGTCATATTCATTTTCATGTCGAATATAGTTCACATTACCATTCTCATTCTCTCATATATATACAGGGGTATATATACTGGCCATCTGGCGTATATGGCGACAAATCCCAGTGGGGCGATGGACCATCAAAAAACCCATAAATATTTTACCGGCCGTCCAGCCCTCCCTGTCTCTTTACCGGTCCACTCGGTGTGCCTGTCATTCGCTGTGTGGATGAGCTCATGCTGCGTGTGTGTCCCAACACTAGGCTCATTGGCCATCAGTGTTGCCAGATAATGCGAGGGAATTAAGCAACCAGGTCTATGAAAACTTGCCCAAAAGAAGTGACTAGGCCTCATGAGCACTTTAACCCTACTGTATATACTGTACATTGGCTTTTTGAAAATAGCGTCTACATGCACTGCAGATGCACAAATCTGGTATGGGGGCACAAAATAATACCAGATGGGGGTCCATGGATAAACACCTATTAATTTGGGGGTCCTTGACATGAACATTTTTGATCAAGCCCAAATAAGCAAGTGCACTTTAAAAACAAGCCAAAAAAATGCAACCCGCAACCAATATATACAAGCAACTTTACAGAAAAACAAGCCCAAAGTCGCTTATAATAAGCAGACATGGCAACACTGCTGGACATTCACAAGCAAGCTCACGCTACAGGAGTTTTGGTCAGATTTATCCCTGGTTCGGTTAAACGTGTGCTTACTGTAAGTTATACTATAGTCTCTACATGCTGTAACACGGTGGATATATTGTTTTGAGCGTCACAGGCAAGGGAAATTATCCCCGGGAAATGACTCATTTGACTAATTTTCACTATCCCAATTTGATCAATTTGGTTCAATTTGAACTGGACATCTTGACATTTATTTTCACTAAGTAAGAATTAGAGAGAATGTAAGATTAGTGCTGTTTTATTTTCTATTTACCTTAAAACATGACACAGAATGTGATAAACATTAACATATTTTCTGTGTCACAGGCCCAGGATATGAGCCCTGGGAAATGACTAATTTCACTATCCGAATTTGATCAATTTGGTTCAATTTGAACAGTCTAGAAGGACATCTTTTCATTTATTCTCACTAAGTAAACATTTGTGAGAATGTAAGATTAGTGCTGTTTTATTTTCTATGAAGTGTAAAGTGATATTTTATTTACCTTAAAACATGACACTGAATGTGATAAACATGTTTCTGTGTGGGTTAGGTTGGAATGAATACATAATTACATGTACCCCCCCAACCTTAACAAACTCTACATAGTTATTAATGTATAGAGCATGTATATGTGTAGGATGTGTATATATACAGTAGCATTGAATTTAGCAGCAGCACTACGTACACTCACACACACACACACGCACACGCGCACACACACACACACACACACACACACACACACACACACACACACACACACACACACACACACACACACACACACACACACACACACACACACACACACACACACACACACACACACACACACACACACGCGTGCGGTCACAGTACCGTATAATTCCAGAAGTCAGAACTAATGAGTGCAGCTTCAAAAACATAACACTACCACATACCAATAATCATATGCAGTAATGTCATTTGGTCTGTTTTAGTACACTAACAAGCTGGCATACTGTACGTACATGGAAAGGAGGGACCTTAAATGTATTGTTCCGTGTATTTTGCAGTTTGTGTTAATCCTTATCCGTCACGACGGTTGCCACAACAGCTTGACAAATAAACACGACACGCTCGGTGCCGTCCCAACTGCCCATGCCCCGTTCACGACACAACATGCACCTGACCCAACTGTCATGTTAGTTCTGGAGAGCGGACCGTTTGTTGAGCCCACCAGCAGGGAAGCACAAAACAATACATACACACACACACACACACACACACACACACACACACACACACACACACACACACACACACACACACACACACACGCACACACATACGCAGACAGACAGACACACAAACAAGCCTCGCTCCCCGCGGAGAGCACAGCGATAAAACTGTGTTCGTGACAACGGTCCAGTTCCACCCAGGCTGACAGCCAGCCTCCTCCGCTAATTGGTCTCAAACTGGGAAGACTTAACGACGGGACATACCGACATTTGGGGATAATGCCACATAATTGGCTGTATCGCGGGCGTCGGCCTCGCACGTCGTTAGCTCAGACGTCAACAGCCTCCATTGTCTGTATATATGTGTGTTCCTGTTCTGCAACCGAAGGGAGGAAACGAAGAGCAGATTGAGTGTTACGTTTGTAACGGGGGATGTTGCCTTAGCCCATTAAGACCGGGAACGCATCTGTGTGTAATTTTTTTTTATTTCTTTGGCTATTCAAAATTAGCAGGTAGATATGCTACTAACACGGTAGATATGCTATTTTTGAAAAATCATGAAAATTTGTGAAACAAATCTTGAAAAAACGAGAGAGTAATTTTAAAGCGAACATAAATAACTGTCAAATTTCTTAACAAAATGTCCTCATTTTTCAGAAAAAAATACTGTTGCTATATCAGTGGTGCGCAAACTTTTTCACGTCAAGGACCACTCAAAATGATATGTTTTTGGCCATCGCTCCCCGTCAAAATATGTTGTTCCAGGGACCCCCAGAAGCAAAGATTTGAGTTAAAAATGTTGTTTCCAAAAATATATATGTATAAGATTTGCCCAAATGTTCAAGATTTTTCAAAAAATATAGCCGCGCTATGAGCTTGTAAATCTGCTATTTTTGAATAGCCCAAAGGAATCTTAAAATGACACAGATGCGTTCCCAGATTGAATGGGTTAGATATGGATAGCGGAGCCCGCTGTTAGCAATAATGGCATCATGTGGGGGCACAAAAAGCCTTAGCCACGTGCGAGCATTAGCGATGTCATCATCCCATACATGCGTGGCTGTCACCGGCGGCATAATTGGGCTCCTCCCGGGACACTTAACAGCAGGAAATGATAATTTCATTAAACTTCACGGGGATACTTTGTAATTAGCGATAATGACCCTGGCTATTTGGTTAATACCGAGATCTGACAGCCGGTTAGGGGGCCGTCGTTAAAGGTGAGGAACGTACTGGTGAGATTATGCTTGTAATAATTGCCTGGCGAGTGATGGGTTTTTTCCAAGAGGCTACAGTGCAAGCTTTCTGTGAACGGTGCAGCCCAGCCGCTGATATTGCTGACGAAACTAAAAGTCGGCCCTCGAAACAACGTTCCTATTATGTTTTTTGAAAGGGTCGGTACCGTTTTTTCATTGCAAATGGGTCTCCTCAAAAAAAAAGAAAAGAAACAAGAGACCTTCGGCGCCGCGACTTCGATGTCACCCGGAGACCAACAACTGTGGAGTGGCCTTGCAGTCTCCTGGAATGTTTATGTGAGCTTTATTTCCTTGTAATGCTCAACCATTTTGAACTGGATAATGAGCACATATCCCAATAAATCCACCCCCACTATGCCAATAAAATCAGCCGTCCATTTCTGGACAATGCTGCGGCCTTCTTCGTTGACGGTGAATCTCTTTCGCCCATCGCATTTTTTTCAGCCTCTAGAGAGAACACGTGAATAAATCACACCGGTTTTCTCCTTTTACTCATGCCGTAATGGGAAGAACGGGCTGATCCGGTTATGAATTGAATCGGTGACCTTGCTCAGACCCTCTTCAAAGCCGATGTTTTTCCTTTGTGCGCATACGGTTCTCAAAGTAGGGTCCGCGGACCCTCAGGGTTCCTTGAAGGGGTTCCAAAGGGACCCTTACATCTGCATAACTCTGAGAGTGTACAAATGGAACCAAATGGACCCGTAACAGAGTTATAGGTGTCCTTGAAATATTTTTTTTTTGAGAACCACTGGTGTACATTTTTGCACTCTCATGATTTAAGTGTGTGTGTGTGTGTGTGTGTGTGTGTGTGTGTGTGTGTGTGTGTGTGTGTGTGTGTGTGTGTGTGTGTGTGTGTGTGTGTGTGTGTGTGTGTGTGTGTGTGTGCGTGCGCGTGCGTGCGCGTGTGCATGTGTGCAGGGATGGCCCAGACCAGTCGTCTCCTCAGATCGGTCAGTTCAGTGGGAACACGGCGCTGGAGTCCGTCTACTCGACCTCCAACATCATCCTCATCAAATTCCACTCGGACTTCTCTGGAGCCGGATTCTTCGTCCTCAGTTATCACGGTAAGACAACGTCATCGTCGGCTGCAGCTGCAGGCGGACGATTGCAGGAGGGGGGGACGGGGGTGTCATATCTGTCCGTCTGGTGGGAAAAAATAACACTACAATCTGTCGGCTGACTAGAGCGGTCAGAAATCACTTTGAGTCCCACACTGACATCTCTGTAGTTGGCTTCTTGTCCGGCCTTGGCAATACCACATTATTCCCAGCTCAAGTGATGGAACAGCAACCATCGTTGTCAATATTTTCATCATCCGTCTGTCTGTCTGTCTGTCTGTCTGTCTGTCTGTCTGACTGTCTGTCTGTCTGTCTGTCTGTCTGTCTGTCTGTCTGTCTGTCTGTCTGTCTGTCTGTCTGTCTGTCTGTCTGTCTGTCTGTCTGTCCGTCCGTCCGTCTGTACATGCATAGATTATCGAGTACAATGTAACTTTCACAACTTGCCATTTCCCCCGTTTTACGCTAACACGCGTTATTTTGCCAGTGACATCGATATGTGCGACTGACAGTCGGACAGTTGAAATGTTTGAAGAGACACGAGAGACGTATTTTTGAAGTTGATATGTTTGTGACATGTTTCATCTGACAGCATCACTGCGCACCTCCAGTCAACCCCCCCCCCCCCCCACACACACACACACACCAACACACACGTCTTCCCCTTCCTCCTTAAACTTCTTTCCATTTTGCTACAGTCATTTCAAAGTTGTTGTCTTTGACTGAGCAGCCATTCCCCTTTTCCACAGATGACACGTTGTTAATTAATTTCTGTTGGCAGGTTTTAACTGTCAGCTGTCACACAACGCACACACACACACGCACACGCACACACACACGTGCGCACGCACGCACGCACGCACGCACGCACGCACGCACGCACGCACGCACGCACACACACACACACACACGCACACGCACACGCACACACACACATTAACAGGACCATCTGATGTTTTCAAGATCGTCCGCCAAGCATTTCTGTGCTATATTACGCATCGTATTGTGGAGAGTGACTGGAGGGATGGGCGAGCATGGGAGAGAGAGGGAGAGGATCTTGTGAAACGGCATGACGCGAGTGTGATTGAAACCCGCTGATTGAAATCCAAAACCGCACACAGAGCCACTGGGAAACCTGTTTTTGTTTTGTTTTGTTTTGTTTTTACAGAAGCCTTCCTTCTGCTAGTTGCTTCAACTAGCATCAGCCAGCCGCAAATATATTGAATAAGCATTGAATTCACGTTTTGTCTTGACTGAGTATTCCTCAATGCCCATGTTCTTTGGTATTATTTTCTTCTACACCCCACGGTCACAATGGGAGGAAAAGGTTCCTTTTTCTGTCCAGTGTATTTGTTTTGCCAATTCCATATTTTCAATGTGTTCTAGTTGCCTCGTCACTGCTACCTCCTGCAGGTGGTCCTAGGGAGAGCGCAGCAGTGGTGGAAAGTAACTAAGTACATTTACTTAACTCATTGAGTGCCATTAACGTGTTTCACGTGTTTTAGCGCTATGGTGTTGAGTGCCATTAACGTGTTTCATGTGTTTTTGAAAAAAATAGAAAAAAACTATCTTGGGTTTTTTGAACCCAAGATATCATCATCTGAAGATTTGCAGCTCCATCCACTCCTTGTTTAACTTATATCTTAAAAAGGCTGTATCTCGCTTCCTAAGCACTTTTTTTTTACTTTGAAAAAATAAAAAAATAAAAATTGTAATGATCAGAAATAGATAATAATAATTTGGGCACTCAATGAGTTAAGTACTGTACTTAAGTACAATTTTGAGGTATTTGTACTTTACTTGAGTATTTCCAATTTTCAATACTTTTACTTCTGCTCCACTACATCTCAGAGAAAAATATTGTACTTTTACTCCACTACAATTATTTGAAAACTTGAGTTACTAGTTACTTTTCAGATATAAATGATTACATTACAAAACATACATTAACCACCTAAGCCCTATTTTATACCTAGGCTATTTGAAAATAGCAGATCTACAAGCTCACAACACGTCACACCGCGACGCGTTGTGAGCTTGTAGATCTGCTATTTTCAAACATTTTAGTACTTTTACTTTTGGTAAATTAAGTACATTGTGATGCCAATACTTTTGTACTTTTACTCAAGTCAATTTAGAATTCTGGACTTTCACTTGTAACAGAGTATTGCAGTATTGGTACTTTTACTTTAGTAAAGAATATGAGTACTTTTCCCACCACTGGAGCGCAGTCGATCATGTGTCATCTCCCACGATATACACGTGACGTCAATGCCCGCTGCTTTTCACCTCGCAGTGAGGTCGCCGCCCACTTTTGCTCCCATAAACGTGGCCAATTGTGTTTTGTATGTACGCCCTGCCAAGCTGGATGCACCACAGAGGATTTGAATCCCTGGTCTCCGCGGTGGTGGGCAGGAACTTTACCCCTGTGGCACCCGAGTGCCTATGGCGGCTCTGTTTTTTTTCTTAGCATAATATATAGCTGCAACTATACCATTCAACAGTCTTTCAAGAGAGCTGCCAACGAGCAGTTTGTGGGGGTTTTGTAAACATCACAGAAATAACTAGAAAGGCAGTGGTGTAAAGTAACTAAGCACATTTACTGTGAGTGCTGTAAAGTGCTGTACTTAAGCACAATTTTGTGGTACTTTTACTTTACTGGTGTATTTTACATTTTCAACACGTTTACTTCTACTCCACTACATCTTTACTCCGTTACAATTATTAGAAAACTTTACTTACCATAGTGACTTTGCAGATATAAATAATTGTATTATAAAACGTATATTAACACTTAATAGCCCTATTTTATACATAGGCTATTTGGGGGGGCTAACATAGGCTAGCATTTCAGTACTTTTACTTTTGGTACTTTAAGTATATGTTGATACCAAATACTTTTGTACTTTTACTCCAGTACATGTTTTAATTCCGGACTTTTACTTGTAACAGAGTAGCCTACTTCTACGTTGCAGTATTGATAGTAAAACATACTTTTTTCACCACTGGCTGCAACTACGATTCAAAAGTCTTTCAAGAGAGCTGCCAACGAGCAGTTTGTGGGGGGTTTTGTAAACATCACAGAAATAACTTGAAAGGCGGCACGGATCCAGCACGTCGAACCTGTTCAATTTGTCCCAGCCAATTACATCAAACGCTCGGTCCAGTTTTTTGGAAGGACACGCGCTGCATCTGTAACACTGTAAGTGCCCCCCCCCCCCCCCCCCCCCAACCACCCCTCCCCCGTACAGTGTTTGATTATGTTGTCATGGAAATGCGCATTGGACTGAGACGCAGAAAGCCGATGTGACCCGAATGCGGAGCGCGGCATAAAAAAAAGTGGTCTTGGAGCTTTGCAAGATCAATGACTGCTTGCACTGATCCTCTTCACACACACACACACACACACACACACGCGCGCGCGCGCACACACACACACACGCACGCACACCGCAGGGCTTTGATATGCATGAGAGCAGCAGATATTATTGGCAGGTCTCATTTTCATAGTCAATTTAATCCTGACTTACAGCCCTTAGCTCCCTCTCTCTCTCTCTCTCTCTCTCTCTCTCTCTCTCTCTCTCTCTTACTTTCTCTCTCTCTCTTTCACTCTCCCCTGACTCTCCTCTGTTTCTCTCTGTCTCTGCGTGTATCTCTCATTCTGTCTCTCTCTCTCTCTCTCTCTCTCTCTCTCTGTCTCTGTCTCTGTCACTCTGTCACTCTGTCTGTCTGTCTGTCTGTCTGTCTGTCTGTCTGTCTGTCTGTCTGTCTGTCTGTCTGTCTGTCTGTCTGTCTGTCTGCCTGCCTGTCTGTCTGTCTGTCTGTCACCCCCTCTCCGTCCCTGTCTCTCGCTCTCCGTTAGTGAGTGATCTATGGGGCTGAGCAGTAATATTGATTACAGCCTTCCCTTCCGCTCACAGGAGCTGTGAAGTCGCTTTTCTTTTTTATCATTCCAGGCAGAGCGCTATCTGTAAAAGTCGGTCTCGTTTTGATTCCACGCTTGGCTGACCCCCGAACATCTGAACTTAAAAAAGCAGAGTTAAGGATCAAGTGATTAAAAGAAATAAATAGAAAATCCGGTTATATAACGCAACTATTTGGGTTTTCTAAAGGACTCACAGAGCGGCCCCTGGGGACTGCCATTATTACCGACCTGCATTAAGGCCGGTGCAGATATGAATGTGTGTGTGTGGCCCGGCGAGGCAATTTTTAACAATTTCACCGGATTGAAATGTTTGATTGTTCACCGGTTTCTTTGAAACACGGCCCTTTTCCAGTTTAAGGTCGCGTTGACCCGAGGTCAGTACAAAGCCCTGTGTCACAGGTATTAACATCCTTTTTCTACACTCCTCTCCCCTCTTCTTGTCTCGTCTCTCTTTCTGTCCTCAGTCCTCACCCCTCCTGTCATCTTGTGTGCCCTCCTCCCCTCTGCCTCTGTTCTCATCAGAGTTGTAAAGTAACTAAGTGCATTACTCAGGCGCTGTTCTTAAGTACACTTTTGAGGTGCTTTTACTTTGCTGGAGTATTTCCAATTGTCTACACTTTTACTTCTACTCCACTACATCTCAGAGGCAAATATTGTGCTTTTACTCCACTACAATTATTTGAAAACTTAGTTACTAGTTACTTTGCAGGTATACATTATTACATTATAACATAATTATACATTAACCACTTTAGCCCTATTGTATACCTAGGCTATTTGAAAATAGCCTATGTACAAGCTCACAACACGTCGCATCGCGACGCGTTGTGAGCTTGTAGACCTGCTATTTTTCAAACATTTTAGTACTTTTACTTTTGGTACTTTAAGTACATTTTGCTACCAATACTTTTGTACTTTTACTTAAGTCAATTTTTTATTCCGGACTTTTACTTGTAACTGAGTACTTCTACATTGCAGTATTGATACTTTTACTTAAAGGACGACTTCACCCATTTTCAACCTATCTTCATATAATAGGTCCTCAATAATGCTCATGATAAAATGGTACCATTTTTTCCTACTCAGTCTGTGTCTCATAGGAGAGCTGTGGACAGTTCAGAAGCCCGTCTACCAGTGACATCATCGATGGGGAATCCAAGCTAATAGAAACTGCAGGCTTTGTTTTCCTGGAAAGTTGCAATGCAATAATAGAAGCCATTGTTCTCACGTTAATAACAAATCAAAATAAAATGTTTTAAATCTTGTTGAAAAAAAAAATCCTGCCTAACGATGATGTCACTGGTAGACGGGTTTCTGTTCTGTCCACAGCCCTCCTATGAGACACAGACCAAGTAAAAAAAACTGTACCATTTTATCATGAGCATTAGTGAGGGCCTATTATATGAAGATAGGTTGAAAATGGGTGAAGTCGTCCTTTAAGTAAAACATTTGAGTACTTTTCCCACCACTGGTTCTCATCTGTCCTCCCCTCTTTTTACCGGCCTCTCTTCTCCAGCCTATCAGCTGAGAGTATGCCAGCCTCCTCCAGACGTGGCCAATGCTAACACTCTGATGGACGACGGAGAGCTGGAGATAGGTAAGGCGTCTGACTGCGTCACACACACACACACACGCACACGCACACGCACACGCACACACGCACACACACACACACACACACACACACACAAAAAATGACCTTTCAAGTTTAAAAAGCTATCGATCTATTTGCCCAGGCGGTTGCATTTACCGTGCTGATTTAACCCATTAAGGCCTGGAACTGTGTCATTTTTAGATTTGAGATAAAAAAGCATTATTTTACACTTTGGGCTATTCAAAAATAGCAGATCTACAAGCTCATAGCGCGGCACCGAGTGCCGCGCTACGAGCTTGTAGATCTGCTATTTTTGAAAAATCGTGAAAATATGTGCAAAATCTTTGAATATCTATATTTTTAAAGCGAATATTTTAACTCAAATCTTTGCTTTTG
>NC_139952.1:13189437-13239437 GCF_963454915.1 Gymnoscopelus microlampas | reverse complement strand
CGGTGCCGCGCTATGAGCTTGTATATCTGCTATTTTTGAATAGCCAAAGAGATCTAAAGTGACACAGATGCGTTCCAGGTATTAATGGGTTAAAGACATTTAGAACAAGGCATGCAACGCTGTCGGACTTGAACCCCATGAAGCGCGCCCAAGTGCCTGCACTGAGCAGTTGAAATCAGTTATGATTCCGTCCATGTCAACATGGTGCGCAAAACTACTTTTCACATCCGACATCAGACATTCGGTCATATCTCACGTGTCACCCAGGCGTCCAACATCGTGGCTGTCAGGTGGAAACCTTTCATGTCCAAATCTTTTACTTTTCAGGAAATGGAAAAAATGAACCTTGTGTTCCGATGGATCCAACGTAGTTTTTATTATATCACAATTCACAATACTTAGTTTTCAAATATTTAAATATTATGTATATAACCCACAGGCTGACTTAACCACTGTCACTTTCAAAATGTTAAAAAAATAGTTACAAGCTCATAACGTGTCATGTAGCGACTCATTGTGAGCTTGGTAGATAGTCTATTTCTGCTACTTTTGTTGCGGCTCTCTTGTACGATGTACAAGAAGTAGGGCGATGAATTACGCAAAAAAAAAACGTTTTCAAAACTTTTAAATATGCAGATACAGGATTTCTGCCCGAAAGCTACAATGTGCTATTGGTAGTGAGAATGTGTTGTTCTAGTACTAGAAAAGCTATACCAGCTGCCAGTTCTTTGAGGGTTTGTGTGTTTTTCTTGTTGTGCCGCCAGCGCTGTACTGCTCCACACCAGACTCTCCCCTCCACGGCTCCATCTCCTCTCAGAGCGGCGGCCACGTTAACAGCGTGGTGCGCTGGGCGTGCGACCGCGGCTACCGTCTCCTGGGCAATGCCACAGGAACCTGCCGCCGCACGCGTCTGGCAAACCACGCCTGGGACTCGGCTGTACCGGCCTGCCAAGGTGCGTGCGTGTGTGTGTGTGTGTGTGTGTGTGTGTGTGTGTGTGCGCGTGCGTGCGTGTGCGCGTGCGTGTGCCTGTGTGTGTGTGTGTGAGTGTTGAAAGGTAAACTGCTAAATGTGCAGTAAATCTCTTTTGCTTAGCACTATGCTTTGTCATAAAAATAGATGTTGTGGTGCAACAGTTAATCGAACTAATCGACGTAATTGATTATAGAAAACAACCGATTTGTAATCAATCCCTATTTTTATATATGCCATTATATACAGTAGATGAAAGTTTTTTGTAAACTGAAAATAGCCAATCTACAAGCAACGCGTCGCACCGATCTGCTCATTCACTATTTTTGCACGACACCGTTGTGCAACGCTCGATTGATTTGTTGATCGATTGATTGACTTGTTGATATGTAAAAAAAATATGAATATATAATATTTACAATAAATGATGTTTAACTCAATTCATTGAAAAAGTAATCGATAGGATAATCACTAAGAAAATAATCGATAGTCGCAGCCCTAAATACAGTAAATGTATAGAACAGACATTTGCAGAAACATATCAGATCTACAAGACGTGTTGTGAGCTTGTAGATCGGCTATTTTGGCAAAGAGATCTGGTGTACACAGAAAATAGTGGTCCAAGTACAATTGTAACTCACTATAGGGTTGGTTAATAGTGGTTAATAGCGATGCTGTGTTTCCATATGAAACGCAGCAGAGGAAGTCAGTCTGTGGGGGCCTGCATGGTGTATTAGTTCAATATGAAGATGTGTACAGCAGTGGTTCCAGTTTGCATTGAGAGAAGTGTGTCTTGGGATTCAACCACATATTATTATTGCAATACCTACAACTATACAAAAAGTCATTAATTATTTGTTTTACTTACTATATCAGTACTGTGTGCAGTCATCTCCCAAAACAGAATATAAATGATAAGCCTTAAAATATATATATATATATAATTTTAACCACTTTCAACCTGGCTTACCTATTTTGGGCATGTCATTATATGCAAACATTTCAATTTCTTTATTCTTAGTCTTATTCAAGACACGTGAGCTTATAGATGAGCTATTTTCGCTAGGAGTACAGGTGTGCCTTTAGATTTTGACTTGCCCATTGGTGTGCCTTGGGCATAAAAGGTTTGAAAACCACTGGTGTATGGTGGGTTATACGTATGGTATGGTATACACTATACAGTACTTTACGATAAATGTAATTGGAACCCCAGGCCAGCCTAAGTCCTATCTATAGTATAATTGTATACCTCTGACTGTATAGTCAACAGACATTTGAGCATCGCGGCAGCCCTGGATTCAGGATGAAGTGCAAATCGTTATAGTAAAACAGAAGGTTATCGGCCTGCTACTGAATGCCCATTTCTGTATTTCTTTCATCCTGACTAGATGTAAACAATTTCCTACCTCACCTTTTCCATGCGTTTGTGTGTCATGGCCATAATATGAAATGAATATCTGGGCCAGATTGCCAGGTCACTACCTACAATTGGTCTGGTGGTCGGTCTAATGAAATGAAATGAAATTCATTGATTGAACAATGCAATGGTCCCAGAAAGGCTAATAACACATGACTACGGTTACAAAATCCAAATAATACATTTATTTCACAGCAGTGCTGGAGCCGATATTAAACCTGAGTGTCCTCACACAATTTAGGGAATGGTAGCACTCAGAATGTAGGTCTACAAGCAAAATAATACAATTTATGAATGATTCTAACCACTAAGAGATACCTGAAAAAATCAGCAAAATTAATAAATTAAAACCACTTAAACTCTATTAAATAGTTGACCGACACCCCCCAGGGCTCTATACTAGGCATGCCCTTTTTATTCCTCTATACCAAATCTCCTCGACGAAAAATAAATAAATGATGAAAATAATAATTAAAAGCTTTACATTTTTTCTTTAAACCACAGAAAGACACTTTATGTAGCAGTGCTTGCCTAGCGTAGGGTTCATGTGGCCATGCAGCTCTCTCTCTCTCTCTCTCTCTCTCTCTCTCATTGACTGAAACTGCACTTCCAGGCTGTGGATTGATACAATAGAGATTTTTTAAATAGGGTTGAAAGTTCTATTTAGAACCACAATAACCAAGGCTGAACTGAAGTGAAGTGTCTATCTATCCTGGGCTCCATTCAGTACCGGGGACAGCGCTGCACACAGTCCTATACAAATAGCCTAAATGTATCTGTCCCTGACATGCCAAAACAGCAGAAAAATAAACCAGCTCAACTCTGTCTCACGTTTTTCCTCAGTAGACTTCAGCCTCGTTGTTTGTTTGTTGAACTTCCTGAGTAAGCGATCCGTTCCCGTCTTCAAATTATACCCTCCAAATTACTACTTCAGAGAAGGTGTTTCATTGTCGTCGTCTCTGACAGTCGTATCTCGGCCAACATTTCTGTTGTTTTTGCAATTTGTCTATAGGGTACATGAAACTTAAACAGTGTGTGTGTGTGGGTGTGGGGGGCTATAAAATCAAACTTGCCCCCTCGCGGCGGTGGGCCTGCGATGCGCGGACGCGAAAATAACCGCTTCAGAAATGGCGTTAACCTTCTGTTACTCATCTCTGTTGCAAAGTAGCGCCTTTTTATCGGACATACAGTAATCCATCATGTTACAGGACTACATGCAGTTCAATGAAATGATGAAATATTCATGTCTCACCTCCTCCTTTCTTACTCCTCACGGCGAACATAAATGCCATTCTGAAGCTCTTAGGTGGTACCAAGCTAGCTGGCAATGTCACCAGCGGAAAAATACGGACGACTACTGTGTGACATGTAGCCTTAACCCATTAAGACCTGGAACTGTGTCATTTTTAGATTTTAACTAAAAAAAGCATTATTTTACACTTTGGGCTATTCAAAAATAGCAGATATACAAGCTCATAGCGCGGCACCGAGTGCCGCGCTATGAGCTTGTAGATCTGCTATTTTTGAAAAATCGTGAAAATGTGTGCAAATCTTCTGAATATATATATATTTAAAGCGAACATTTTTAACTCAAATCTTTGCTTCTGGGGGTCCCTGGAACACAATATTTTGATGGGGGTCCGCGGCCAAATGCATATCATTTTGGGGGTCCTTGACATGAAAAAGATAGAGCACCACTGATATAGAAACATAGGTTTTTTAGAATACTGTTGAGATTTAGGAGACATGTAGAATCGGCTTCAGGTCTCAATGGGTTAAAGCCAGTATATTTAAAGTCCCTATAGAGCAAAATGTTTGGCAAGATGGATATCTTTTCTTTGCAAACAGCCTAATAGGCGACCAAAAACCCGTAAAACCGCCATACAAGCTTCGTATAGAATTCACATTTCCACTGGGACTGTCATCTATATTCTTCGCCGTGCCACTGTGGAGTTCTCCTGTCACAGCTTGTTGTCACTGAATGCTACACCCGCTATTGCACCTTCATTTTCTTCCAGAAAAGTAGATCTGCTGGTTTTCAGACACAGGCGCTGTAGACAGGGGAAAAGAGGGCTTTATGAGATAGGGGTTTCTTTTTTATGGCACTTATGTGAAATATAACTTGATTATGTTGGCTTGATTTGCTCAAGTGTGTATACACTGCATTTTAAGGCATTAGTGCTTAATTATTAAACACAGACATAAGGATGTGCCAATCATACCTATAGATTATCAGATTACAGAATAGGAGAATTACCTAAATCCAATGATGTAAAAAGTACTCAAATGTTTTACCTAAGTAAAAGTATCAATACTGCAATGTAGAAGTGCTCAGTTACAAGTAAAAGTCCGGAATTCAAAATGTACTTGAGTAAAAGTGCAAAAGTATTGGTATCAAAATGTACTTAAAGTGCCAAAAGTAAAAGTACTAAAATGTTTGAAAATAGCAGATCTACAAGCTCACAACGCGTCGTGACCTTGTAGATCGGCTATTTTCAAATAGCCTAGGTATAAAATCAGGCTAAAGTGGTTAATGTATGTTTAATAATATAATAATTGATATCTGCAAAGTAACTAGCAACTAAAGCTTTCAAATAATTGTAGTGGAGTAAAAGTACAATATTTGCCTCTGAGATGCAGTGGAGTAAAAAATAAAAGTATAGACAATTGGAAATACTCCAGTAAAGTAAAAGTACCTCAAAATTGTACTTAAGCACAGTACTTGAGTAAATGTTCTCAGTTACTTTACATCACTGCCTAAATCTACTACAATAATAAATCTACCACAAAAAGCAATTAACAATTTAGGGACGACGCTCTTATCCAGTGCACAATGAATCCCAGTCGACCGACAGCAGGGTAAAGTGGTCAAGTAATTAGAGAGCCATAACAAAAACAGCATGTGCTGCAAAGAAAGTAGGATAGCCGGTAAACATCAAACCTAACGTCTACTTCATGTAAAAGCATCTTGTGAACAAAGCACAGTGGAAAAGCATGCTAAACATGTCCTAATCAAAGTATCTCAGAGTGTGTGTGGGTTGATAAAAACAGCCATGCATCCCCATAGACCCAGCAATGACACATTAGTGCAGTTTTAAACAGCGGACTGCTGTGCGCGTGTGTCTGTGCGTGCTGCTCTGCGTGTCCGATTAACCCATTAAAACCGGGAACGCATCTGTGTAACCACTTTAACCATTATCTTATACTTTGGCTATTCAAAAGTAGCAGATATACAAGCTCATAGCGCGGCACCGAGTGCAGCTATTTTGAAAAAAACATGAAAAATCTTGAAAATGAGTGCATATCTTTGAATATATATATATTTTTAAAGCGAGCATTTGTAACTAAAATCTTTGCTTCTGGGGGGTCCCTGGAACAACATACTTTGAGATGGGGGTCCGGGGCCAGTATACATATCATTTTGGGGGTCCTTGACCTGAAAAAGTTTGAGAACCACTGATTATAGCAACAAAAGTGTTATAAAAAAACTGTTTACGATTTAGAACCCATTTGTAGAATCCTCAGAAGCAAAGATTTTAGTTACAAATGTTCGCTAGATGTAAGATTTGCACACATTTTCCACAATTTTTCAAAAAAAAATAGCAGATCTACAAGCTCATAGCGCGGCACACAATCTTAAAATGACACACGTGATGCGTTCCCGGTCTTAATGGGTTAAAGCTAACCAGTGTGCTATGACCCCCGCGGTACTGTTTCTTGCTGAGTGGCCAGAGTAGGAGTGGGCATGTTAGTGGACATGTGTGCTGTGCGGGGCATGGTGCATAGCCATGGTGTAAAAAACAGATTATCAAGGACACTAACCATCCAGCCCACAATCTGTTCACGCTGCTACAGTACCATCAGGCAGTTGATACCCATCGTATCACAACTGCTGCACAAACAGACTATAAGGGACAGTTCCCACACAGGCTGCTGAACAGACGCTGAGCCGCGCCGCCCCCCCATACACTTAACTGCAGCACGTTCTGACTGTAATGTCTTGTTTCTGGTTTCTTCTCGCACTATTCCCACAGGTACATTTACCACACACAAAACAAAACACACAAAACCCCATAAAGGTTTTATATTTATTAAAGTAAATCGTATTATCAAATTTTGATAATATGATTTTTTAAACTTTAACTCTCTGAGTGCCAAGAACGAGTTATCACGAGTTTAATAAAATAATAATAATAATAAAAAAAAAAAAAAAAAAAAAAATATATATATATATATATATATATATATATATATATATATATATATATATATATATATATATATATATATATATTTTTTTTTTTTTTTTATCTCAAAGGAACTAGGAGATAACGCTATTCAAAAAGTTGCTGCTCCATTCACTTAAATGTTAAAAAATAAACTGAGAAAAAAAGCAATTTTTTTTACCATGTATTTTTGAGTGAAACATTTGTTAAACCACACCTGAAAACCCTCTTTGATTAGCAACCATCAGGGGATCAATCATACTGGAGATGACTATTCTGGTACTTGAAAAGGTAAGATAATCCTGGCACTGGGCAAACACAGCCAGAAATAAGTCTGGCAATGAGAGAGTTAACAATGTAACTGCAGTCGTATGGAATGTGCACAGAATAATCTCACCAACTCCTCTATACTTGGTGTAAACATGTGATGTGGCAATGCAGTTGAGGGTGAAAATGTGATGTTCTGGGCACAGAACGGCCTTTGCATCTTGTGTCAGTCTCACTAACCAAAGTGTACCCTTGTCTTCCAGCTGTGTCATGTGGAGCACCCAAAGCGCCCACCAACGGTGGAGTCCTAACGGCGGACTACTCCGTGGGAACACGCGTGGCTTATTTCTGTAACGACGGCTACAGACTCTCCAGTAAAGAACTGACCTCAGCCATATGTCAGCCTGACGGGACCTGGAGTAACCACAACAAGATACCCAGATGTTCTGGTTAGTGACACATAATACAGTACATGTCAGCGTATAATAATAATAATAATGAATTGCATTTTTATGGCGCTTTTCTAAGTACTCAAACTTACTCAAACCCCCAAATTGACACGTACAGTATTAGCCCGCGGACCCCCATTTGAAAAGATATGCCAGGGACCCCCATAAGAGAAGTTTTTTACGGCTCTAGCAGTGATTCTCAACCATTTTAATTTCAAGGACCCCCAGTTTGACATGCATTAGGGCTACGGACCCCCATTTAATGGCATTTCTATCACTTGGACCGCAATGTATATTGTAAAATCTATGTCAATTTAACTCTGAGAGTGTACAAATGGAACCAAATGGACCCGTTAGGGTCCATTTGGTTCCATTTGTACACTCTCAGAGTTACAGACCCATAAGGGTCCATTAATCATTTAGCTGGGGACCCCCTGGAACTCCCTCAAGGACCCCTGGGGGTCCCCGGACCCCACTTTGAGAACCAATGGTATAATATACTCATTTTACCACATATAATCAAAGTTGCATGTCAGCTCACTTTGAGGTGATACTCATCTGCGAAGAGAAAAGCCTGGTCACGACCTAATGCGGAGAGTGTCTATAGGGGCGGCACCTCCGTCATAGGTATTTCCCGCGGAAACGATCTTTTTCGACCAATCACAACGCTCGTTTCCTTCACGGAGAATGTAAACAGATTTGTAACGCGTCAACGCCATTTCCCTGGGCGGTACTTCCGCACAAAATTCCGGTACTTCCGTTTAGACACTCAACTGGCTAGGTCTTACCCAGCGTGCTTTTAGGTAGGTTATATGAAAGTAGCCTCAACAACCTTAAAGGGGAATACCACTCATTTTCAACATTGAGCTATCCTACTATCCTACTATCCTACTATAATTCTAGTAACCTCTGTAGTGGTGGTGAGTACGTGAGTGAAGATACCCGGTTCTCCTCACTGGCTGGACCAATTGCTCTGATTTTGCACACAGCCATTGACCATTACCATCTGAACGCAACTGTGAAGCCCGTTTTTCAATTTCATCAAATCTCAGCTTCTTATTAGCGTTTTTGTGTCAAACACTGTCGCACGAACTGCCTCCCGGGTTGCCAGATCATGTGCGCATATCCCCCCACGGATGCGCTGCGCCGACCGGGTATGGTCTAGTGTCTTTAATACACCTTAGAGCTGTTGTGTGGAAATAAGAAAAACTTGTACTTTTGGGTGTACTTTTGGCTCCGCCCCCTCAGCCAAAAGTACACCGTGCAATTGTCACTGATCACATGACCTCAATCAATTATCCAGTTCTAGGCAACATAGAAGGGGGGGGGGGCGACTTTTCTTATTTCCACGCAACAGCTCTAAGGTGTTATTAAAGACAGAGTTCAATGTTGAAAATGAGTGGTATTCCCCTTTAAACATTATACATCAACATGAAATTCCAACGATTCACTGAACCTGTCGCACATTACATTAGTTCCAAGTCTTGCTACACACCTCTCTCAATCACTCTCCCCCCCACCCCTTTCTCTCTCTCTCTCTCTCTCTCTCTCTCTCTCTCTCTCTCTCTCTCTCTCTCTCTCTCTCTCTCTCTCTCTCTCTCTCTCTCTCTCTCTCTCTCTCTCTCTCTCTCTCTCTCTCTCTCCACCTCAACAGTGGTTGTGTGTCCCAGCATCGGTTCCTTCTCCTTGGAGCACGGCCGGTGGAGGATTGTCAACGGGTCCCACTACGAGTACAGAACCCGCATCGTGTTCACCTGCGACCCGGGCTACTACCGCTTAGGCCCCGCCCACATCCAGTGCCTGGCCACGGGTGTGTGGAGCTGGAGGAACGAGAGGCCGCATTGTCAGAGTGAGTGTGACCCGTGACGCCGTGTTGATGACAACTAACCGTCGTCTGTCTGTGGCGCTGCTCTGATGTGTTGTGTTCAGTGGTGCAAAAAGTACTACATTCTTTTAATACTGCAATGTAGAAATATTCGGTTACAAGTAAAAGTCAGAAATTCTGTGTTTACTTGAGTAAAAAGTACAAAAGTATTGGTTTCAAAATTGACTTAAAGTACCAGTGTAGAAAGTACTCATTATGTAGAATGTCCCATTTCACACGTTTTCAAATGTGTAAAATGTATAAAGATCTTTTGAAAATAGCAGATCTACAAGCTCACAATGCGTCGCAAGGCGACGCATTGTGAGCTTGTAGATCGGCTATTTTCAAATGGCCGAAATGTATATAGGGCTGAAGTGGTTAATGTATGTTTTTTCTACACAATCTACAAAGTAACTAGTAACTAATGTTTTCAAATCATTATAGTGGAGTAAAAGTATAATAATTGCCTCTTGAGTTGTAGTGGAGTAGAAGTAAAAGTACAGTTGGAAATACAAAATTGGAAATACTCCAGTAAAGTAAAAAAGTACAGTACTTGAGTAAATGTACTTAGTTACTTCACACCACTGTTTTTTTGTTAATGTCTGAGTCAGTCACTGAGTGATGAGGTTACAGCATTGGTCAGCCAGTTGGCCTAACAATGAAATAACAAATCACAGAGCAATCATCTCTCCAAAAAAGCTTGCGCTGTCGTGCCTCCAAAAAAGCTTGCACTGATAGAACAATGGAGGCTTGCCTGGAAAACAATCACTCCATTATTGAAGTGAGTGATTGTAATTCGTTGATTATTTTTGAGTACCAATGGTTGGCCACCAGCAACTGCAGTTTCCTGACTGAACATGCTCTGCGAATATGCCATGCGTGACGCTCATACAGTAGTTTCCATGGAGGATACAGTTGCTACATTGTTGCTTCTTCCTGAATCCGTTGTTTCAAATTAAAGGCCTTAATTTCAGCATTTCATACACAGTCTTTTTATTTTTATTTGGTTTATTTTACATAACAGTATTTCTAACAGGTATACGGTATAACACTTTACTGTATATAACACTGTGACGTACAGTATATGTATTCATTGAAAATGTCGAGGATAACACAACAAAAGTTAAGAGAAAACGTATTTCCATTGCAATTTTTTCCTTTAATTCACGTCTTTTAACATACATTAATCAAAACGCCTTCCCATAATTAAACATTTTGAAATTGTATTGTTTGATTCTCATAAATAGTTATTGTTGTCTGTGCTGTGCTTTGTGTGTGTGCTGTGTGTGCTGTGTGTACGTGTGTGCATGCGTGCGTGCGTGTGTGTGCGTGTGCGTGCACGCTGTGTGTGTTTCAGTAATCTCCTGTGGTGACCTGCCATCCCCTCCCAGTGGGAAGAAGATCGGTACACAGACCACCTTCGGTGCAACAGCAATCTTCACATGTGAGCCTGGTTTCATGCTGGTGGGGTCAGCCGTCAGAGAGTGCCTGTCATCTGGCCTGTGGAGCGGAACTGAAACACGATGTTTAGGTACAAAGATGCCTAATAATGGCCTTGAATCATTCAGGCCTTCATACAAAGTCAGTGTTGCATACAGTACACTAGGCCTGACCTCGATTATTCGAATAGTCGACTGACGAATCAGTCGAGGGGAGTCTGAGTCGACTGACAATCTCTTATGAAGAATTATGAAGAACAAAAAACAAGTTTTTCAATTTTGTTCAATTTTTAAAAAAAAGTTATTCGACTGAGACATTGGCCTAATTTGTTGTATTAATTAAAGGAGGAGTTCACCCAAAAAAATACTTATTTTCTATCAATTACACACCCCATGAAGCCTTGATTTCATGGATTTATTTTTGTTTTTGTGGCATTCCTAAGACAATAATTTGATGACCGTGTGTATTTCCGGTAGGAGACACAAATGATCTACTTTGTGTCTCCTACCGGATACATTAGCCGGTAGGAGACGGGAATCAAATTATTAGCTAGGAATGCCACAAAAACACAAATAAATCCATGGATTCAAGGCTTCATAGGGTGTGCAATTGATAGAAAATAAGTCATTTTTTGGGTGAACTCCTCCTTTAACTAATAGTTTGCCAAAAATAGGATATACATCATGATTTATTGGGTTTGGTGCCCCCCGTGACGGTTTTGTCAACAGTTTTGGGGGGGGGGTGCTGCGCGGCGTTTTTTTTAAACTTTTTTTTACTGCGTTTGGTTGGTGCCCTGTGCTTCAGCACCTCAAGCCCGTTGGATAAGACACTACTGGAAACCTGTGTATGTCTGTCTGTCTGTCCTGGGCATAACTCGGGTGCTGCCTGTCTGAACAGTCTCAAACTTGGAGTGTGTCCCCCATATATATTTTAAATAACAGAGTTGTAGCACACCTGCGGCAGTTGGAGTTTGTTCCACATAGTATGTGGTGCACATATTTTGGGGGTTTCATTGTACAGTACGTTGTGTGCTCATTTATAAGTTATTCACATAACGAAAGGCCTTTAGGCCAACAGTGCACACAATCATGCACACATGCACAGCTGCTGTTGTTTCCGAGATAAGGATAGATAGACTGTACAGTAACAGTACGTGTTATGGAGGTGAAGCTTAAGGGATTTTCCGTCTGCGGTGGATTTACAGTGCATTTTGAACGCAAAACTCTCGATAGCGTGTTCATTCTTCTCTCATACAAGAGCTTAGTAACAAGACAAATATATAGATATGTTTTCTTTGCTATGCAAGTTGATTGGGTCTCAAAAGCAGGGGCATCAACAGTTTAAAAATTCATGAAACAAACTTTAACAATTTCTTGCATAATGGCGGGGCTTTAACAATATTTCCTCAGAGTGGGGGAAGGGAGCTTCATACAAATATATTAAATTCAAAACAGTGCTGTGCAGTACGCCAGCTTGTCGCTGGTGAACCGTCATGATTGACAATTGACTTGCTCCAAGTCTATGAACGGATGTTTAAATTGTGGCTGAAATGTTGCCCTGTTTAAAAAAAGTCGCTGTGTAAAAGTTACCCTGTGTATCACCACCTTATACTTAACACAGTTTGCTCTCTTCCAGCTGGACACTGTGGTATCCCAGAAACCATCGTGAATGGACAGGTTATCGGGGAGAACTTTGGTTACCGGGATACGGTCGTATACCAATGCTTGCCCGGCTTCAGACTGATTGGCTCGTCGGTTCGCATCTGTCTCCAAGACAACCAGTGGTCTGGTCAGCTACCCGTCTGCATACGTAAGAATATCTATCTATCTGTCTGTCTGTCTGTCTGTCTGTCTGTCTGTCTGTCTGTCTGTCTGTCTGTCTGTCTGTCTGTCTGTCTGTCTGTCTGGGGAGAAACACCAACTGAGAATGATTACATTTGTGTCTAACAGACTGAGATGAGAGTCGGTGCAGTCAGGGACGTCTCGGCTGTACCGACCCAATTCCTCCAGAATATTATGATCAATTGTGTCAAAGGCTTAACGTAAGCGGCGCTATAACACAGAGCTGTCGCCAGAGTTCTTCGTACTTCAGGAGAACATTAGTACTAGTGGATACATAAATGTCTTTGAAGAGTTTCGGTGCAGTTCAGTTGAGTTCAATTGTGTCTATGATTTTGTCGATTTTTTCCCCCACACCTCAGTATTGTACACACACACACACACACACACACACACACACACACACACACACACACACACACACACACACACACACACACACACACACACACACACACACACACACACACACACGTCTCTCTCTCTCTCTCTCACACACACACACACACACACACACACACACACACACACACACACACACACACACACACACACACACACACACAAACAAACGCACACACACGTCTCTCTCACACACACACACACACACACACACACACACACACACACACACACACACACACACACACACACACACACACACCTCTCTCTCTCTGTGTCTCTCTCTCTCTCTCTCTCTCTCTCTCTCTCTCTCTCTCTCTCTCTCTCTCTCTCTCTCTCTCTCTCTCTCTCACACACACACACACGTGTCAGTGCTGACCTCGTCAGATAAATATATAAACATTAAATAGAATCCTCTTTACTCATAGTGCTATCTATTTATCTGGATAGTAATGGTATGATTTGGTCAGGTTTAGAATTATTCACCAAAGAGACATTACCCCAATACTGAGCTCAGTGGCATTGGGTTTGTGGCACTCAAACCACCGAATGTTTCCATTTGAAACGCTCAACAGCAAAGTCACTTTACAGAAATGATGATTGCTGGCTGCTGAAAATAATGCACAGACCTAGTTGTGAACAGTTTCCTTGAGAGCAATTTCCTAGCCAAGTATATCCTACACAGTGAAATCCATCGTGCTCATTTAACTCAGTGAAACGTGAATACACATGCAACCAAATGGACGGGTCACATTTGTACACAGTTAACACTCTGAATTCTACAGCGTACAGAAGTGCACAGAAGAAACTGTTTTGTAGAGGAAAACGTGCCAGTACCGCTGATCTAAACAGGAAACAAGCCAGTACCGATAATCTATAGATTGTGGTACAGGATACACGCCAGTATCGCTAATATATACATCATTGGTACAGGAAACGAGCCAGTACTGCTGTACAGGAAACAAACCGGTACCACTAATATATCAATCAGTGGTGCAGGAAACGTGCTACCCTATACCATAGGAAACGTGCCAGTACCACCGATCCAACTAAAAACTCATCTGGATGTCACCCAAGAGGGATTGAATGACCTTCACAATACAGAGCAAGCATGGGGCTTTATAAAGTAGATGTTTATACATCATTTGTAGGAAGGAGTTGTAGCAGGAGGGAGGCTGAAAGGTAGTCATGTTTTTTTTTATTATAAACTAACAAGAAAACACTTGAGAGCTTTCATCATAACCTTTATTTCAACTCGGAATGCAGTTGAGGGGCAGGCCCTCATTTTCAATGTAGCCGAGACACAACAATAATATCAACAGAGATACATATATACATACATATTGAATATATTAAATAAACAGAAGACAGAGAATACTCAAGAATGTTTTCAAAGAACTAAAACAGATACATTAGAACATTAATTAAAGCAGTTACAGTCTGGAATAAAAGTGTTGGAAACCATTGCCCTAAATTGACCCAAGGAAGGCAGTGAAGTGAAGGCTTCTGGAGCTCTACTCCGCAGATGGAGTACTAACAGAAAATGCTGCTTTGCCTAGCTCTGTATTAGCAAATGGAACCTTTCTAAGCTTTCTAGAGGAAGAACCTCTTGTACTGTATGCCTACTGCATATAATAAGTGTAATAATAATAATAATACACACTTTATATTTGACACAAATCTCAAAGTGCTACATTGTATGAAAAATATTAAACATTAATAATAATAATAATAAAAACAATGAAAAGAATAAAATTCAGATCAATGGTCAACTATACACAGTTAAGAAAAAGTTCAAGTTTAAAAACACACAAGGCATCAGTAAGTCCATCTAGGCAAATGCCTTGTAAATATGAATATTAACAGTCTGCAGACTCCGCACTGATCATTTAGAAGGGGGAGGGGGGGGGGGGGGGGGCAGTTCATGAGACCAATTTTGGAACTCAGGAATCTCGTAGAGGACCTTTGTTTCATGACCCCCTTACCCACCCACTTGTCGGAGAGAGGTTTCTCATTAAGAAGGTCGAACTTAGCTTGACTGAGAAATATTCTGCACTGGAGTTTTCTGCGGACTGAGGGTCTATAGAAATGGCCAGAAGTATGGTTTGTGGTAATAGCTCAGCTTTCCAGTAAAAAGCACGCAGATTTGATGTGCCGTGACCACAGTAAGAATCCTCTTGTAGATTAGCCCCTTCCTGACAGCATTGTTTTTACACATGCTCTATTAACTCTTTTCCTGCCATTGACGAGATTTCTCGTTTTTCTCTGCATGGCTCAGCCCGCCGTCGACGAGATTGGACGAGATTTTTTTGGGGAAAAAAAATAAAACATTTTTTTTTGCTTTTTAAATGTTTTGTTTATCACAGGAGATAACGCGATGCGAAGATTTTCTGCTCCATTCACTTCAATGTTAAAAAATAAACTGAGACAAAATTCACATTTTACCTATTTTTGCAATGTTATTCTATGGCAGGGAAGGGGGTAGAGTGTGTATACTCTGGCAGTTAAAGAGTTAAGGTGGGCATGCACCACAAGGCCCTCTCTGTCTGTGTCGAAGTGTCCCTGAGCAAGACTCTTAACCCCTGACTGCTCCGTGCTGGCCACCATATCAATGGCAATTAATGGCACTGCTCCTAATATTTAGGATAATAAGGCCTGTGGGCTAGTCCACAAAGACTAGCTATCAATAGAAGAAAAAGGAAAAAAAGAAATGTGTTGCGATACAGGCCTTGATTAGTCTCACAGTAGCCAGACAAAATATCTAACATCTGAGGCATACATATTGAAATGTGGTTAAGGACAGCCCCTAAGACAAAGAAAATGCATGATAGACATGTTAATTAACCAACCACAGACCCCCCTTAGACCAACCTCGGGCTTCTGTTATAGCCATGCCAAAGCCATATAAGGAGAGTTGCGTCACATACGTTCACTTCATCGGGCCAGCCTTCTATTGGCGAATAGTGACAAAGCCCTGAACCGGAAGTTTTACGGAATTGACGTAACTCTCCAATAGAAGGCTCTGAGCCCAGCCAATCAAAGGCTTACGTGCAAAGTTTTACCCGGACATGTTGACTTGACCATGTCAGACTAGGCCTTGATATATGCAAGTACATGCCCCTGGACATGATGCTAGTACTGTGCTGTATGCAGTGTTGCCAGATTCTGTGACACTGCATACAGTACACAAGCAACCAGGTCTAGGAAAACCAGCCCAAAAGAAGCGACTATGGGCCTCACAACGCGTCGCGATGCGTTGTAGATCGGCTATTTTCAAATAAAATCTTGCGGGGAAATTATAATAAGCAGATCTGGAAACCCTGACTGTATGTCTCTGGTGCTGAGTGCCAAGAGGGAAGGCATCGGTTACCTCTTTATAGTCTTTGGATCAGTGGAGATTGAACCCCGGCCTCCCAATCTTGACACTTCAACCACTAGGCCACTGAGCTGGTAAAGAAAATCATAATTTGTGTGTGTGTGTGTGTGTGTGTATGTGTGTGTGTGTGTGTGTGTGTGTGTGTGTGTGTGTGTGTGTGTGTGTGTGTGTGTGTGTGTGTGTGTGTGTGTGTGTGTGTGTGTGTGTGTGCGTGCGTGCGTGCGTGCGTGCGTGCGTGCGTGCATGCTTGCGTGTTTCGTTGGGCTGTGCTGTGTTATTGAGGTTATTCATGCAGTAGTTATTGAGGGAAATTGTTTCGGAACCAAATTATACTGTAATTATGGAGATGAGAGGACCTTGTTCATTGGCACAAATGTAGAATGACGATGAGACTGCGTGTGTGTGTTGGGCGTGTGTGTGTGTGTGTGTGTGTGTGTGTGTGTGTGTGTGTGTGTGTGTGTGTGTGTGTGTGTGTGTGTGTGTGTGTGTGTGTGTGTGTGTGTGCATGTTATGTGTGTGTGTGCGTGTGCGTGTGTGTGTGTGTGCGAGTGTGTGTGTGTGTGTGTGTGTGTGTGTGTGTGTGTGTGTGTGTGTGTGTGTTTGCTCATTTCTTCACTGAATGTCCCTGCAGCATGCTGACAGCGCCAAATAAATGTGTTTCTCGGGGCAAACAAACAAACTCCTTCGATTCTCAGCCATCAACTGAATCTTAAAAAGACCTTTGCATCTCTCCTCTCCTGCTTTACTACTCTCCTCTCCTCTCCTCCCCCTTCTTCTTCTTCTTCTTCTTCTTCTTCTTCTTCTTCTTCTTCTTCTTCTCCAGTCTTTTCTACCCTCCTGCCCTCCACTCATCTCCCCTCCTCTGCTGTAATCTCCTCCTCTTTTCCTCTCCCCCCGCTCTCTCTCTCTCTCTCTCTCTCTCTCTCTCTCTCTCTCTCTCTCTCTCTCTCTCTCTCTCTCTCTCTCTCTCTCTCAGACAGAGAGAGAGTCACAGAGAAAGAGAGTGTGCTGTACACACACGCATGCAAACACTGCTGGCACAGTGAAGTACACGTACACAGGGAGCATATGCATGTAAACACACAGACAGACACAGGCAAACACGCGCGCGCACACACGCACACGCGCGCGCAGTGCTTACGCGGCTTACAAGCGGACGGAATGAATGCACGACGACACTCCAGTGAAACGAAGATAATGCTCATGAATGACGAGGGGCGGTTTTCCAAGATGTTGACCTCAGGCTAAACTGTGAGCAGGGTCTATACATTGTGTAATAGAATAAGGAGCCTCCTCGGTCGTCTGCTGTTCTCATACATAATGATGAATGGAGGCGTTCCCAAATATCTGGGCCAGTTCAGGTTCTCTCTCCATGGCTCTCTAACAGTGGTGGAAAAAGTACTCAAATGTTTTACTTAAAGGTAGGGTTGATGATTTTTAGGGTAGTGATTTTCTTTGGTTAAAATACGTGTTAAATAGCTCTATATTCTGATAGTACTCATTGCTATAGAGTGTTTGTTCAGTAAAAGGATCGAGTCTCCTTGTCTCTCCAGTATAAAACAGAAAATGCATTTTTGTTTCATTCAGTTTCATTTCCAATTTTATCCAATCAGGATAGAGAACTCAATCAGGATATACAGTAGATTAAATAAGTCAAATTGTAAGTGATGACACTAAGAAATGAGCAGACAAAATTGGAACTGGAACACTATAAAAATGAAGCTTAAAAATGGGTACTTTCTCCTGATTGGCTGAGATTTTGACACCTACCGGAAAATGTATTTTCTGTTTATTAAAGAGCTGGAGACTCCTGTCACTGAACAAACACTCTAAAGCAATGATTACTATCAGAATATAGTGCTTTAACCTTTTAACAAAATACTTTTTGTTTTAACCAAAAAATATCACTTACCCTACCTTTAAGTAAGTGTAGCCCAATATTTGCACAAATTTGCAAGATTTTTCAAAAATAGCAGATCTACAAGCTCATAGCGCTTGTATATCTGCTGTTTTTGAATAGCCAAATAAATCTAAAATGACACACATGCGTTCCCGGTCTTAATGGGTTAACCGAAAACCGGATCTTGCAGCATTGGTTTTGTATACTTAGGTCGAAACAATTGGATTAGCTTGCATTTTAGATCATAAGACATCCTCAATGAGCCAAATTGTTATGCTGCATGAATGCTCACCACACACACCTGAATCAAATCTGTAATCTGGATGAAATTACTTGTCAATTACGTCTAAATGACAATAACAGCTGAGATAGCATTATTTCACGCTCAACACAAACGTTCATCCGTGGCAAAGTTACATCTACATCACTGTAATGACTAAATGTGTATTGCCTGGGTGCCCGGTGGCTTGGCTAGTTAGTACACAGGCCTTTATGCTCCTTGTGAGCACGAGGACAGGGGTTTGACTCTGACCGTCTTGTCTCTCCTCTCCCTGCCATTGGTTTCCCGTCTCCCTACACCCTTGGTTCTCAAAGTGGGGTCCGGGGACCCCCAGGGGTACTTGAGGGGGTTCCAGGGGGTACCCAGCAAAATGTGTAAATATAGCATCAGAATAATTATGACCTTTTATACTTTGGCTATTCAAAAATAGCAGATCTACAAGCTCATAGCGCGGCACCGAGTGCCGCGCTATGAGCTTGTAGATCTGCTATTTTTGAAAAATCTTGAAAATTTGTGCAAATCTTTGAATATATATATTTTTAAAGCGAACATTTGTAACTCTAATCTTTGCTTCTGGGGGTCCCTGGAACAACATATTTTTAGATGGGGGTCCGCAGCCAAATACATATCATTTTGCGGGTCCTTGACATGAAAAAGTTTGAGAACCACTGCCCTACACCAGAGGTAGGCAACCTTTAGGCACGGGTGCCAACATTGGCACAGGAGAGGGTGATCACTGGCACACTGGCATAAGTGTGATAGAGAGGTTTTTTCTTTTAGAATTAAATATTTAAAAAAAAGTTTAGTCAGTTAAATTAAGTCCCCTCACATCTATATACAAATTACATCCTGCATATATAATACTACATTAGAGGAAAAGTCAGCCCTTCCTGAAGCCATGCAGTCCCTAAAGCCACTTCCTGAAGCCACTTCAGGGTGGCCAGGTTACGCAAGAGAAACAAGCAATCCGGTCTTTGAATTTACCTCCGGCCAATGAATTTGCCTCCACTCACGCTCGCTCGCTCACAGTCGCTTACAATAACTGGACATGTTAACATTGACCCTAAATGGCCGCCAGAAAGAAGCATCCAGGTCTATGAAAAGAGGCTACACTCTTGCTAATCCACAGTCGCAGATGATAAGCGCATCGCTTATAATAAACGGACATGGCAACATTACCACTACTCAACGACGATGTCACACTTCCCCCGGTTGCCTTTCAACAAACACAAAGCCCCGCGCAGCGGATAGACGGGAGGGGCGCCCTCCCGTCTACCCCCCCCCCCCAACACCGACACATAGAATTGCCGGTCAAGAAAAGGCGTCCTTCACCACAACACTGAGTCACCGGGAGCATTTCACATACACACGGATAGTCTCATAACTGGGAACGACCAAGTTAGGGTAACAGTTCAAATAATGGCAAGACAAGTGTATTTATGTAGCACATTTCAACAAGAAGGCAATTCAAAGTACTTTAAATTGACATATGGGGAGAGGACTTTGTGTTTAGCAAGTGGTGCACCAATCACAGAACACCTTCACAAGTGTGTGCCATGTTTTCTTGTTAGTGGTCATACCTTTACACAAATCTCCTGGGAATTAATGGAATCTAGATGCGTTCTGGTTTATGATTATGAAAGGGTTGCAGTACTCATTTCTATAATCAAAGAATTGTGTTAACATATGGTTCATTTATGTCTTTGCACCAGTGATGCTTGGTAACATATTGGGCTACATAATCAAATTGCATCTCCTTTTTTCCATATTCCTTTGCAAGTTCGCATTAAAGCACTGCCAGTTAAACAGTCTATCAGTCGATCATTACAGTAAAATGGAGACAAGCTGTAAAAAACAGAATAACCACCCAGATATTTTCTGTGAGAGAAAATTGTCTTTATATTGATCACGCCACCAGACTTCCTGGAAATGAGTCAATGAGTCTCATTTTGTCTCATTGTGTCTTTAATCAGTATGTGAGTGCATTTGCATTCTGTACAGTGTGTGTGCTTGCCAGCACACACACTTCCTTTTGGACAGAAACCAGTTTATTTTCTTAAGTAGATTACACTTGGGTTTTTTTTTGGTTTCTTTCTTCATATTCAAAAATCGTATTGACTTCAATCCCTGGTCCCTAACTGATATATTTGCCATTTACCTGTTGTTCCTTCATGCCCAATTGATTTTTATGGCATGGCTGTGCAAGAGGTTATAGCCATCTACGAGAGGGTCTGTGTGTCTTGTTGTGAGTGTGTGTCTGTGTGTCACATATGTTGTACACATGTTGAAATGGAGTCATACATCATAGATAATTACTGTATGTCATAGATGACTGTTGTCATATATCTATGACTGATGTCCCAGGCTGGCTACATAAAGTCCAAGATCCACATTGGAGCCGCGCCAATCCCATGTGGATCCTGACTGAGAATCACTCATTTTTCTCTTTTTCAAAGTGACAGTGGAAGGCCATTTTGTTTTGTTCAGTTTAGAATTTAGAGTGAATGCCAACTTTGAGCCGGAAAAAAAACACCCTATATCTTATGTATTTTCCCCACATTATTTATTGTATAGCAGTGGTTCTCAAACCTTTTCATGTCAAGGACCCCCAAAATGATATGTATTTGGGTGCGGACCCCCCATCTCAAAAATATTTTTTGCCAGGGATTTTTCAAAAATAGCCAAAGTATAATATATAGTGGTTCAAATTATTGTGACGCTATTTTAACACATTTATAGCTGGGGACCCCCTGGTACCCTCCGAAGGACCCCTGGGGGTCCCCGGACCCCACTTTGAGAACCAATGTTGTATATGATCCCCTTACATGAGAACAACACGATTTATCTGGGAAAAATCCAGAAGTCTAACTGTCTCTCAACAATGTACCATGTCTTTCTATCTCTCTCTCTCTCTCTCTCCTCCAGCCATCAGCTGTGGTCATCCCGGAAGTCCCATATATGGCCGTACGGTGGGCAACGGCTTCAACCTCAACGATGTGGTCAGCTTCGTTTGTAACCGGGGTTACGAAATGGAGGGGCCTGCGCACGCTCAGTGCCAGGCCAACCGCCAGTGGAGCCACCCGCCCCCAACGTGTAAAGGTGGGGAGAAAAGTTAAGTCTGTTCCCCCCTAACATTACTTACCCCCCCTAAACGTCCATACCGCCTTAACCCTCATCACCTAATTTACCCCCAGTGGTGACAAAAGTACTCAAATGCTTTACTTAAGTAAACGTATCATTTTCTGCAATGTAGAAATACTCTGTTACAAGTGAAAGTCCGGAATTCAAAATTGACTAAAGTATTGGTTTCAAAATGTACTTAAAGTACCAAAAGTAGAAAGTACTCATTATACAGAATGTCCCGTTTCGCAAGTTTTCAAATGTATGAAATGTATAAAAATCTTTTGAAAATATTTGAAAATAGCCGAAAATATTTGAAAATACCCGATCTACAAGCTCACAATGTGCCGCGATGCGACGCATTGTGAGCTTGTAGATCTGCTATTTTCAAATAACCGAAATGTATGTAGGGCTAATGTATATTTTGTAATAATCCAAATCTACAAAGTAACTAGTGACTAAAGCTTTCAAAGAATTGTAGTGGAGTAAAAATACAATATTTGCCTTTGAGATGTAGTGGAGTAGAAGTAAAAGTATTGAAAATTGGAAATACTCAAGTAAACTAAAAAATACCTCAAAATGTTACTTAAGTACAGTACTTGAGTAAATGTACTTTACACCACTTTACACCACTGATTTGCCCATAATCCTGAATGGTCGCACACATGCGTGATTGAAGGGGAGTAATCAACGCACGCTGTTACGCCATCGCATAGAGTTCAATGTTGTTGAACTCCATGCGTCGGCTTGTCTATGCACCGTAATCGGAAGCTCCGCCCCTTTGCTGGCATAGAATGGAAGAGAACAGCATGCGACTGTTTCAGTCCCGCGTGTGTGACCACGATGCCCTATAACCTGTTATAACCCCTTAACTTGGCGAGAACGCCGTCAACTCCAGTCTCCCAAACCAGCTGGTACCTAATCCTGATGCTATGTGTACTCTAACCTGCTTTCGCCATCATAACCCCAACGGCTCAATCTAAAAAAAACGTTAATTCATCGATATTAAAATGATTCTAATTCGCTACCAGCACTTGTATACGTACCGTACTCAGGGTTGCCAGATCTGCTTATTATAATTTCCCCGTAAGATTTCATTTGAAAATAGCCGACCTACAAGCTCGCAACGCGTCGCATCGCGACGCGTTGCGAGCTTGTAGATCTGCTATTTTCAAATAGCTGATGTATACAGTATGTTAAAGTGCTTGTTTCTCCCACAGAATCTGGCAACACTGACTGTACCGTACAATACGTACTTTATACCTGGTACTGTAGCATTCGTGAACATTTGAACGGCGGTTATTTTTCCGCTAAGAAATATCAGAATTCTAATCACAGTAATAAATAAATAATAAATAAAAATGGGCGCCACGTAAACATGGGCTAAGCGGTGTTGAGGCTGCATTACAAGTCCAATTAGTAAGCTCATTGCTCAAAAAATCACGGTGCCAGTGGGTCATACAAAATTCATAAAGGGAACACATGGTTAACAAGCAAATACAAGAAAGAAAACACATTTCTAATAAGCAATGCAGTGGGCCGGATCTGGGAAATTACAACATCCACCAGAACTAACCACTTAAATCCGTCCGTTAACTGCACTAACATGGTTAGAAGAATGCATAGTAGCCGGTGACGCCTGTGGGACTTGATGAGAGCTACAGTAACTCTCTCTGGTTTTTACCAAATAACACATATCTCCCTGTTTGTATGTGTAACTGTCTGTCTGTCCGTCTGCCTGTCTGTCTGTGGGTATGATTGTGTATATGTGTGTGTGTGTGTGTTTGTGTATATGTGTGTGTGTTTGTTTGTTATGTATCTCTCTCTCTCTCTCTGTCCGTCTGTGTCTCTCTCCGTCTCTGTATAGTGGTGAATTGTTCAGATCCAGGTATTCCGGCCAACTCCATTCGACAGAGTAAGATCGAGCACGGGAACTTCACCTTTGGGACCGTGGTGTTCTACGACTGTAACCCGGGGTACTATCTGTTTGGGTCTCCTGTTCTGACCTGTCAGCCTACGGGGCAGTGGGACAAGCCTCTCCCAGAGTGCATAGGTTGGTCTGATCTCCATGTTTTGTTTCCGATTTGTGACATTGTCTATTCCCAAAAAAAAAGATTGTGTTTGCCATATGTATCTCACAATTTAACCACTAAGAACGGGAACGTGTCTCTGTGTCATTTTAAGATTTCTTTGGCTATTCAAAGATCTACAAGCTCATAGGCACCGAGTGCCGCGCTATGAGCTTGTAGATCTGCTATTTTTGAAGAAAAACTATTTTGAACATGTGTGCAAATCTTTGAATATATATATTTTTTAATTTTTCGCTTTAAAAAAATATATATTCAAAGATGTGCACACATTTTCATGATTTTTCAAAACATTTTGATTAGCCAAAAGAAATCTTAAAATGACACAGATGCGTTCCTGGTTTTAATGGATTAATTATGCCAATAATTGCCCCTAAACATTTTTGAACGGAGAGTAAAGGTCAGTATATATTTTTTTGATATTCTTCTTCTTTTTTTTTTACACATATTTAAACCAATTCTCAAAAGCACAGTCTATCTTGTCTCTTCCTATTTGTCTCCAAGTCTATCCATCTCTCTCTCTCTCTCTCTCTCTCTCTCTCTCTCTCTCTCTCTCTCTCTCTCTCTCTCTCTCCCCCCATCTCTGTAGTCGTAGACTTTAGACACCCCCCACACCCCTGCTGTTGAGCAGTGAGTAGTTTAAGCAATATCCATCAATCTGTCATTGATTCACCTCTCTGTATTCCCTCCCCCCCCCTCTTCTTCTTCTTCTCTCTCTCTCTCTCTCTCTCTCTCGCTCTGTCTGTATAGTTGTAGACTGTGGTCACCCTGGCTCTCCTCCTAACGGCGTGCTGAGTGGAGAGAAGTTTACGTTCGGCTCAACGGTTCGATACTCGTGTCTGGGCGGGAGACAGCTGAAAGGGGAATCATCCCGGACCTGTCAGCTAAATGGCTTGTGGAGTTCCCCAATGCCCTTCTGCTCTGGTAACTATTTGAACCTCTATTGAACACGCTCACTTTGAAATATCCACTTTGTGCACTGCATGGGGGGAGGCGTGGAGGGGAGGGGACACTTGAAAGGGAAGAGACATCTAGAACCTTAGCCTAATCAATGGGCCTCACCGCTCTGCTAGGATACTTTATTAACCGGCTAAGACCGGGAACGCGTCTGTGTCATTTTTAGATTTCTTTGGGTTATTAAAAAAATATCAGATGCACAAGCTATACAACGAGCTTGTAGATCTGAATTTTTTTGGGGGGGGGGGGGGAATGTTGAAAATGTGTGCAAATCTTTGAATATATATATTTTTAAAGCGAACATTTGTAACTCAAAATCTTTGCTTCTGGGGATTCTAGAAATGTCTTCTAAATCCTAACAGTTAAAAAAAAAAGTATTTGGCCGTGAGACCCCCGTCTCAAAATATTTTGTTCCAGGGACCCCCAGAAGTTGTAACAGAGTTAAAAATGTTCGCTTAAAAAAATATACATTCAAAGATTTGCACACATTTTCTACGATTTAAAAAAAATAAATAGCAGATCTACAAGCTCATAGCGCGGCACTCGGTGCCGCGCTATGAGCTTGTAGATCTGCTATTTTTGAATAGCCCAAAGAAATGTAAAAAAAAAAGACAAAGATGCTTCCCCGGTCTTAATGGGTTAACCTCTCTATGGGGCAATGGAGGGATAGTTGGATAGACAGATGCGGGGCTGTCAGTTGAAAGGGGTGTGTGGATCAACCACACAAATCTGTCCTTTGGGTCGGAAAATGATCTCAGTCTAATTTGACACTAGCTCACTCTAGTTTAAACCCTTTTAGACTCATGGCTGCATGGCATATCTGTATGTTTGTCAAAGCATATACTGTATATAGCATGATATTTTGGGGCTTTTTCTGCCTTTATTGGAAGATACAGTAGACTGACAAGAAATGGGGAGAGAGAGAGAGATGGGGAGTGACGCGCGCAAAGGTCGTCGGGATCGGGATTCGAACCCGCAACGCGCTGTCACGCGTGCATTAGCAGCCTAGGTTGCCCGGACCGCTACTACGCCAGCCGTCCGGGCCAGCGCGACAGTTTTACAACACTTTGAATTGTAAGGACAGAGTAACAGAGTTGTAAACACACGTCATGTCCGTTAAAGGTAGGGTAAGTGATTTTCTTTGGTTAAAATAAGTGTTAGATAGCTCTATATTCTGAGAGTACTCATTGCCATAGAGTGTTTGTTCAGTAAAAGGAGTCTCCTTGTCTCTCCAGCTCTTTATTAAACAGAAAATGCATTTTCGTTACAGTTTCAGTTTCATTTCCAATTTTATCCAATCAGGATAGAGAACTCAATCAGGATATAGATTAAACAAGTGAAATTGGAAGTGATGACACTAAGAAATGAGCAGGAACAATTGGAACTGGAACACTATAAAAATGAAGCTTAAAAATGGGTACTTTCTCCTGATTGGCTGAGATTTTGACACCTACCGAAAAATTTATTTTCTGTTTATTAAAGAGCTGGATAGACAGGGAGACTCCTGTTACTGAACAAACACTCTATAGCAATGATTACTATCAGAATAAAGTGCTTTAACCTTTTAACAAAATACTTTTTGTTTTAACCAAAACATATCACTTACCCTACCTTTAACATCAACCTCAAGTCAAGTCAATATACTTGTGGATAGTGGATTAAGACATACATTCAACACTTTGTTTGTTATGAATGCATTGCTATTTAGCTAGACACAGTGGCAAAGTAAACGTTGTTATTTTTAACTAGGCTATGACTCCCTCTCTGCGTGACTGCACATTATCCCGCTGATTGCTCCTCAGGTGTTTATGATGAGCACTTGACGAGACGGAGGGGTGGGGTGGGGGGGGGAAGTTAGGGGGGTTAAGTGTCTTGCTCGGGGACACTTTGACCGAGGCTGGGAGGTGAACCGGGGACTTTCTGTTTACCAGATGGCCTCTCCACCCACTAAGCTATACAGACGCCCCATAGCTTAACAGCCAGGCGGAAATCTCAGAACCCATCGGCTAATCGTTTATTTTTGTTTTTGTTCTGCTATGACCGCTGGCTGCTCGTCTTCCGCAGGTTGGTCAGTGCTTACAGTCCGATGATGTGCTATAGCCACAGAGGTTTATATACGACGGGATCATTTCACAAGTGGCCAGGTTACATTACATTCATGCAGATGTCTGTTGAGAGAGATTAACCTGCAGGTTAATGACTGGCATGCGATAAGGGGAAGTTGCAGTTTAGCCGCCAGCAGGCTATAGTAGCTAAAGCGGGAACATCCAGATCTAGCGCACGCAGGTCTCGCCCGTTCCCCCCCCCAGAGGCCAAGCTGCCATGTGTAATAAAAAAAACATTAGCCGATGGGTTCCCAGATTGCCAAAAAGCCCAGGAGAAGATATTACCTTACTGGGGCTAGTTTAAAATTAAAACGTTATTATGTAACCGGGGCAATTTGGCAATGAGCACATTGTTATTTAAGCCATTGAGACCGGGAACGCATCTGTGTCATTTTAGATTTCTTTGGCTATTCAAAAATAGCAGATCTACAAGCTCGTAGCGCGGCACCGAGTGCCGCGCTGTGAGCTTGTAGATCTGCTATTTTTGAAAAATCGTGAAAAAAAATATTTTATTATATTTTTTTCAAAAAAAGATTTAGAAAAACGTTTTTGAATCGGCCTCAGGTCTTAATGGGTTAAAGAGGTTAAATGAGAACACTTTGCAGACCAATACGTTTTCCCCTTCAGCCTTGAGGGCATTCACAGGCTATGGGGCCTTCAGGCATCCAGCCCCAGGACCTCTTGTGTTAAATCCTGTCAGCTGTACAACCTGACCAAACTCTTTCGGTCAATGGCTCTGTGTGTGTGTGCGTGCGCGCGCGCGCGCGCGTGTGTGTGCGTGTGCGTGTGCGTGCGTGTGTGTGTGTGTGTGTGTGTGTGCGTGTGTGCGTGTGTCTGATTGGTGAGATTGTTCCAAAGTCACCTCAGGGAAACGACAGAGAGATTAGTTTCCACATTGTTCTATCCCCCAGATACACACACACACACACACACACACACACACACACACACACACACACACACACACACACACACACACACACACACACACACACACACACACACACACACACACACACACACACACTTGTGACATCAGGTAGATTGGTTGTTCTCCCTGTTCAGGCCTGATACACCCGAGGCTACATAGCGACTTTGGTGCATGCATACGCATGTGCTTGCGTGTGCGTGTGCGTGTGTGTGTGTGTGTGTGTGTGTGTGTGTGTGTGTGTGTGTGTGTGTGTGTGTGTGTGTGTGTGTGTGTGTGTGTGTGTGTGTGTGTGTGCGTGCGTGCGTGCGTGCGTGCGCACGCTCGCTCACGTGCGTGCATGTGTGCGCGTGTCTATTAGGCCCTAACTGATACTTGATTTCTGATTGGCTACCAATATTCAGAGAGGGAACATCATTGATTTGTGAGCTGATAACGACTTTTTTAATGACATGTAATGTCCTCACATTGACCACTCTGCCTTTAACTTCCGGAACCAGGATTGATTTATTTTTTATGTCCGAATGTATATGCATTAAAAGGAATTTGTGCATTTCTCACATAATGTGAGAAATGTTTAAAAAATACACATAACACAGCAATGACACTAATATCATAAAATTTATACCACCAAAGAATGGTTACTTTCATGGTTGTGTTGTGCACATTTGAACAGAAAGCGTCCTTGAGTCTATATGAATTTATAAGGAAAATACACTAAAGTATACACATGCAAATGTCCACTTGATATTCATGGTGCTTGAGTGTGAGTTTTTGAGTCGACACACAAGAGCATAATATCCTGCCTATTTGCAATTTCCCAAACAAACCTACCGATGCATCTTTCATTAGATTAGAGACGCCTGTGAGACATCCCTGTAAATTATTCTTTTAATTCCCTTTTCTTCGTTATGCACCATTTTAGTACTATAGGGACATTTATTCCAAAAACATAGATAGTTCTGGTAGACAGCAATACTTACTGTATGTATAATTTGAATTCAATCTAGAAAAGAAGAAAGTGTCCTTGTTAAGCTCCGTATTCTGTATTGTTTGGAGGCAAAGTGATCCAAAAAGAAGTAATCAGATTGCATTATTGAGGTGCAGTGTTCCAGTGGAGTTTATGTTTTGCAGATTTTACATACATTTCAAAATGATACAATCTATGCCTATGAGACCACTCCAGTGTTATGCCTTTAAAAATAAAGGCATGGGCAGTATTAGCTGATGATATTGGTGTCTCTGCATATTTGTCTAGCCTTGCTGTGTGTGTGTGTGTGTGTGTGTGTGTGTGTGTGTGTGTGTGTGTGTGTGTGTGTGTGTGTGTGTGTGCGTGTGCGTGTGTGCGCGTGGCGTGTGTGTGTGTGTGTGTGTCAGTGGTGGAAAAAGTACTCTATGTTTTACATAAGTGAAAGTATCAATAATGCAAAGTAGAAGTACTCTATGTACTAACCCTAACTCTAAAGTCCAGAATGCAAAATGTACTTGACTAAAAGTACAAAAGTATTGGTATCAAAATGACTTAAAGTACCAAAAGCAAAAGTACTAAAATGTTTGAAAATAGCAGATATACAAGCTCACAACGCGTCGCATCGCGACGCGTTGTGAGCTTGTAGATCGGCTATTTTCAAATAGCCTAGGTATAAAATATGGTTAATGTGGTTAATGTATGTTTTATAATATAATAATTTATATCTGCAAAGTAACTAGTAACTAAAGTTAATTGTAGTGGAGTAAAAGTAAAAGTACCTAAACAAAGTACTTAAGTACAGTACTTAAGTACAGTACTTGAGTAAATGTACTTAGTTACTTTCCACCACTGGTGTGTGTGTGTGTGTGTGTGTGTGTGTGTGTGTGTGTGTGTGTGTGTGTGTGTGTGTGTGTGTGTCTGTGTGTGTGTGTGTGTGTGTGTGTGTGTGTGTGTGTGTGTGTGTGTGTGTGTGTGTGTGTGTGTGTGTGTGTGTGTGTGTCTGTGTCTGTGTGTGTGTGTGTGTGTCTGTGTGTGTGCTTGCTCTCCCAGGAGCACGCTCTGTGTCTGTCAGACAGAATGTGCTGACCAAGCAGCGCTCCAAGGGCAAAGGGATTCACACAGACAGCACACCCACTCACACACAGACATGCAGACTCATAGGCTTTGGCACCGACATACGCACACAGTCTCCCGCGCACACACACACACACATGACATGACACACGTGTGTCCCTCGACATGATGCACACTTAAGGTCAACACATGCTCCATGTCACCAGCACACGTAGACTGTCTTTGGTTATGCGTTCATGCACCAAAATAAGGGTCTCTGTAACCGCCCCCTATAAGTGAGTTTTGGACACTGACCAATCCTGCACCGTGATTGGCCAATAGTCTACAACGCAGTCTACACCCCTAACCCTTCCACAGTCAATGCAAATCTATACTTTTGCAAAGTCAGCCAATCACATTACAGCTAGTGTCATCACCACTAGCTGTAATGTGATTGGCTGACTTTGCAAATTCAGGACTGTGATTGGCTAGCGAAACACATGACACATGTGCAGCCCTATGAATAGCAGTATGGACTTCAAAAAAAGTCACTTACCACACACCGCCCACTTCACACTGGGTGTGATTTTTTACTCTTTCACTTGGCTCTGGGACGAGCTGAATGGAGCACCCGTGCGCAAGGAAACGGTTTGTTTTCGGTGGGAAGGGAGCGCACAGACAGTAAATCCCGCCCACTACATTTGATTGGGTAAAGCGCGGCCTGCTTCCTGATCTGAGGCCACGCCCACTTGTAAGCTGACGTGCGCACGTCCTGAACGGGGCTCTCGACATATTCAGTAGCGTAGCTCTGAATCTGTTCTTGAGGGATTCGTTTTTGTGTCACAGTGTGTGCCCACAGTGGGTGCATGCATGCATACGTAGGGCTGTCACGATTACACATTGAAGTTGACGATTAATTGTCATGATTTAATTGTGTGTTTGTTTGGCCATTGAACATTGGAACATAATGCAATTTTAATTTCTGTTTGTTGTTTTATTTGCTTCATAAGCACAAATTGCACAGGACAGATAACCTAATAACCTTAATTAATAACAATAAAAATAACTTAAATATATGAAAAGATTACTGACACATTTAATAATGTTATAACTTTCAAAAGAAATGTTTAAAAATGTGCAGAAATAGCTGATCTACAAGCTTACAACACGTCACAACGTGTGTAAGCTTGTAGATCAGCTATTTTTGGAAAAAAAAAACGCTTTCCACATTGAAACGATTATGACGATAAGGCAAAAATAATCGCGATTATCTCAAATAATTGCGACGATCATGTCATTAGACGATCATGTAATAATTGTGACAGGCCTATACATACATGTACTTGTCAATGTAACCACTTTAAGTCCTATATTCTTTGTCATACGATAAGTAGTGAGAATGCCATCCTAGATCTGATATTTTTGTCATTTTTGAAAACATTTGAACTTCTTTGAAATCAGGTTGAAAGTGCCTGATAAACTGAGACTTTTAGGTATTGTTATTTGTACTGAACTTCCCCACTTTTTCGCCATTCTTTATCTCTCTTTCTCTCTTAGTGTGCCTCTCGTCTCCTCTTTTTCCGTTTTTGTTGCGCGTGAAGCATTATGTTTTGGTAGTGGATCAATGAAGCAATGTGGTTGTGTTTCTGCAGATGATGCAGGTGCTTTATTTCATATTATTCATCTTGTCCTGTCTCAAAAGATTTTACCCCATGGAGGCCTGAGGTTCCGATTCTGCAAAATGTCTTCTAAATCCGAACGGTTTTCTGAAAAACGTATTGTTTCTGTGTCAGTTTTCAAACTTTTTCATGTCAAGGACCCCCAGAATGATATGAATTTGGCCGTGGACCCCCATCTCAAAATATTTTGTTCCAGCGACCCCCAGAAGCAAAGATTTGAGTTAATGTTTGCTTTAAAATAATATATATATTCAAAGATTTGCACACATTTTCTTGATTTTTCAAAAATAGCAGATCTACAAGCTCGTAGCGCGGCACTCGGTGCCGCTCTATGAGCTTGTATATCTGCTATATTTGAATAGCCAAAGTGTAAAATAATGCTTTTTAGCTCAAATCTGAAAATGACACCGACGTGTTCCAGGTCTTAATGGGTTAAAGTGAAGCTGAACAGTTCAGTATGGCTTTAGTAGCTTCTTCAACTTCAGGTTGTTGTTTGCTTTCGTAGAACTTTGGGTCGTATAGTTACCTGGGATGACATAAACTCAAATACATTTTCTTCATCCATTGCCTTTCTGCTCTATGAGTGAGCTAAAAATAGTGATTCCATTTACTCTCTTGAATGAGGAAACAGGTCCCAAAATTACAAACGAAGCAGGTTCCTCCAATAAGTTTGTAATAGAATGAGTCCTGGTGCACTCTTTTTACACCGATATTGGTTACCTTCTTATCAAGGGAAATATAATGTTTAACACTGTCTATTGACAGAATCTGCTTTGTTTGCAGTCTGTATCTGCTAAAGGTGTAATTGTGAGAACTGTTTTTCTATCCAGTGATTGTGAATGGAATTACTGCCATAAATAACACATAGGGCCGGATCTAGGCATAGGCAATGCCCCCCCCCCAAAAAAAAATATTTTTGGGGGGGCTTGTGAAAGTTACATTTATGGTGTGTATGATATTAAATGTGACCATAATCAAAGTAATCCTTAATCATATTCCATCATGCATCATTGCACAATTCAAATAATGCTCCGCCCTGATTTGCCATGGGCAGTGTTGCCAGATATTGCGAGAGAAAAAAGCCAAGGAAAACAAGCCGAAAAGAAGCAAAAGTAGGCGAAAAAAAACAGAACATAATTTTTTTCGCCGCACGCTTTGCGCGGCGGCTGAGTTCACGCCCCATCAGTATTTCTTATTGCCCCCCCCCCCCCCCAATTATAAATGTCTGTATCTGGGCTTTACAGTATGGTTGATTAACAATATTTCGACTTACTGTACATTACACATCATCTCCAGGTATCTATGCAATCCAAAGTTCTACCAAAGTTTTTCGAGGAGCATGTTTAACCTTTTCTCCTTCTCTTTGTACACCCCTCTTGCCCCACCATTCCCCTGTCTTTCTCTTCCTCCTCCCGTTCCATCTCTTTATATGTCACCTTCTCTCTCTCTCTTTCTCTCTCTCTCTCTGTCTCTGTGTGTAGGCGACACGGCCGGTTCTTGCGGTGACCCCGGCGTCCCGTCTCACGGTTTCCGGGAGCAGACCGACTTCAAGATCCGCTCCAAGGTTTACTTCAGCTGCTCCGAGGGCTTCGAGCTGATCGGCTCCACCGAGAGGATGTGCTTCCCCAACGGGACCTGGTCGGGCTCGCAGCCCTTCTGTAAACGTAAGCCCAGAGTTTGATTCAAGCGAAAAGAATGAACAAATTAACTCATTGAGTGCCAGAATTGATTAATTAATTAATTAATTAATTGATTAATTAAGTGACAGTGTTTTTGAGCATTTTTTACTAACCTTTCGAGAGCAAAAGATGGAGGAGCAGTGATGGAAAAAGTACTCCGATATTTTACTTAAGTAAAAGTAGCAATACCACAGCAGAGAAATGCTCTGTCACAAGTAGAAGGCCTGTGTTTGAAATGTTACTTGAGTGAAAGTACAAACGAATTGGCGTCAAAATGTACTTAAAGTACCAAAAGTAAAAGTACTAAAATGTTTGAAAATAGCCGATCTACAAGCTCACAACGCGTTGTGTCGCGACGCGTTGTGAGCTTGTAGATCTGCTATTTTCAAATAGCCTAGGTATAAAATAGGGATACAGTGGTTAATGTATGTTTTATAATGTAATCATTTATATCTGCAAAGTAGTAACTAAAGTTTTCAAATAATTGTAGTGGAGTAAAAGTACAATGTTTGCGTCTGAGATGTAGTGGAGTAGAAGTAAAAGTGCTGAACAATTGAAATACTCCAGTAAAGTAAAAAATACCTGAACATTGTACTTAAGTACAGTACTTGAGTACATGTAATTAGTTACTTTACACCACTGCGGAGGAGTGTCTCTGCTTCCATCAGGGGGAAAAAAGCGAGTCAACGCGACCCTCCGTTCTTTAGTTAATGACTGTTGAATTTAACTTGTTCTCGCCAAAAACGCAGAAAAAAACAAGAAAGCAGAGAAAATGTTATTTTTCTAAATCCTTCAACATTAGATCGGACTGGGCTGGGTTTGTTGTGATTACGTTATTTCCGGATCTACCCCTCTCCAGAACTCATAGCATCACTCTGGTGAACAGCGGCATCTAGCGTGAACACTGAAAACACCGTTTGGACGTGGTAGACGTCATTGGCACTCTGGGCTTATTTGGAAAAAATGGACGTGTTACACGCCAATAGCACTGAATGAGTTAACTTAACCCATTAATACCTGGAACTGTCTCATTTTTAGATTTGAGCTAAAAAGCATTATTTTACACTTAGGCTATTCAAAAATAGCAGATATACAAGCTCATAGCGCGGCACCGAGTGCCGTGCTATGAGCTTGTAGATCTGCTATTTTTGAAAATTCGTGAAAATGTGTGCAAATCTTTGAATATATATATATTTTAAAGCGAACATTTTTAACTCAAATCTTTGCTTCTGGGGTCCCTGGAAAAAAATATTTTGATGGGGGTCCGCGGGCCAAATACATATCATTCTGGGGGTCCTTGACATGAAAAAGATTGAGCATCACTGATATAGAAACATACGTTTTTCAGAAAACTGTTGGGATTTAGTTTAGTTGTTGGGATTATTAAGGAAGCAGAAGCACACTGGAGGCACCAGGAGATTGTCGGGGTGGTCTGTCAAGGGCGACTGGGACTTGGACACTACAACACCAAGAGGTGGAGCAAATCTAACGCCAAAGGAAGGAGAGGACTTCTGGTGCAGAGGGTCCGGGAGACAGCAGAAGAAGACCGCCGTGTAAAGGCGACAGGGCTTGCAGTCCAAGGACAATGGATGCAGTGGGACAAGGCACAGGATCGTCCACTGTCCTGGAAGGAACTCTGGGGTACAGACCAGGGCAAGTTGTCCTTCCTCCTGCGGGCAGTGGCCGACCTCTTACCAACCCCAAACAACCTAAAGATCTGGGGGAAAGAAGAGGATCCATCCTGTAAGCAGTGCGGAGCATCCCTCTGTACCCTGAATCACATCTTATCGGGATGTCCCAAAGCACTGGGAGATGGCCGATACAGGTGGAGACATGATAAGGTCCTTGCAGAAGTTGCCAAATGGACGGAACTGCAGAGGGCCATGGCCAACAAACATCAGGCACCACCACCAGAAGTCGTCCAATTCCAGAGGCAAGGAGAAAAGGCTCCTAAGGCAAGGAGAGCTGCCAAGAAACCACCTTCCATTTTACACCGAGCTTCTGACTGGGAGATGCAAGTAGACCTTAAAAAGAAGCTTGTGTTTCCAGAAGAGGTGGCTGTGACTTCTCTCAGACCAGACATGATCTTACTGTCCAGGAGCACGAAAACCATCTTGGTAGCAGAACTAACTGTGCCCTGGGAGGACAGGCTAGCCATCTCTCACCAACTGAAGAAAGCCAAGTACCAGGATTTGATTGATGAGGCTCTTATTAAAGGATGGCACGCCTCACTATTCCCCATCGAAGTTGGCTGCCGTGGTTTCCCAGCAACATCAGTGCGCTACTTCTTGCAGAAGATTGGGTTGGATCCTAAGCAACTGAAGAAAGCCACTGGGGAGATAGCCACTGTAGCCGAGACTACATCTAGATGGATATGGCTGAAGAGAGCCCACAGTTGGAACCCCGGAGCAAGCTAATCCTAGCCCCACTGACAGCCAGTCAAGAAGCAGAAGGTATGCGGCCAGGGCCAGACCTGGCTCAGGGAGTAGGACGCCCCTGCCATGCATAGTCCCGAGTCCAGCTGCAGGGAGCGGCAGGGAGACGTCCCTGACCGCGGGCCCCACCATCCGGAGATGTTCTGGGATGAAAGGGGCGAAACATCAAGGAAGGATGGCTCCCAGCTGATGACCCTGACAGCTGGGCTCGAAACGCTCAAACCATCCATCCACCGAGGATTACCAAAGAGGAGGATCTTGCAACGCCTGTAAGTAGCTCTAGCAGATTCTGCTTGTAGCAAAGCATCTTCAATGTTTACTTCACCTGTATTGTTTTGACCATGGGGAAAGGCCCATTGGCGGTGGGGGAAGACCCACGGACATCCAAGAAAGAATGGATGACAGCACGGAAAGACGGCACGCGATAGTGTTAGGGTTAGCACCCCGAAGCACTGCACAAACAAGCTACGAGTACAAATCAAAGAGAATACCCCCAGGCAGACCGAGGAGGGGGGGAGGATAATCTGCCGGAAAGGACGGATCACACGGCGAATGACCCGGACAACGGACAAAGAACTACGAAATCGGACGCGGCACGACAGGAGGGTGAAGCCCGGAGAAGATGTAACAACTGCGGCAAAATGTTCAAGAATGAGCATGGCGTAAAGATTCACCAAGGTAAGACTAAGTGCAAAGAGCAGCTACAGCAACGCAAAGCACCTGTTATGACCCAGAGAGCTATCTCTGAGTTTACTAGCAGTGCTTGTCAGTCGACGGAGGAGGACCAGGGCCAGGAGGCAAACCACAGTGCCCCAGACCTCCCTGCTGAACCAGTTCAGAGCACAAGAAGGGGTGAATCCGAGAGGGTGGAGGGCTTCGAGAGGAAACCTCGGCTGAATTTACCACCAGCAACAGACCGCAGATGGCGTCAATTGGATGAAGATTTGAGCATCACTCTGGACAACATCCTGAAAGGAGATGCAACAAAAAAGATGAAGACCATGGTGCAATATGTGTATCAGGCATGCCAGGATACCTTTGGCGTGAAGGAAGGCCCAACGGTCAAGCCACCTTCAGGTCCTAGTAGAAGGCAGCGCCAGATCACAGAACTGCGGAAACAACTAAGAACCCTCAAGAAAAGATGGCGGAAAGCAGACAATGAGGAGAAAGCAGCCCTGAACGAGCTAAGCGCCGAGCTGCGGAAAACCCTAATCCACCTTCGAAAGACGGAGACAAGCCGGAGAAAGCAGAGTGAGAAGCGCAGACAGAGAAAGTCTTTCTTCAACAATCCCTTCCAGTTTACAGCTAACATTCTTGGAAAGCCAAAAAAGTGGAAGACTGACATGTTCAAAGGAAGAAGTGGAGGATAGTGTGGCAGCAGCCCATAGCGATCCCAGCAGAGATATTCCACTGGAGGACTGCCCATTCCATCTGCCAATACTCAAGCCACACATCCCCTTTAACATGGAAGACTTCACCCTCGACGATGTAAGGACAGTAGTGGAGAAAGCCAGAGCAGGATCTGCTCCAGGACCATCGGGCACCACATATAAGATCTACAAAAACTGTCCATCGCTTCTGAAGAGGCTGGCAAAGCTTATCAGGACGCTCTGGAAAAAGAAGCAGGAACCATGGCTCTGGACACTCGCCGAGGGATGCTTTGTCCCCAAAGAACTGAACGCAGCAGGACTTGACCAATTTCGAGAGATCTCCCTCCTAGATGTTGAAGGGAAGATATTCTGGGCCATCATTGCAAAACGATTAACATCTTACCTAATTGCCAACAAGTACGTCGACACAAGTGTCCAAAAAGGAGGAGTCCCAGGATACTCCGGATGTCTGGAGCATACATCAGCGATCAGCCAGATCATCAAGGAAACAAAGAGCAATAACAACACTCTCTCAGTCGTATGGCTAGATCTCGCCAAGGCCTACCCAAGCGTACCCCACCAGTTGATCCAGAAATCACTGGCACATTACCAAGTCCCATCTGAGGTAACCAAGCTGGTGATGTCTCACATGGATTCACTGAAGATGAGGTTCACCGTGGGAGATACCACCACAAGATGGCAGAGACTCGAGAAGGGCATCATGGCAGGATGCACAATATCTGTGGTACTGTTTGTGGCTGCCATGAACCTCCTACTGAAGGCAGCAGGAATGCAATGTAGAGGACCAAAAGCAAACGATGACACAAGACATCCATCCTGCAGAGCTTTCATGGATGATGTAACTGTGATGACTCCCTCGATCCAAGGAACACGCTGGATCCTAAGCTCTCTGGAGAAGATGGCCACCTGGTCACGAATGCAATTCAACCCAAAGAAATCTAGGAGCCTAAGTATACTGAAAGGAAAGCTGACAAAGAGCATCTTCTGTATTCAAGGGTCGGAGATCCCAACCATACAAGACCAAGATATCAGATGCCTTGGAAAGAACTATGACAGCACCCTGAAGGACGGTGTAAACCTCCATAACACTGTGGCTCAGTTAAACACTTGGCTCAAGGCGATCGACCACAGCCAGCTGCTCGGAAGGTTTAAGGTGTGGTGCTTCCAGTATGGCATCATACCTAGACTGCAATGGCCATTCCTGCTGTATGACTTCCCCATGACTCAGGTGGAGGCAATGGAGAGACTGTGCAGCAAATTTGTACGAAAATGGCTGGGAGTCCCCCCATCGTTCAGCGCAGTGAACTTGTACAGCAAGACATCTAAGCTCAGCCTACCAGTCTCATCAGTGGTTGAAGAATTCAAAGCCACTAAGGCAAGAGCAGTCAGTACACTGCTTCTATCTGAGGATGAGAAAGTCAGATACGCTAATAAGTCCATCAAGTGCGGCAGGAAGTGGAAACCCCAGGAAGCAGTGAAGGAAGCAGAAGCACACTGGAGGCACCAGGAGATTGTCGGGGTGGTCTGTCAAGGGCGACTGGGACTTGGACACTACAACACCAAGAGGTGGAGCAAATCTAACGCCAAAGGAAGGAGAGGACTTCTGGTGCAGAGGGTCCGGGAGACAGCAGAAGAAGACCGCCGTGTAAAGGCGACAGGGCTTGCAGTCCAAGGACAATGGATGCAGTGGGACAAGGCACAGGATCGTCCACTGTCCTGGAAGGAACTCTGGGGTACAGACCAGGGCAAGTTGTCCTTCCTCCTGCGGGCAGTGGCCGACCTCTTACCAACCCCAAACAACCTAAAGATCTGGGGGAAAGAAGAGGATCCATCCTGTAAGCAGTGCGGAGCATCCCTCTGTACCCTGAATCACATCTTATCGGGATGTCCCAAAGCACTGGGAGATGGCCGATACAGGTGGAGACATGATAAGGTCCTTGCAGAAGTTGCCAAATGGACGGAACTGCAGAGGGCCATGGCCAACAAACATCAGGCACCACCACCAGAAGTCGTCCAATTCCAGAGGCAAGGAGAAAAGGCTCCTAAGGCAAGGAGAGCTGCCAAGAAACCACCTTCCATTTTACACCGAGCTTCTGACTGGGAGATGCAAGTAGACCTTAAAAAGAAGCTTGTGTTTCCAGAAGAGGTGGCTGTGACTTCTCTCAGACCAGACATGATCTTACTGTCCAGGAGCACGAAAACCATCTTGGTAGCAGAACTAACTGTGCCCTGGGAGGACAGGCTAGCCATCTCTCACCAACTGAAGAAAGCCAAGTACCAGGATTTGATTGATGAGGCTCTTATTAAAGGATGGCACGCCTCACTATTCCCCATCGAAGTTGGCTGCCGTGGTTTCCCAGCAACATCAGTGCGCTACTTCTTGCAGAAGATTGGGTTGGATCCTAAGCAACTGAAGAAAGCCACTGGGGAGATAGCCACTGTAGCCGAGACTACATCTAGATGGATATGGCTGAAGAGAGCCCACAGTTGGAACCCCGGAGCAAGCTAATCCTAGCCCCACTGACAGCCAGTCAAGAAGCAGAAGGTATGCGGCCAGGGCCAGACCTGGCTCAGGGAGTAGGACGCCCCTGCCATGCATAGTCCCGAGTCCAGCTGCAGGGAGCGGCAGGGAGACGTCCCTGACCGCGGGCCCCACCATCCGGAGATGTTCTGGGATGAAAGGGGCGAAACATCAAGGAAGGATGGCTCCCAGCTGATGACCCTGACAGCTGGGCTCGAAACGCTCAAACCATCCATCCACCGAGGATTACCAAAGAGGAGGATCTTGCAACGCCTGTAAGTAGCTCTAGCAGATTCTGCTTGTAGCAAAGCATCTTCAATGTTTACTTCACCAGGAGACATGTAGAATCGGCTTCAGGTCTCAATGGGTTAAAGGGAAAACGATCGTTGTTTCCTATAAGGCTAATGTCATTTGCAGCCATAACACCGAGAAGTCTTCTGTGTCTCTGAAATACCACCATCGTGCAGAAAGCTTGTCCCCGTTGTTGTCGCTGTGGCTAATTCTGTCAATGTGAAAACCCTTACTTTTTGGTTTTTAACAGCTACCCTCGGTGGCAGAGACACATGTCCTTGTTTGCTGTGTTTACGCCAAAAGAGATAAAGTTTGAATCTGGTTGATGTAGTGGCAGCAGTAGACCATATGGGCATGCCAGGCCTATGCTTGCCAAGGAGTGCGTCATGAGAATTGTAGGAACTCCAAGAACGGCTGGAATGGACAAAAATATGGCTTGTACACATATGCCAATGTGGGCTGTGTTTGTAAATATATGCAAAGATAACCATCAACAATTACCTGTAAGGCATACCAATAGCATTACATTAAGTTAGATTAAGCTTAAGAGAAGATGATTGTGGGAGACAATTGCAGCAGTCTGGGATAGTAATGCAGATCTACAGTGTCCATAATGTAAGGCAAAAACTCAATGTTTTCATATATACAGCAGGCACTGAGCTGCTTCTGTACAGTATTATTTAAAGTATTGTAATATGGTAGGCCTATAGCCTATGTACACACATATGAAATAAGTCACAAAAATAAAATAATAAAATAACCAGTGGTGGAAAAAGCACTTACTTAAGTAAAAGTATCAATACTGCAATGTAGAAATAATGTATCAAAAAAGTGTTCAAATGTATAAAATGTATACAAATCTTTTGAAAATAGCAGATCTACAAGCTCCCAATGCGTCGCAGAATTGGAAATACTCCACTAACGTAAAATCGTACTTGAGTAAATGCACTTTACACCATTGAAAATAGCTGTAGCATATAGTCCATTCTACAGCTGAAATATTGAACCCTTCCATTCCTTCTCACTCTGTCTAATGGCTAATTGGCTCTCTAACCCGCTCTCCCCAGCTGTCCAGTGTGGTAACCCTGGTACTCCCAGCAATGGTAGAGTATACCGCCTGGACGGAACAACGTTTTCTCACTCTGTCATCTACTCCTGCGTGGATGGCTACCTGCTCACTGGCGCCACCACCAGGCTATGCCAGGCCAATGGAACCTGGACAGGAGTGCAGCCCAACTGTACCAGTAAGACATCACTTTATAACTGGATGGATGGATGGATGGATGGATGGATAGATATAGATAGATGTAGGTAGCAGTGGTGGAAAAAGTATGCACATTTATTGCAATGTAGAAATACTCTGTTACAGAAAAAGTCAGAAATTCGGAATTTACTACTACTAAAAGTACAAAAGTATTGGTAACAAAATGTACTTAAAATACCAAAAGTAGAAAGTACTGAGGCAGAATTGAAAGTTTTCAAATGTATGCACATCTTTTGAAAATAGCAGATGTGAGCTTGTAGATCGGCTATTTTCAAATGCCCAAAATGTGTATAGAGCCGAAGTGGTTAATGTATGTTTTGCTAATAATAATCAAAATCTAACTAGTAACTAAAGTACATTATTACACGGCTTGGTTGAATGCTCGATTCTGATTGGTCAGTCATCGGTCATTATTTCTCGATAATGACCGCTGAGCTCAATAACGGACCGCTGTGTAATCAGAGACTCAGAACACCTGCTCATATCAACCTCCGCTGCTTTGTTTTATGCTTTATCCAACATGACAGCCATGTAAACAAACAACCATGTCATTTACAACTAAACGTTGCTCTCAAGAATGTTTTTGAAAACATTTGAAGTGAGAAATAGACGATGCAATGACCGAAAAGTGATTCTATTTGATCCACTGCACTTCCTTGTTTATCGTGGCTACGGGGGAAATACCAAAACGCTCGCCCCAAAACACAGTCGCCCCGGGGCAAATCCGGCGGTATTACAGGCAAATCGGCAGTATATAGAATGGGGGGCGAGTGTGTTTTGGGGCGAGTTTTTTTCTATTTTGTCATTTGTTTTCCGAGGCAAACTCCGCCCAGCCCAATAGGCTACTTATGGAATACTTTCATTGCCGTAAGCAAGGAAATACTTCGTTTTGTTGTTACTTTTGGGTAAATTTATTTATGTATTTATTAAGTAGCCGTGTAATAAGCGGGATAATGCATGGGGAGGCAGTCATTATTGAAATTTAAAGCCCTTCAGGGCGATTAACCACCTCGGCTGCGCCTCGGTGGTTAATCGCCCTGTCGGGCTTTAAATTTCAATAATGACTGCCTCCCCATGCATTATCCCTTGCATATTTGCCTCTGAGATGTAGTGGAGTAGAAGTAAAAGTACTGAAAATTGGAAATATTCCAGTAAAGTAAAAAATACCTCAAAATTGTATAAGTACGGTACTTGAGTAAATTGACGTAGCTACTTTACACCACTGGTGGATAGATATATAGATAGATAGATAGATAGATAGATGGATAGATAGATAGATAGATAGATAGATAGATAGATAGATAGATAGATAGATAGATAGATAGATAGATAGATAGATAGATAGATAGATAGATAGATAGATAGAAAGATAGATAGATAGATAGATAGATAGATAGATAGATAGATAGATAGGTAGATAAGATACGACAGACAGACAGACAGACAGACAGACAGACAGACAGACAGACAGACGTTGATTGATCAATTGATTGATTGATTTTATAATGTTACCATTGCCATTACATTTTGCTGAGTGCAATGACCTCTAGACATATCACCAAACTCTGCGTCCCTTCACAGCCTGTTAGCACCTCTACCTTCAGCTTGGTTCTGAATTACTGTGCTGTATTATTAAGTACTTTTTTTTGTTTTTGGTTAAATGGATATCGGTAAACAAGGGTCAGAGCTATCAAATCAGCCTTGAATCTTGAATAACATTGATGGTTATTTAATTATGGCCGATTTTGTTTGGAACTCCATTATGCAATTCATGAGGGGAAAACAACCTCTGCAAGTGTGCTGCTTTTATGGCTGCTGTATAATTCAGACGAAGCCATCATCGAACAAAATGTGAATCAACATGGTATGTTTGCTGTGCACTATAACGACCCAGTTTGCATGCTAATGTGTCGTTTTACCCTGTTAATAAAGAAATGATTATGTCAGTAAGTGATTGGCTTGTTCTCGGATGCCAAAAACAGTGCATCAGTTCGGTTCCAAGGTGGCAAATTTAATTTAGGTACTGTAACCAGGGGTGGAAAAAGTACTCAAATGTTTTACCTGAGTAAAAGCATCAATACTGCAATGTAGAAGTACTCTGTTACAAGTAAAAGTCCGCAATTAAAAATGTACTTGAGTGAAAGTACAAAAGTATTGGTATCAAAATGTACTTAAAGTACCAAAAGTAAAAGTTCTAAAATGTTTTAAAATAGCAGATCTACAAGCTCACAACACGTCATTGCACCTCATTGCGCGGCACCGAGTGCCGCGCTATTCTTTTGCAGATCTGCTATTTTTGAAAAATCGTGGGAATTTATGCAAATCTTTGAATGTAGATTTTTCAAAGCGAACATTTGTAACTCAAATCTTTGCTTCTGGGGATTCTACAAATGTCTTCTAAATACTAACAGTTTTTTGAAAAAACGTATGTTGCTATAATCAGTGGTTCTCAAACTGTTTCATGTCAAGGACCCCCAAAATGATATGCATTTAGCCGCGGAACCCCATCTCAAAATATGTTGTTCCAGGGACCCCCAGAAGCAAAGATTTGAGTTAAAAATGTTCGCTTTAAAAATATATATATATTGAAAGATTTGCAAAACATTTCCCGATTTTTCTAAAATAGAAGATCTACAGGCTCATGCGCTTATCTGCTATTTTTGAATATCCAAAGTATAAAATAATGGTTAAAGTGGTTACACGGATGCGTTCCCGGTATTAATGGGTTAAAAAAAGAAAAGAAAGCCATGTCCCAGCCAGGAAAATAAACAAAATCTACTCAATTCAGGTCCAACACGTATAAAAACAGCACGAGTGTGTTGAGCGGTGAGAAAACCAAATTCTGTGAAGATGGATGAAAAAAGTTTTAAGAAGCCCTGACTTAAGGAAATTGTCGTCTGTGGCCGTTACAGCAGATTACACCATAGCTATTAACAGGCATCACAGGGTCTGGTGGGGTTTAAAAGTATTTAAGCTGCCTATTAGCTATGAAGGACAGTGCTCGCTAAGTATGGCCTAGGGAACCCTAACGCTCCTTAAATGGGTCCCAGACCGTTCCCATCTACATAGTTCAGCTTCACTACGGCTTCATTCACTGGGGGAGAATACATGGAAGAACATGCGAGGACGACACAAAATAATCGGATTAAAAAACATATTTGTTTTGCATCTGAACAACCTCTGTGGACGATGGACATTCCCTTTTTCGACGTGTTTCTTTTTGCCTTTCTTGTATTACGTTTGGCTTACGCACCTGACTACAATACCTGTTGATTGGGACTATTTAACGAGAGCGCAGACTTTTTTCCTCATCTTTGTTGCAATGCAATCTGATCACAAGTCTCACAAATTGCCTATCTTGAGGAGAAGGTACTGTGTGTGTGTGTGTGTGTGTGTGTGTGTGTGTGTGTGTGTGTGTGTGTGTGTGTGTGTGTGTGTGTGTGTGTGTGTGTGTGTGTGTGTGTGTGTGTGTGTGTGTGCGCACGCACGCGTGTGTGCGCACGCGTGTGTGTGTGTGTGTGCCCGCGCGCGTGTAGGAATGGAGGAGAGATAAGCAAAAACATGGACTCTAGCTGACTTGCCCATGCAGGAGCATCATGGGTCAAATTAATCCTTTCCTCTCCACCCCCCTCGTCTGTTTCCATAGTGATAAACTGTGGCGATCCAGGTGTTCCGGCTAATGGCCTTCGTTATGGAGAAGACTTTGTGATTGGTCAGAACGTGTCCTTCCAGTGTCAACCAGGATACGGCATGGAGGAGGATGGGTCGCCTGCAAGGTCATGTACCCAGAACGGAACCTGGAGCGGAAATATGCCCATATGTACAGGTAAACCAACCCTATACCCATATGTAAAGGGAAACCAACATTACCCTATACCCATATATAAAGGGAAACCAACATTACCCTATACCCATATGTACAGGTAAACCAACCCTATACCCATATGTACAGGTAAACCAACCCTATACCCATATTTAAAGGGAAACCAACCCGACCCAATACCCATAATATGGGTATTGGGTATTATGGTATTGGGTATTATGTACAATAAACCAACTCAACCGACAACCCTATACCCATAATGTCATGTGTACAGGTAAACCAACACTACCCTATACCCAGTGCTGACCTGGCTATAAACACCTACTGTACTTAGCCAGAAAGGTGGCTATGCTACACACAGTTTCTATCCATTGTTACTTGCTGATTTTCATTATTGATGTTGTAAACAGCTGTGACTGGATGTTTTCACACGTCACATTATTATTAAGGATTATTGAAACCATCTGTAGGGGAGTTGCTACATTAACCACATTTTGACCCATACATTTCTGTGTAAGTCAACCATTGAGACAGACATATAGTACACAGAGGGATTGGACAGCTGGATAGCTGGGGGGGTGAATTTCATAGTTTGATGGGATGGAGCATAAAATATCCTAGATAAACGTCTACTAAATAACCTGTAACCTAAATGGAACCTTGAGTGGATATGTCTTTAATGCTGTACAGAAAAAGTTAAATGAACGTTAAACCATAGCCAAGCCATCACCTGTCGTGAAGTTCTGATTCATAGCCAACAGCAGAGGATTTTAGCCAGGATTTTCAAGATCGTAAAGAAATGAAAAGGAAATCACTTGTCCATATGCAATTCTTTATTTAGGAAAAGTGTGTACATCCTACCACATAGTTTCATCTTAACCCATTGAGACCTGAAGCCGATTCTACATGTCTCCTAAATGTCAACAGTTTTCTGAAAAACGTATGTTTCTATATCATCTGGATCTGTGGAAGTAACACGATGTCACTTACCACTCAGGCGTCCATGGCTCAGGAGGTAGAGGCCGTCTGGGAATCGGGAGGTCACCAGTTCGGTCCCCGGCTCCTCCAGACTTGGTATCGAAGTGTCCCCGATGCTTAACACACTTAACCCCTAACTGCTCTCTGGGCACTGTTATACTAAATAGTCACACACTGCTCCTAATAGTTAGGATGGCTAAATGCAGACAATGAATTCCAGGTGTGCAAATGTTCTTGGCAAATACCCAAAACAACAACTAAAGGGGACACGGCTATTAGTGGGCTCGATTTCCAATTTTGGAGAGTGCCCAGTTATGTTATTCCCTTCTCACTGTTTTTATTATTATTCTCAAAACGTTGGCCCGGTCTAGCACCATCATATTTTCACCTAGAAGCTTCATTTAAACTTTAAAATGTTTGTCTTGTTCTCTAATCCTGTGGACGTTTCAAAACTTTTTGAAATGTGGCATACTTTCAAAAACTTACATTTTACCCATGGATGATGTCATTGATTTTTCAGATCCCTCACTGTTTCCTCAGGAACATTATAACTCTGGTTATTATACTATTGCAGTCCACTTCACCAACAATGATAATCAACGCAGAACTCACAAAAGCCACGTTATACTCGCTCGCTCTGTAAACATAAAGTAAACACACTGCTAATTTTATGCTCACACCGTTTATAGCAAGTTCAACCAGGGCCGGAGTGGGACTCCAAATCTGGCCGGGAGATACACGCCCACCCAGGCCACCCTGCGCGCGCATAGCGCGCGCCGTTTTTTTTGGGGGGCCCTTTTTTTTGGGGGCCTTATTTTTGGGGGGCCTTACAAAAGGGGGGCCTTTTTGGGGGTTAAAGGTAGGGGGGAGGCCCGCAGCTGCACTGAGCTGCAAGCAACACTGACTGCATTGAATTGAAATTGACTGTGGTTGGCCTGGCCTGAGCTTAGGAGATTTTTTTTTTTGCTGCATCACTTAAGCGCCGCGCTGCTGTGGATGGCTGGCCTGACCTGATATTTTTTTTTGATGCAAAAAAAAAAAAAAATGTTTTTTTTTTTTTTTCAGGCAGGCCACTAGAGGGCAGGCCACCGGGAATAGTCCCGGTCCTCCCGACGGCCAATCCGGGCCTGAGTTCAACGTTATGGAAACGTAGTTAGGAAAACATTATTCTGTCTGCAGTCAGAAAAGCAGCACAATTTACATGAACAATACATGAACCTACGCCAGATTGCGAATTATGGACAAATTAATTACATTCTCCATGGTCAGCCGCCTCAGGTTCAACCACTGAGAGCTGTTGAAAGAATTCCAAAATGTGCGAGCTCTTGCTCTACTTGAAAGGAAAAGAAGTTGTTAAATGTGTGATGCTCTTGGCTGAGATTTTGGAAAGTCCCTTTTTGGTATAATTATGTCCAGCTTTTTTATGCAAAAAATGCATGGTGCAATGCCTAACTGGCAAGAAAGTACATCAATTAATGTTCTGCAGACATATTGTATAAATATAAAGTTATTCCTTGTTCTTATTGTTATATAATTGTCTGCTAATTAGTATAATGTATCTATTGCAACATAATCATTTACGCCATTCAAATCTTCTGAATAGCAGTGGTGGAAAGTACATTTACTCAAGCACTGTACTGAAGTACAATTTTGAGGTATTTCCCATTTTCAATACTTTTACTTCTACTCCACTACATCTCAGAGGCAAATATTGTACTTTTTACTACTTACTACACTACAATTATTTGAAAGCTTTAGTTACTAGTTACTTTGAAGATTTTAATTATTACATTACATGAACCACTTCAGCCCTACCTAGATCTACAAGCTCACAATGTGTTGTGAGCTTGTAGATCACGTACTGAAAATTGGACACTATACTCCAGTAAGTAAAAAATACCTCAAAATTGTAATTAAGTACTGTACTTGAGTACATGCACTTAGTTACTTTACACCACTGAGGTACCCCCCCCCCCCCCTCTCCCCCGGCCATCAAGAAAGGCGCCGGTGTAGGACATTGACTTTGGGCTGGGCGGCATTGAATGGGGGGCCAGGGGAGTAGTATAGTGGGGTACCATTAGGGCTAAATGCTAAGCTAAGATGCTAATATGCTAATAACGTTAGCATGACGTCATGCTACTCAGGGGGTGTCACCTATTACCGCTGCTTTAAAAGTCTCTGTTGTTTGTCTCCCCTCTCTTCCATCTTCCCTCTCTCTGCCCCCCCCCCCCCCCCCCCCCCTCCTACACGGCACAGCGGTGACGTGCGCGGCGCCCACCTCCATCGGCAACGGGGCGCTGCAGGGCACCGACTTTGAGTGGGGCAGCAGCGTGAGCTACAGCTGCTCGCCGGGGTACGAGCTCTCCTTCCCGGCCATCCTCACCTGCGTGGCCAACGGCACCTGGAACGGCATGCTGCCGCAGTGCTTACGTGAGTACACTGCACACTCACACACACACACACACACACACACACACACACACACACACACACACACACAGGCATTTCAACGCATCGCTTGTGCATATTCGTCGATGTCGGGCAGAAACCTCCAATCTCCATGTTTTAACCCATTAATACCTGGAACTGTGTCATTTTTAGATTTGAGCTAAAAAGCATTATTTTACACTTTGGGCTATTCAAAAATAGCAGATCTACAAGCTCATAGCGCGGCACCGAGTGCCGCGCTATGAGCTTGTAGATCTGCTATTTTTGAAAAATCGTGAACATGTGTGCAAATCTTTGAATATATATTATTTTAAAGCGAATATTTTTAACTCAAATCTTTGCTTCTGGGGGTCCCTGGAACAACATATGTTGATGAGGGTCCGCGGCCAAATACATATCATTTTGGGGGTCCTTGACATGAAAAAGATTGAGCACCACTGATATGGAAACAGGTTTTTCAGAAAACAGTTGAGATTTAGGAGACATGTAGAATCGGCTTCAGGTCTTAAAGGGTTAAAGGTAGGGTAAGTGATTTTCTTTGGCTAAAATAAGTGTTAAATAGCTCTATATTCTGATAGTACTCATAGCTATAGAGTGTTTGTTCAGTACCAGGAGTCTTCCATGTCTCTCCAGCTCTTTATTTAAACAGAAAATGCATTTTCAGGTCAGGATACCAATTTCATCCAATCAGGATAGAGAACTCAGTCAGGATACAGATTAAACAAATGAAATTGGAAGTGTTGACACAAATAAATGAGCAGACACAATTGGAACTGGATCACTATCAACGTGAAGCTGATAAATGGGTGCTCTCTCCTGATTGGCTGAAATTGACAAAGCTTGTAGATCTGCTACTTTTGCAATTTTTTTTATTGGAATCCTGAAAAGTTAACGTTTTGGACATTTTGAGGTTTCCAGAGACGATATGTAACAACACACAGATGCATCCAAACTGGAGCACGCACGTTGCTTCTCTCGTTAAACATTTCGTTCTTCAGATATGAGAGAAGACGGCTTATTTGTATCGTTTTTCTCTAATCTGTGTGTGTGTCTGTGCCTTTAGCCAAGTTCTGTGGTGACCCAGGCATTCCTGTTGGTGGGTTCAGAGAGGGGCGGAGTTTCATATACCAATCAGAAGTGTCCTTCAGCTGTGCCCCGCCCCTCCTCCTGGTCGGCACCGCAACCAGGCTCTGTGAGAGCGACGGCACTTGGAGTGGAACGCAGCCGCGCTGCATCGGTAACGCACGCACGCACACACACACACACACACACACACACACACACACACACACACACACACACACACACACACACACACACACACACACACACACACACACACACACGCGCGCATGCATGCACGCACACGCGCACACACACACACACACACACACACACACAGCAGAGGCCAGTGGTGGAAAAAGTACTCAAATATTTTAAAGTAACAATGCTGCAATGTTGAAATACTCTGTTACAAGTAAACATTTGGAATTCCAAATTTAAAGGAGTAAAAGTACAAAAGTAGTGGTATCAAAATGTACTGATAGCATCAAAAGGAAAAGTACGCGTAACGAGTACAAAATTCATGTATAAAATTCATAAAAATCCTTTGAAAATAGCAGATCTACAAGCTCACAATGCGTCGCATCGCGACGCATTGTGAGCTTGTAGATCTGCTATTTTCAAATGGCCGAAATTTACATAGGGCTGAAGTGGTTACTGTATGTTTTGTAATAATAATCAAAATCTACAAAGTAACTAGTAACTTAAAGCTTTCAAATAATTGTAGTGGAGTAAAAGTACAATATTCGCCTCTGAAATGCAGCGGAGTAGAAGTGAAAG
>NC_139952.1:12971937-13184437 GCF_963454915.1 Gymnoscopelus microlampas | reverse complement strand
CAGGCTTTTGGTCCATTTTTTAAAAGCATCAGTGGACTGTGGTGCTCTCAGGTGTTCGGGGAGGGAATTCCACAGGCTGTGTAGCAGAAGGCCCGGTCGCCCGTGGTGCGGAGCTTGGTGTTGTAGCGGTCAAGCGGTCAAGCATTTGATATGGTCAGCGTCAGGAAACACACGTTTTTGCCTCGCTGGTCAGGGACACTGCACACCGTCTCCCTTTCTCCCTTTAACCCATTAAGACCTGGAACTGTGTCATTTTTAGATTTGAGCAAAAAAAGCATTATTTTACACTTTGGGCTATTCAAAAATAGCAGATCTACAAGCTCATAGCGCGGCACCGAGTGCCGCGCTATGAGCTTGTAGATCTGCTATTTTTGAAAATTCGTGAAAATGTGTGCAAATCTTTGAATATATATATTTCTAAAGCGAACAGTTTTTAACTCAAATCTTTGCTTCTGGGGGGTCCCTGGAACAAAATATTTTGATGGGGGTGCGCGGCCAAATACATATCATTTTGGGGGTCCTTGACATGAAAAAGATTGAGCACCACTGATATAGAAACATTACGTTTTTCAGAAAACTGTTGAGATTTAGGAGACATGTAGAATCGGCTTCAGGTCTCAATGGGTTAAGTTGTCCAGCCTGTCTTTCTCTATATAGAAAGGAAACATATACACATACTGGACAGACAGACAGACAGACAGGTAGAGAGAGAGAGAGAGAGATACATGTACTGTACTATAGTTAGATATGTAGTTCTGCCATTAATCGCCATTAATGTTTAACAGAAGTTATACATCTATCTATAATGCGCGACCAAGTCAACCACATTGTGAAGACGTTTGTCAGTTTACTTATTTCATACTTCTTTCTCTGCCTCCATCCCTCTCCTCCAACTGTCTTATCGTTGCCCCTCTCCCTCTCCTTTTCTCTTTCCATCCGTTACGTTTCTCCTTCCTCATATGTTGTCCTATATACACTCTTTTGTCTTTGTCTGTGTTCCATTCCCCCTCCCCCTACAGCCCATGCCTGCAAGCAGCCAGAGAGTCCGCTCCATGTGGACGTGGTTGGGATGGACCTGCCCGGTTTTGGCTACACCCTGGTGTACAGCTGTCAGCCTGGCTACTTCCTGGCGGGCGGCTCCGAGCACAGGGTCTGTAAGAGTGATGGTACATGGACCGGAAAGATGCCCATATGTAGAGGTAAAATACATACTATACTGTTCCAATTCTTAGGATTGATGTGGACTTGACTTGACCCGCACGTTTTGGGGGACTTTGTGTGTGTGTGGGGTGCATTCACTGTTGCACACTGGATTGTTTATGGGTGTCATTTAACTTGAATAGAATAAAACTCTGGAGACAGTTATTTGCAGCGCACAGTTGGTGTAAAGTAACTAAGTACATTTACTGAAGTACTGTACTTAAGTACAATTTTGAGGTAATTCCAATGTTCAATACTTTTACTTCTGCTCCACTACATCTCAGAGGCAAATATTGTACTTTTACTCCACTACAATTATTTGAAAACAATCACAAGGCGTCTAACTGACTTTTGCTGCGCGGCTGCCTCTTACGAAAAGACCCGCCCCCACCTGCCTCTGATTGGCCTACCGAACGCCCCCTTCTGTGACACACGCGGCAGCAAACATATATTTTCATGCCAGTACTTTTGTACTTTTACTCAAGTAACTTTTTGAACATGGGCCTTTTATCTGTAACAGAGTATTTCTACATTGCAGTATTGATACTTTTACTTAAGTAGAAAATGTGAGTACTTTTTCCACCATCGACTTATTGTGTAATTACTAAGCTGAGTTCACACTGCCAGTTCCAAAGGCTACAAAAGACCAAGCATCGTCAGCTACACTGTCACTGAGTTACTGAAAATGTCACTCGATGACATCAAGTGTGTGTCCGAGTGTGGGGCGACAAGTATAGAATATAAAGGCTTGGGTTTAAAATGAACAGGGAACCTGTTGACGGAAATAAGTAGGTTTACCCCCATTACAAGCAGGAATTGTGTGGAGCGAGAGAGAAGGTGAGTGGAAATGGTTCAACAAGAAAAACATATAATTGACTCGTCACTGCATCGCTGGAGTGATTTTTTTTTTAAGGCAGCTCAACTTTATTGTGTAGCTTTTGTAGCGGGGTGCCAAAAAAAAGCTACAAGCGTCGGGCGTGGGTTTGGTGTCTTCATGTCAATGTGCTTTCCACTGAAAATGTCTTGTAAGGCCTCTTGCTTTGTGGCTGCTAGTGTGAACGCTGGCATCACTATAAAAGACACCCATGGGATCCTTAGAAAGCCACGGCATGTGGGTGTATGTTGATGAAGATGCGCCGAGATAAAACGTTGTCTCTCCGTTTCTGTTTCTGTTCTTCTGTGTGTGTGTGTGTGTGTGTGTGTGTGTGTGTGTGTGTGTGTGTGTGTGTGTGTGTGTGTGCGTGTGCGCGTGTGCGTGTGCGTGTCAAGCCGGAGAGAAGAAGAAGGCCGTCAAACCAGCAACAGGGACCCCGAGCCCCAAACTGAACGGTCAGTCCTTCTCTGCTCTGGTTCTGTTAATTACTGGCTCTATTCTCCTCCTCTCCACTCCAATATCCATCCTGATTTACTCTCGTTTTCCAGTACCTTACCCTTTCTCGCACTATTCCCATCCTGTTCCCGGGTGGTTCTTCTACTAGAAAGTGAACTGCAACTATCACAGGAGGAAGCCGCGCGCTAATGGCGCTGAAGGCTAATTGTTACTTGGTTGAGCGACCCGCATTTGATGAAGTATTTATAGCCTTTAACCCATTCAATCCGGGATCGCATCTCTGTCATTTAAGATTTCTTAGGGCTATTCAAAAATAGCAGATCTACAAGCTCATAGCGCGGCACCGAGTGCCGCGCTATGAGCTTGTAGATCTGCTATTTTTGAAAAATCGTGAAAATGTGTGCAAATATTTGAATATATAATATATATTTTTTTTTCTTCAAAGTTTTTATCCCACAATTTTATAACCCCTATTTTTCACCGAGTGCCAATGCCTAAGCGTGTAATCCTGGGCACTACTCTCCCTCTGCCAGCCTGGGGAGAGCCCCGAACTCAGCTCATGCTTCCTTCAACGCATGAGAAGTTAGCAGACCGCTTCTTATCAACTGACAGGGGAGAGTTTCCCCGGTTGGACGTATAGCACGTGGAAGGAACACGTTATTCCAACCAGTTCCTTTCCCCTCCATCAGGCACCCGGCTGACCAGGGGGAGGCAGTATAGTGACCAGGACTACTGCATGTTTTTGTGAGGGTATTAAACTACCCTAGGAGACACGGGGAGAACATGCAAACTCCACACAGAAAGGCGAATATATATATTTTAAAGCGAACATTTGTAACTAAAATCTTTGCTTCTGGGGGGTCCCTGGAACAAAATATTTTACAAATGTCTGTCTTTAAAAGATTTGCACATGATTTTTTGAATAGCCAAATAAATCTAAAATGACAGAGATGCGTTTCCGGATTGAATGGCTTAATACAATGCCCAGTTCTGCCCTGTTCTGCTCCGTACCAGTCTGTTGTGTTCCGTCTCGCTTTCTGCAGCAACGTTCTCCTGTGACATACAGTGCTACATTGCCCCTGGCCTGTTGGACCCTACTCTATAGTGTGTTGCCAGGAAAAGTCTTTGCGTTGAAATTACACTTGGAAGAGTTACTATTGAACTTATTGAACTTAGCAGTTCAATCTGTGGAGACTTAAGAGGACGTGAGCACAAGTTCCTTCTATTAATTTCTTACAGGGTGCATAGGAAAGTTCTTAAGTTATAGTCTTATACAATGCTATAACACCGAATGAAGGCTCTGTGCCGGAATGCGTACGTTGCTCTGTTTTGCTATCACTGCCAATTAAATAGAAGTACCTAACGGACATTTCTGTGCTGGTAATTCCTCGGACAATCTGTTCAGACCTTTGATGATATGTTTGATCCCAATTATGTATTGGTTGAAGCTAAGTTGTAACGACTGAGGCGAGACACACTGTATATGACTCTCCTCTCCTCTCCTCTCCTCTCCTCTCCTCTCCTCTCCTCTCCTCTCCTCTCCTCTCCCCTCCCCTCCCCTCCCCCTACGCTCTCCTTCTATTTATAGTTCCTGACGATGTCTTTGCTCCTAACTACATATGGAAGGGTTCTTATAATTACCGTGGGAGGAAGCAGCCCATGACTTTGAGCATCACCAGCTTCAACGCAACAACGGGAAGAGTCAACGTCACCCTCAGCAACAGCAACATGGAGCTGCTCCTATCAGGTTATGATAATGATCTATTTATACAGAATGATTTATCACACATGTCACCACAAAACATAGTTTTGCTTCTGACTCTCATTCTCAGTAAAAGTACTAAAATGTTTGAAAATAGCCGATCTACAAGCTCACAACGCGTCGCGATGCGACGCGTTGTGAGCTTGTAGATCGGCTATTTTGAAAATAGCCTAGGTATAAAATAGGGCTAAAGCGGTTAATGTATGTTTCATAACGTAATCATTTATATCTTTAAAGTAACTAGTAACTAACTAAGTTTTCAAATACTTGTAGTGGAGTGCAATATTTGCCTCTGAGATGTAGTGGAGTAGAAGTAAAAGTATTGACAATTGGAAATTCTCCAGTAAAGTAAAAAAAAATACCTCAAAATTGTACTTGACAGTACAGTACAGTACTTGAGTAAATGTACTTAGTTGCTTTACACCACTGCCTATCACTAATTAAGAATTAGACAACTTCCATGAATTATGCACGCACACGCGCGCGCGCGCACACACACACACACACACACACACACACACACACACACACACACACACACACACACACACACACACACACACACACACACACACACACACACAGACTATGTACATTGTACAATATGGTGTGTACGTTCATCTTTTTTTTTTTATTGTGAACAAATTCTACACACCTGATCCACCTGTTATCGTTAGGAGAGCATTAATGTGCCCCCAGGTGTCAGAGACGGCTCAATCAGAACGGCACATTGGCCTACAGTATGTAGTCTGTTATTGTTGGTGCCAGTGGAATAACATATGATAAGGCTGTATATACCGTGCGTATAGGAGGTTTTCTACCCCACAGCAACAGTATGAAACAATAATAATGTATGATTCATGAGGCAGTGCTGCTAGTCCACCCTAACCTGCCTTAACCCATTAAGACCTGGAACTGTGTCACTTTTAGATTTGAGCTAAAAAGCATTATTTTACACTTTGGCTATTCAAAAATAGCAGATCTACAAGCTCGTAGCGCGGCACCGAGTGCCGCGCTACGAGCTTGTAGATCTGCTATTTTTGAAAAATCGTGAAAATGTGTGCAACTCTTTGAATATATATATTTCTAAAGCGAACATTTTTAACTCAAATCGTTGCTTCTGGGGGGTCCCTGGAACAAAATATTTTGATGGGGGTCCGCGGCCAAATACATATAATTTTGGGGGTCCTTGACATGAAACAGTTTGAGCATCACTGATATAGAAACATACGTTTTTCAGGAAACTGTTGGGATTTAGGAGACATGTAGAATCGGCTTCAGGTCTCAATGGGTTAATGAGGTAATGAGTGCAGAAATATGTACGTATTTAAACCTCGACAACGTGCTCCCAATGCTGTCGAGTAAACACACTTACAGTACTAGGAATGGTTAGAGCTGCTATAATCTCTCAAGAACAGATTCAGAGCTGCGCTTGAATCTGTTCGGGAGCCCCGTTGAGAACCTATGCACATTGGCTACAAGTGGGCGGGCCTCCAGATCAGGAAGCAGGCCGCGCTTTACCCAATCAAATGTAGTGGGTGTGATTTACATCTGTGCGGCTCGCTTCCCACTGGAAACAAAACCCATTTAACGATAGCGTCCTCGAAGTCGACAAAACCACGGAAAGTTAGTAACATTTTAACTTGCTCTTTCATCATAGAAACAAGTGGGCTTATCACCAAAACGATCCATGTTCTTTGGCAGAAATGGTTTTAGTGTTCCGTGGAGAAATATTGTTAGTGGGAATGAAAACATAGGCGCACCACCGGAAGTGGTGCGCCTATGCTGCTCCCAGAGTCAAATCAAAGGTAAAAAAAAACAGCAGAGGGTGCAGTTTTTCCTTTTTTTTGACGATGGGTTCCCAGATTGGAGCTGCTATTATGTCACTGTACTATAATACACATGCACGCACGTGTGAGCAGTGGTGGGAAAATTATCACTGCAATGTAGAAATACTCTGTTACAAGTAAAAGTCCAGAATTCAAACTTTGCTTGAGTAATAGTACAAAATGTACTTAAAGGAGGAGTTCACCCAAAAAATGACTTATTTTCTATCAATTGCACACCCCATAAAGCCTTGAATCCATGGATTTATTTTTGTTTTTGTCGCATTCCTAAGCTAATAATTTGATTCCCGTCTCCTACCGGCTAATGTATCCGGTAGGAGACACAAAGTAGATTATTTGTGTCTCCTACCGGATACACACCCGGTCATAAAATGATTGGCTTAGGAATGCCACAAAAACAAAAATAAATCCATGAATTCAAGGCTTCATGGGGTGTGCAATTGATAGAAAATGTGTCATTTTTTGGTGAACTCCTCCTTTAAAGTACCAAAAGTAAAAGTACCCCTTATGCAGAATGTCCCATTTCACAAGTTTTCACAAGTAAGAAAAAAGAGAACTTTTGAATATAGCAGATCTACAAGCTCACAGTGAGCTTGCAGATCTGCTGGCCGAAATGTATAGGCTGAAGTGGTTGCTGTATGTTTTGTAATGATATTCAAAATCTACAAAGTAACTAGTCACTAAAGTCAAATAATTGTATTGTGGAGTAAAATTACAATATTTGCCTCTGAGATCGAGTGGAGTAGAAGTAAAAGTGTTGAAAATTTGACTCCAGTAAAGTAAAGGTACCTCAAAATTGTACCTATAAGTACAGTACTTGAGTTAATGTACTTAGTTACTTTCCACCACTGCGTGTGAGCAAGCGCACACATGATCCCACAGCTGTATTAGCAGCCTCTATTAATATAAGACTCTATTAACCCATTGAGACCTGAAACCGATTCTACATGTCTCCTAAATCTCAACAGTTTTCTGAAAAACGTATGTTTCTATGTCAGTGGTGCTCGATCTTTTTCATGTCAAGGACCCCCAAAATTATATGTATTTGGCCGCGGACCCCCATCAAAATATTTTGTTCCAGGGACCCCCCAGAAGCAAAGATTTGAGTTAAAAATGTTTGCTTTAAAAATATATATATTCAAAGATTTGCACACATTTTCACGATTTTTCAAAAATAGCAGATATACAAGCTCGTAGCGCGGCACTCGGTGCCGCGCTACGAGCTTGTATATCTGCTATTTTTGAATAGCCAAAAGTGTAAAATAATGCTTTTTTAGCTCAAATCTAAAAATGACACAGTTCCAGGTCTTAATGGGTTGAGACACAAATCCCAGTCTGGGTTTGGTTCCCAGGGGCGGGGCGTGTGGGAGCACACAAGCACTGTATCACACAACCAAGCAGTTAGCTGACTTTTAACATCTGTCCTGAGGTCCAACTCGGGCTTTAGATCAATAACGTCCGAGGCAGGCAGTGTTCACGCCGACCCAAACGGTCTTTAGAATTTAATTTTAAGAGATCACTCCTTCACCGGGCGGCAGAGTAAATGAAAACGAATATAAAGAGTAGTTAGGTCGAACACCGGTCTCTACGCGGTCAGACCCCACCGTCTACGTGATGGAGCCTCTGAATCATAAGTCAGCATGTCTGTTTTTTTTTGCCAGAGAAAATCCTTTTGTAAGCCTCTGATAGGCTCTATGAACAGCAGCCATATTGGACAGAAATTGGGCCCCTTCCTGGCGTCCTTCACAGGTGTTACCAATGACACTAACGAAGGCTCTGTTCCATTTAGTGTAGCACAGTGGTTCTCAAACTTTTTTAATTTAAAGGACCCCCATAACTCTGAGAGTGTACAAATGGAACCAAATGGACCCGGGAGGGTCCATTTGGTTCCATTTGTACACTCTCAGAGTTACACCCTCTCAAGGAACCAGGAGGGTCCCTGGACCGGTTACATGGCGGCTTTCCGACATGTCGCCTTTCCGACGTTAACGAACCCTATACCTAACCCTCACCCTAACCCTAACCGCACGCGGAAGCCACTAGTCGGAGTGGCGAGATGTCGGCATGGAAGACGATTACCCCCTGGACCACACTTGTATTTCTAGTGAGCCAACATGCACAATATCAGCACCCTGACTCTGTTTGACCGGAATGGAACAGAGCCTTCATTAGTATCATTGGTAACACCTGTGGAGGAAATAAGAAGAGGCCCAATTTCTTTCCAATATGGCTGCTGTGCATAGAGCCTATTGCCTTGGCCCGCAACGGACGTCTGTGGTTGGTTCGTGGTTGGTCTAAGGCGATGCGTGGTTGGTCAATGAATAAGTCTGTTTGATATTGGTTTCTGTCTTAGGGGCAGGGGTGGGCAACTTTGATGATGGAGAGGGCCACTATATTTTCCACATTCACTCCAGAGGGCCACATTGCATATACTGTCGGGCCATTCTATGTCACACAATAGTAGCAAAACTAGCCGATCTACAAGCTCAAACGTTTTGAGCTTGTAGATCGGCTATTTTTGCTATTTTTTTTATTGTAATCCTGATATTTTTTTTTTGTGCTATTTTTTAATTGGAATCCTGAAAAGCAACATTTGTATTTAATTTCAAATGCGTTTAGTTATACTTGTGTTAACTTTATGAACTTAAATACAAATGCATGCAACTGTAAAGGTCATTACACACGATTATGCGAATATACGCAAAATTCTCTCGTTCCGAATGAATAAAAGACGCTTTTTTCGCTTCGTTTTTTCGCTCCGTGGAAGCTTGCATTGACTTTATAAGTTTAAAAAAAAAAAAAACATATTATTCGCATGAAAAAAATCGTCCCTGGTGTGTAAGGGCCCTAACAGCTGAAATCAATAATATATCAGTATTCCGATATTAACCTGCGGGCTGCATTAAGTGAAGGTGGGGGCCGCATGTGGCCCCCGGGCCGCCAATTGCCCATGTATGGCTTTTCAATATGCACCTGCACCAGACGATAGATAGCTATCTATCTAATCATCTGACTACTGCAATGCTAGGTCGGTAAATTGTCTGACATTAAGTTGGGATAGATTATTTTGTTGGGTCATTATAAAAGCCTTGAAGACTATAGTTTTTATGAGAATAGTCGACCAATATCTGTGATCAGAGTTCAGCTGATCGTTTCACCGTTTGAGCAGTGGTGGAAAAAGTACTCAAATTCTTCACTTAAGTAAAAGCACCAATACTGCAGTATAAAGATACTCTGTTACAAGTAAAAGTCCAGAATTAAAAATTTACTTGAGTAAAAGTACAAAAGTATTGGCATCAAAATGTACTTAAAGTACCAAAAGTAAAAGTACTAAATATTTGAAAATAGCCGATCTACAAGCTCACAACGCGTCGCGATGCGACGCGTTGTGAGCTTGTAGATCTGCTATTTTCAAATTGCCTAGGTTTAAAATAGGTTTAAAGTGGTTAATGTATGTTTCATTATATCATAATTTATATCTGAAAAGTAACTAGTAACTAAAGTTTTCAACTAAATGTAGTGGAGTAAAAGTACAATATTTGCCTCTGAGATGTAGTGGAGTAGAAGTAAAAGTATTGGAAATTGGAAATACTCAAGTAAAGTACAAATACCTCAAATTGTACTTAAGTACAGTACTTAAGTAAATGTACTTAGTTACTTTCCACCACTGCGTTTGAGGACACACATTGACTCGCTTGCTTTGCTATCACACTCATGCCCATGCTTTGAAGTTTTTGAAGTTGATACAGAAGGTTATAGACATTATAAAACAGCTCATATAAACACAATTTTGGTTGCTCGTTTGGCTCCTATTGTCCTTTATTCTTCCCTTTTCAATTATCAGGTAAGGTTACCCCAGCCTAAATTATATTGCCATCTATGTGGCCCTGGAAAGCAACATGTGACGTCTAGGGAAAACCCACCGAGACAAACCTCTTTACATTAGCATTCCCCTCCTCTCCATTGTGTTGGAGACAGGTGCAGTAGTGTAAAGTAACTTAAGTACATTTACTCAAGTACTGCTCCTTCAGTATAATATTTTGGTATTTTTTACTTTACTTGAGTATTTCCAATTGTCTGTACTTTTACTTCTACTCCACTACATCTCAGAGGCAAATAAATATTGTACTTTTACTCCACTACAATTATTTGAAAACTTTAGTTACTTTGTAGATTTTGTTACTTTGTAACAAAATCTACAAAGTAGTTACTTTGTAGACAAAACATACATTAACCACTTCAGCCCTATATACATTTCGGCCATTTGAAAATAGCCGATCTACAAGCTCACGATGCGTCGCATCGCGACGCATCCTGAGCTTGTAGATCGGCTATTTTCAAAGATTTGTATACATTCGAAAACTTGAAATGGGACATTCTGCATACAGAGTACTTGTACTTTTGGTACTTTAAGTACATTTTGATGCCAATACGTTTGCACTTTTACTCAAGTACATTTTTGAATTCCGGAATTTGACTTGTAACGGAACATTTCTATATTGCAGCGTTGATACTTTTTTACTTAAGTAGAACATTTTGAGTCGATTTTCCACCACTGACCAGGCGTGTGTGTTGTCATCTCTCCCCTCCAGGAGTGTACAAGGCCTCCGAGGCCAGGCTCTTACTGCTGATGTACCAGGTGAATCACCTGAACCAGGGAAACCAGCTGAAGGACTCGGTCGTCTCTCCGACCAAGATCACCGATGACTCCTGGACCATGGACGGATTCGTAAGTCTCTGTGGTCACACAGAGCTCAAAAGCCATGGGTTTATCAGGAAATATAATGAATAATTAAATGTTAACACACTAAGACCGGGAACGCCTCTGTGTCATTTTTTAGATTTGAGCTAAAAAAGCGTTATTTTACACTTTGGCTATTCAAAAATAGCAGATCTACAAGCTCATAGCGCGGCACCGAGTGCCGCGCTATGAGCTTGTAGATCTGCTATTTTTGAAAAGTCATGAAAATGTGTGCAAATCTTTGAATATATATTTTTTTAAAGCGAACATTTGTAACTCAAATCTTTGCTTCTGCGGGTCCTTGGAACAAAATATTTTGCTGGAACAAAATATTTTGAGATGGGGGGTCCGCGGCCAAATACATACAAATTCATTTTGGGGGTCCTTGACATGAAAAAGTTTGAGCTACATCTTTGAGACATCTTTGAGGGGTAAAGCCCAGGTTGACTTAACATTGCCCAAAACAAACATGTCTGCGCTACTATGCCACGCCCCCCGTGGTGACGACGCGTTGGCACGCTTAATATATCACAGTACAGTACACAGTATCAAAAAACTGGGTTTAGAAGACTTTTTGTAGAATCGGCCTCAGGTCTTGATGGGTTAAATATCAAATATTAAAACAAGACTTGTGACAATACCTCTTTCCCTTTTCTTCCTTCCCGTTTGTCTCTCTCTTTCTCCCTCTACCCCTCCCTCTCTGCACACCGCATCTCCCTCCTCCTCCTCCTCCAGGTGTCGGCTGAGCCTGATGGCTCTAGTTATGTATTCCAGGGTTTCATCCAGGGCAAAGATTATGGACAATTTGGACTGCAAAGATTAGGTGATTACACTCTAATTACGCTACGCTCACCCGATATGCTAACGGAACCAAAAGCTTTGTAACAATGTCAAGTTTGCACTGAATACAGGACACAGTGGGTACAAAGCATACTACACAATGTTATACATGTTTTACATATTTTATTTATGTTTTTTATACTAGCAGACAATGGGCAATTCAGGCCATACAGATGTTACATGTATTCAAGTACTGTACAATTTTGAGGTATTTTTTACTTTACTGGAGTATTTCCAATTTTCAGTAGTTTTATTTCTACTCCACTACGTCTCAGAGGCATTTTTTTTACTCCACTACAATTATTTCAAAACTGAAGTTGCTAGTTACTTTGTAGATTTAAATTATTATTACAAAACATACTGTCGTGATGCGACACATTGTGAGCTTGTAGATCTGCTATTTTCAAAAGATTTGTATACATTTGAAAGCTTGAAATGGGACATTCTGCATAATGAGTACTTTTACTTTTGGTACTTTAAGTACATTTTGAATTCCAGACTTTTACCCGGAACAGAGTATTTCTACATTGCAGTTTTGATACTTTTACTTAAGTAAAACATTTGAGTACTTTGTTCCACCACTGCTACTGCTGCAGCTAGTACATGTCATAGAAACCATGCAACATCACCAAAGCAACAAAATACCTGCTTCATAATGATACTGAACGCACACAAGGGTAGGCATTAATTACAAGTAAAGAAAGGTAACGTCCACACACAGTATATTGCTTTCCCATCATGTCTTATTAGCCCCCGTTCAAATAAACAATATTTTATACAGGCGGGGCGTCATACAGTACTACTGATGTCATAAATCACTGACATCACACACTAGCCACATAATAGCTACATGAAGTCAGAGATCCAAGTTGAAGCCACGCCATTTTCAGACCCTGTCTTGTCTTTAATAGTCCAGCACCGGATTTATCAAGAATTATGGGGATGTGCAATAACTATCTCTTTTCAATTAGGCATTAATTACCACCCTCACTTCGGTCGTTACCAAATCTAATTAAAAACTGTAAATCATTTGCTAATAATGATAGAGTATGCATTTTCTGTTATGGCATGAGTTTGATATCCCAACCTCCTTTTTGTGCTGTAATTTGTGCATGTGTGCATTCCTGTGTGTGTGTGTGTGTGTGTGTGTGTGTGTGTGTGTGTGTGTGTGTGTGTGTGTGTGTGTGTGTGTGTGTGTGTGTGTGTGTGTGTGTGTGTGTGTGTGTGTGTGTGTGTGTGCGTGCGCGTGTGCGCGTGTGCATTCCTCCTTGTGTATTCCAGGTCTGAATATGTCAGAGAGTCAGAACTTAACTCCTCCCCCGCTCGGTACCAACAGCAGTTCTGTGGCTATCGCTATTCTGGTGCCTTTTTTTGCTCTGATTTTCACGGGTTTTGGCTTCTATCTCTACAAACAAAGGTATGATTTACGGCGTATCGTCTTACAAATATTGCAACCCAGTGCGTTTGTCCTGACTGTTGGATTATGTAGTTTAGTATGTGGGTAGTATGGAGTCATTTGGGGCGTGCATTTCCAACTTGCATCGTTCCCGAGGAGGCCGGCGCCCAACGGGCACCAGTCTAGTATTGTAAAAATTCTTAACGTCCTTCCTTTAATCCTGACTTTAATCTTTAGTCTGTCTTCTGTAGATCCATTCTGAAGTGGTTATACGGCAGCTAAATATCATTTTCACAATATATTACTCCACTACTCAAAAAGTTGACTTGTAAAATACTGTAGCCTACTATAATCAGGGTTGCCAGATCTGCTTATTATAATTTCCCCGCAAGATTTTATTTGAAAATAGCCGATCTACAAGCTCACAACGCGTTGCATCGCGACGCGTTGTGAGCTTGTAGATCTGCTATTTTCAAATAGCTGATGTACATGTTAAAGTGCTCATGTGGCCCATAGTGTCTTCTTTTGGGCTGGTTTTCCTAGACCTGGTTGCTTGTTTCTCCCACAGAATCTGGCAACACCGACTATAATAGTAACCTTTATAATAAATACAGTGTATCTCTTTTCTGTTATTTCCACAGAACCACTCCCAAGACACAGTACACGGGCTGCTCGGTTCACGAAAACAACAACGGCCAAGCCGCCTTCGAGAACCCCATGTACAACACCAACGCCAAGGCCGTGGAGGGGAAGGCCGTCCGATTCGACCCAAATCTCAACACCGTCTGCACCATGGTCTAAGGCTTGGACGACGTCTGACTCTAACCCCTACCTGAAGGATATCTAACCCTAAACTGGGCCAACGACGGGCTATGGAGGGGAAAGCCGGTGCGCTTTCACCCGGACCAGCCAGCAACATGGTCTAAGGATGGGTTAGGCAAGACCCTCAACCCAGCCTAAGACTCAGTCTTGCCCAGTGGAATGGAAGGGTATCCACTTCAAACCAAATCTTGTCTTTACAGTGGTCTATGGATGGGCTTAACCCAATACTAAAGACTTGAGATATCTTTAACTTTGACACGAGACTGGCCCAAAGGCTTTGGAGACGAGCGTACAAGTGTTCTTTTCGACCCAAACGTCAACACAGTCTTCTTATTGGTCTAACGCGGGGTCTATCCGGACTATATTTCAAACTAAACTCTTATTATCTAACCCCCAAGACACGGGTCAGGGCTTTGGGGGTGTCTCTTGAACCTGATCTCAATCAGTTTACTTTACTCACACGGTTTTGTATCCACAGAAGAATTTAAGCATAGGTCAACACACAATGGCTGTTTTTTTATATTTTATGGACACACAACGCAGCCTCCACAACAGTCCCTGCAGACTGTAGCTGTGACGTCATGAAGGAAAGGAAAAAAACAGTAGTCTGTACCACAAATCAAGGCCGGAGCCTCCTAACCTTACTAACCTTTATCCAACAGCCGATTCAGCACCGATGGCCCGAAGCCGATCTCTAATCTGACTCTAACCGTGACACAAACATTTCACATTAATCCATTATTTAACCCAAGTCATAGAGTCTCTATTGACGATAAGAGAGCCTGTTCTGCGAGACAGATTGCATTAGATGTCACCCGTTTTGTGAATATCGTGGCGGAAAAAGGAGAAAGCTTGTTTGGCCCCAGTCTCAGTACTGTGATCCTCACACCTGCCCTGGAGGGAGAGGACATTACTGGTATCAGTGGTCTGACCGTGGGGACATACAGTATTATGCAGACAAATCACCACAACAAAACGGGCGGATTCTACCCATGCCGTTTTGCCTCTCCAATCGCTAACGAGAACGAGTCTCGCCACGAGGTCCCGGAACGTCCTCGGCATCACGGCCGCCACGACGGTGCGGCCAGTGGATCAGAACTCTGACACACGGAGTGGATGGTACGAACGGGGACACAGCGGTGAAGAACAGGGTACAGTTTGGACCTGTATGGGTTTTTTTACACTGGTAGTAACAGACTGTAGTACTCATTATGGCAGACCGCCAGTAAACCGTGACCACGGACCACATGTAATCCGGAGTGGGGCCCTCTTACAGTAAGACAACTCCTTAACCCTGTTACCATAACAACCAGAGGAGACAACCTCCTCAATTGTCTCCATGACAACCCCCGAGTCTGACTACACCGCTCTCTGCTCCCTTTTATGTTATTTTCTGAGGGGACTGAAGGTGGCAGAGAGTAGAGAAAGAGCCTTTTGAAAGGGAACGGTGCTCAAAGCACGACAGACAGAAGTGTAACTCTGACTGAAGTGAGATCAGAGAGAAAAAAACAAACTAAACTCTATTACAGAACAGATGAGTGGAGTGGGAGACTGACTAAGCCTCATCTAATGGATTAGCTCAACTCCTTGCCTCTCGTCCTCAGTAGATAAGAGCGCCGACCGAGGAGATATCGACACCTCTGATGGAGGCCGAGGCAACACCAAACATGCTGCAAGTGAATAGGAATTAATCAATTGGGCGGGGGGGGGGGGGGGGGAGCAGGATTTGTTCCAACCCTAAATAAACCATTTAACCCTTTAAGACCTGAGGCGATTCTTTAAAAAAAATCTAAATTCTAACAGTTTTTGGAAAAAAAATCTAAAAAAAAATGTTTTCAAACTTTTTCAAAAATAGCAGATCTACAAGCTCATAGCGCGGCACTCGGTGCCGCGCTATGAGCTTGTATATCTGCTATTTTTGAATAGCCAAAGACATCTAAAGTGACACAGAAGCGTTCCAGGTATCAATGGGTTAAGGGAGAACGTAAGGTCCCTCCCCCCCCACAAAAATGAAAGAAAAAAAAAAGAACGGCTCAGAACTTCATTGACCGTACAGACAAACTATACACCACCTGATGCAAATACGATGTGTCTTGGACCCCTTGTGGAATTCTACATTCCGAGGACATAGATAGCCGGACTGGATTCTGAGGTCTGTGGACAGACACATGAGGAAATAGACTCTGAAGAACCGCAGCAGAGGAGAGCTCTGGTACAAAAAAGCACATTAAACAGGAACACTACCCTGTCTACTGACGGAGAGATAGACTGCAAGACGGACAGATAAGAAAGGTTAGAGAGCCAGAAAAACAAGCAGGCGGAACAACAGATAGACACGAAAGACGACAGGTAGAGACGTCCGCCCCGACTAAAGGTTTAACGGAGGGGACACAAAAAAGGCAATTAAAAGAAGCGCATAGGGACACGAGGTTATGGCGACGAGGAGACAGACGGAGAGGCCGATGCAAAGAGCTACGCGGAGACAGGAAGACAAGGGCGGCTGACAGACTAGCTAAAGAAAGACACGGCAGTGCGAAACAACAGAGAGGGACGTTTTTCACAGAATGGCAGGCTAATAGAACGATATTATTGGGCCATAATCTTATGTTGTGGGCTTCAATTTGGATTTAATTGTCCTATTCTGCAGTCTCAGTCTCTGCTGTGTCAGACGGACAGACACTCCAACTGACAGTCACAGACAGACCGACTAACAGACGTTACAGAGAGCCAGACAGATGCATTAGACAGGCTGTCAGACAGGCCTACAGACGGAGAGAGATAGAGACTAGGCTAAAAGACGGGGTTTTAATCGCCCTACGACGTGGACTCTGCGCCACTGTTTATTCTGCACTCTGCGAGTGCTTCTCTCCTTTGTTTGTTATTGCCGCAGAATCTTCTGTTCTGTAAATCTACTTGCATATATATAAATATATATATATATACAGGAGCATTCACCACCTATATTTTTGTGCTATATATTTACCACGGGGGAGGGGCCGACGGGGAAAGACAGATTATATCAAAGAGTTTTTTGAGAAAAAAAGAAGAAGAAGAAAAAAAGAACAAAATGTCAGAATAAAAGATATTCCAACTGTGTGCTGTTTGCAGAAATCACAGCATCATTCATCGGTTCCTTTGTAACATGACGTCGTTTTTGTTTTTATTTCTCGTGTAACACGTACAGTTCCTCACACCAGTTCCTCGTCATCGACGGTCTTTCCCATTGGGGCAATCATAAGTGTTGTCGGTGTTATTGTTTTTTTGGGGTGCGAGGTTTGCCAGCGAGGGTCATACTGTGTTTCAGCAAGCACTCATTGCAGGCGTGTTATTTCCGAAAGCGTCGATGGGTTCAGTTTGGCTAGATTGTACTACAAATGTACCAACACATGTTGGTGTTCTCTCTCTTAGTGTAAATGTGAAACGATGTCCTCTATAACATCGCCATGGTGAGACGACCAGCGTCGTTAAAGATCAGTCGGCCCAGATTCATTATAAGCCACATTTTATGGAGCTGGATTTCAGAGGCAAGATGGCTGCCTCTGAAACTTACAGCGTTAAAGCCCGGAGATATAATGTCAGATTTTAATGTTCGAGTTTGTCATATCGAAGAAAGGCATCACTTCTGTCATGGCAACGGTGAAAACACAAACGTGAGGTCCCAGTGGAGAGACCCGTAACTCGCCAAATTATTGTCTAACAGAAGCTTTGGTTTTTTAGACAGCCAAGACAAGGTTATGCTATTTCTCACAAGGCCACAATAAAAACCCAACTTTTTAAGTAATATGGATCAATGCAAGGCAATCAACAGGGACGAGGAAGGCGACTGTAGCTATAAGGATCACAGGTATAATGAAAAGATGCTGTTGGACGTCATTGTTGTGGTCGAGTTGTCTGAAAATGTTGTGTATGTGTTATGGTTTACCCTAATATGTTTTTTTTGCACACTTGCGGAACTTAAAAGTTTGATATGGACATGACAGCTGATATTTCATAGTACAAAAGGGGGGAACCAGATTCACATTTGAGCCTTCATTTCTAGAACCGTCTTAACCCATTGAGACCTGGAACGGATCTGTGTCATTTTAGATTTCTTTGGCTATTCAGAAATAGCAGATATTGTAGCTCTGCTATTTTTGAAATATCGTGAAAAATATATATATATTTTCAAAAAAAATGTTTTAATCAGCCTCAGGCCTTAATGGGTTAACTACCCTATGTAGTTTGTTGGCCAGGGTCTCCCAGGGCTCTATAGCCCCTTTCCCTCCAAACCAAATCTCTGAGGCTAAAATAACCGATCTACAAGTTCACAACATTATGAAATAATAATAATTTGGTCCCCACTCCTTGGGGTATTTGCACATACGTGAAATGTGTTCTCTGCATTTACTACCCATCGTAGGAGCAGTGAGCAGCAGATGGTGTGAAGCGCTCGGGGAGCAGTCAGGGGTTAGGCGTCTTGCTCAGTTTGACACATCGACATATTGGCTGGAATCGAACCTGGGACCTTTGGCCGTCGCAACGCGTCATGTGCTTGAAGAACTTCTATTTTTTTTAACCAAAAATGTTCGCCCTACAATAGGGATGCTAGGGTTCACGTGAGGAACATTCCACCCAAACACTAAATGTATGGGCTATTTCTGTGAGCTTGGAGTGTAAAGATGAACAGCAGAAGTCCTTGTGAACACAATGAGTGTTCTCCCAGGGGGGGGGTTTGCCTAGGATAGGAGGATGATGGTATGCTTCTATGGTACAATATTGTCTGTTTAAAAAGCTTAAGCCTACATACAGTAGTGTGCACTGTGCATCACCAGAGTCCATCTTTACTTCAGAGATCTCCCAGATCATTTGTGGAGTTTAAGTTTCTCGCTTTACTCCACTCTAGAAGGCCATAATAAAAGAGGGAATTCTGTTTTAGGGTGGTTTGTCTCTTCAACTTCAAATTACAAGGAGATATTTTAGAGAAATATGTCACATACCGTATGTCACATTATATACAGTATGGCAATAATCATTTGGAACACACTATTTAGAAGTCCATGTAGAAAACCCAACCCCAACCCAATGGCAGTTTCTAGCATTACATGAGCGCATTTCCTTTTGGCACTGCTAAGCAGCGTTGCCAGATTCTGTGAGAGAAACAAGCATCCAGATCTAGGAAAACCAGCCCAAAAGAAGCACTTTAACATATACATCAGCTATTTGAAAATAGCAGATCTACAAGCTCACAACGCGTTGCATCGCGACGCGTTGTGAGCTCTGCTATTTTCAAATAAAGTCTTGCGGGGAAATTATAATAAGCAGATCTGGCAACCCTGCTGCTGAGGTGATTTATACTTTGTCGTACAATGTTGTCACATGCCGAAAAATAGCGGATCTACAAGCTCCTAACACATTGGGAGCTTGTTGATCGTCTACTTTTGGTGTGCCACACCGTCGTCTGAGAGAGTAATCTATACATTAACATTACAGACTAAAAAGAAGGCGTGCAAAGGTGTAGATAGAGATGCCAAACTATCCTCGACGATTGCTTGTAGCACACACTGCGTGTTTCGGGCTCAAAAAGATATTCCTTAGTTAGAGGGAGGACATTTGAAGGTTATTGCGGTCCATTGAAATCAATGAGGTGATTGTAGCTGATTGCAACTGAAGCTAGTTGGAAATATGTGTTTATAAATGAGGCAGCTCAGATGTGACATTTCCCCCTCAAGGTATTTTTTCTTTTTATTTCCTTGCCATAATGATATAAGTATATGCCTTCAGCAACAAGTTATCTTTGTTGATAGCTATCCTACCAAACCGATGTACAGTACTGGCCACTTAGATGGCATCCGCAATGAACAACCTTTACTGCATGCAGTACATCCTATGAGCCACTAGATGGGTATGCGGTCCCTGTTGTGCAGAATCTCTGGTCTTTTTTTGATGGTGTCAGCAACGAACAACTACCAAGTGAACACAAGATGATACAGGTGTGTATTAAAAGAAGAAAAAAAACATATATATATATATATATGAATGTGTCTTAAACTGTGGAGTGGATGTGAACATGCATTACTGAACTGTTCTGGTGCGTCCCATCATGATTTGTTTTAATGACCCCGTGTCCCAGAATGAAAGTACTGTATTTACTCGAGTTTTGTTTGTTGCTACATTGACAAGATTTCAAGTCTGTTTTAATGGGCCTCAGTCTCAGGGTGAGAAGCGACATTTACTCAGTTTGGGACCCCATGTTAGGTGGCGGGATGCAAACTGATTAGGCCAACTTTGCAGTGCCTGGGCCAGTTTGACAGACTGTCCAATTTAGGTACCTTACATGACAAGGAAACACTGTTTTCGGTTTTCTTGTTTCTCTGAACAGGCTTGGGCCCCAGGTGGAAGGACCAACTAAATTGACTTAGTTTGGGTCCTGGACTGAAACAAGCCTTAAAGCCTAATTCATACTTAGTCATGGTATAAATTAGGCTTAGCACCCTTGGTCTAGTGGCCAGAGGAGGTAACTGCAGTCAGTTGACAGAAAGCTCTTTCTGCTGTCATCACTCCTGTTCCCTGGTGTAGTGACAGACATCATAGAACTGTCCTGTTCGCTGGTTTAGAGACGGTCATCATAGAACTGTCCTGTTCCCTGGTTTAGAGACGGTCATCATAGAACTGTCCTGCACAGCATTGCTTCTTATTTCATGTTGGTTTGATTGTTGTCGCTGCTGTTGTCGTTGTTGTTTTTCGGTATGGATCTGACACAGTGCCTACCAAAAACCACGGGACCTTGTCACTCACACCATCGCACACGTGCACACACACATACACACACACACACAAACACACACACACACACACACACACACACACACACACACACACACACACACACACACACACACACACACGCGCACACACACACTCCCCAGTCTGCTTCTTCATCAGAAGTCATTTTTTTCTAAGCTTCAGTCTATTTTGCCACAAGCTTTTCCTACTGACTGACTGCAATAAAACCCATGTGATTTGAGAGACTTTATCTGTCCCTGCCCAGGGACATTGGAAGTATACACCATTTGAAAAAAAAAGAAGAAAAAAAAAAAGAAAAAGTTAAAAAAAGAAAAGATGAAATATAGAATAAAAAAGTGTTTTGTACAGAAATATATTTTTATGATGAAATTATTTGTAAAATGTATGAATCTATTATGTAAATTTTCAATGCAATGTAAGATTAAAAAAAGGCTAATTGCTTTTTGTAAAAAAAGAAAAGAAAAAAAAAGACTGTCTTTATTCTCTTTTTTTACAGTTCAGTTTATCTTGATGCCGACTGTGAGGTATATACAATGAACGAATCCTTCAGACAAACATCATTATTGGAAAAACGACCCAAGCTGCCCAGGTGCAGTTAACATATGTATCCATTTAACTGAACACCAAACTTTAATGTGAACATTTTCAATTATTACAATTTGAAAAACGTACGACTGCTGGTTTTGGATTTGTTGTGCTTTGTTTTGTTGTTGATGTTTTCTGAAGGACTTCTGTATGAATCATGTTACCTTGTGTAAGCTCAAATAACACTCCCAACCTTGCACCCTGTGAGCTGTCGAATAAAAACCGTTCCATTTCGAGTGGAGACTGGACCACCAGTTTCAGAGTGATGAGGCAGCATGGAGGGAAAGGCTGCAAGAATAGATGGCATAAAGGTGTAGAACTGAACTTTGAAGTGCAGCTAGCCATCGCATGGTATGATTAACTCCCACAAAGTTTCCCTTTTATTCACTACAGAAATACTTTTGATTGCCAGTCAGGGTAATGGTGTCTTGTCCTGGCTGCTGCAGTAACATTGAGCAGGCTATTAAGCTAAAATAGAAATAACTATTAGGCATCAATAGGGTTCATGTAAAAGTGAGTCAACAGTCATTGTGAACAGGGCCTCTGGACAGGGACGTGCACAGATAGACTCTAGGTGGTGCTAGAGCACCTGCCCTTTGCCGTCTTGACCAGAAGTGCCCTTTTGAAAAAAAGGGGGAAAAACGTTTTTTTCAGTTTACAGCAGGGGTCTTCAACAGGGGGTCCTCAGAGTTACTACAGGGGGTCCGCCAAATCTTTATGTGATATGATTTTTCTTTTTACCATAACCACTCGAAACCTAGCATCCCTTTTCTGAGGAGAACTTTAGACAAAAATAGCAGATCTACAAGCCCACAACGCCTCGCAGCGCGAGGCGTTGTGGGCTTGTAGATCGGCCATTTTTGGCAAAGAGGTATAGGTGTAGAGGGGAAAAAGAGCAGACCAAGTAAACAAAAAAAAGTATAATTTACTTGAGCACCTGCCCCTCAAAATGTCTGTGCACGCCACTGCCTCTGGATATAAGCTGTCTATATGCTGCTGCTTAGGGCCACAACCACCCCTATTGTGTCCAAGGTGAAGTCACCAGAGGAGCCTAAACATAAATGGTTCGGACTAATTGAGAAACCTGTGAACATTCACACCTCAGAAGATCACACTTCTTGAGAAATCTTGGCTTTTCTGTGACGTCTGCTCCTGTCCAGTCATCTCTGGTGATGGCAGCCAGGTCGGCTTTAGTCATTTCAAAGGAAGATGTCTGCTCTTACACCTTCATGGAACTAGCCCAAGCAGGGTTGAGGAGATCACTAATAGGCACTTATCACTTATAGGCAAGTAAATTGGGCACCAAACTCTGATGTGGTCAAGAAGAGGAGCAGCCATGTTTCATCTTATGTGTTCTTCTATGGTTTCTGCAGGGGCAGGAAGAAGCTAGGCTGGAAATCAAGAAGTGTGATCCTATGTTCTACCTGAATGTTCACAAGATTCTCAATTAGCCTGAACCTTTACTGTGACAGGTATCTCAAATAACAGGTGAGAATTGTCAGCCTGGACAAATTATTCAAACAGTCATAGTAAGTACATGAGTACTGTACTTAAGTAATTTTTTGAAGTATCAACAGCTGACTCAGTACCTCCGTATAACGGTTGTGGAGTCAAAAGTACAATATGTATCCTTGAAATGCAGAGGAGTAAAATTCACATACAAAAGAAAACTTAAGTAAAGTGCAAATAGTAATAAGATGTACAGTATTCATCATTTTTTGTATATATAAGTCAATTTACTTTGCTACTGTTCACCACTGGGTGGCTTTATGGCACATTGACAGCATACATATGGACAATAAATCGAATAATAAACTGATAATTAATTTTTCCATGTAGATAGATATTCAATTAAAAATGTCAAGAAAACAGCGAGGTTCAGGCGAGAGAGTAAGGTCAAAATGATGTAACCTGAGTGCTCTACCAATGTGTGCATACGTGTGTGTGAGATTTGGTTGTGCTGGAAGTGTTTTGAGGCCACAAACTAATGTTGCTTATAGGGCCACATAAATCCTATCCACACGTTTCCTAGGGCGTTGTGGGCGTCACTTCCTGTCGATTTGATCAGGTATCGGGGATCAAATCGACAGGAAGTGATGCCCACAATGCCCTAGGAAACTTGTGGATAGAGTCGGCCGTGCCAGGGGTTATAGTAGAAGTCTGCTCCTGAATGTCAGCGACACTTAATTTGCCCAATGAATAGTTAGTCAATAGTCAGTGCGCATTTGTTTGACAACAAAGTTGATAATGGGGCCAAAACTTAACATGACCTGTTTATCAGCCATTACTATATCAAAATACAAAGAAGGATCATCACACTTTCTTGAAAGTGTCTCATTTCCATGGTGATAGCTCTGCTTGTTTACATAATAAACAAGTATTGTAACTATATGTAGTTCCATAATACAGTGTAGGCTACATGTGTGATTGAGATATGCTTAAACAAACTTCACATTATGTTGTTTGATGAACCAGACAAATTAGTATAATTGTCTGCTTCATGAGGATATGGCCTCAATATGTCACTATGTATTTATGTGCATCTTAAAAGGGGTATTTCACTAGTTTGGGGTCATTTTAACGTCTACTCGAGCTTTTGTGAGCACCCCGGGCCCAGACAGTTTTTAAGTTGCTTGATTCAGTATTTAGATATTTGTTACTCATTTTATCAGACACGCCCCCTCCCTATACAGGCCCATTGTAACTTCAAACTCCATTTTAACAATGTTTGATTCATTGAAAACACCCGTCCTTGGTTCTGGTGACTGATGTTGTCCTTCTAATGTGTGAGGGGGCCATGTTTTTTCAATTACGTTTTTCACTTATTTTATGTTTTTATTTCTATTTTATTTTTATTTTCCAAAACAATAAAAAAAATATGAAAAACATTATTGAAAAAACAGCCCCCTCACACATTAGGTCAATATTAATCACTAGAACTAGAAGGACAGGTGTTTTCAATGAATCTAACATGGTGCACATGCACAGGATCTCAAGTAAGATGTTCATACATACCAACATGTTCTTTGCAATGTACATGGGGTCATATGGAAGGAAGATATAGCCTATTTATTATTGTTTTGTTTTTAGGAACTGGTATTGTTCCTCATGGGGACATTTGATATCTGCATTTGACCTGTGCTAATGTAACACCCGAGATTCGAACCCGGATCATCCTTGTGGGAAACCAAACATTTACTGCTAGGCCAAGAGGGAATCCCCCACCCGGCAGGCAAGATATTAGGCTTTTTGGGCTTCAGGCTGAGCTCTGCTACTTTCAACCCCCTTTGAGCTCCCCCCACCAGGGCACCTGATACGGGTCACAGCACCAATGTAACACCTAAGATGGGGAGTGGCTTATGGTTCCCAGAACAATAACACACGCACGCACGCACGCACGCACGCACGCACGCACACACACACACACACACACACACACACACACACACACACACACACACACACACACACACACACACAGTGTATGCATATATTGGCTAGGGTCTCACTTAATGCTCAAAAAAGAAAGAAAAAAAAAGAAGACAGTTGGGAAATGCTAATGCACCCACTGGGTACTCTTAACCACCCCAAACCCCATGTCTAAACTTAACGGTGTGGAGCCTACCAGTGCCTGACAACTAGAATGAATGAATTAAACCACACCACCAAGCCCATGACTAAACTTACCCATACTAACAGTATGACCTGACCTATAACCTCAACTAAAATAAACTAGCCTAATTAAACCACACCAAGCACATGCCTAAACTTATATTATAGTATAAGTATTTAAGTATTTTGAGTATTTCCAAATTTCTATACTTTTACTACTCCACTACATCTCAAAGTATTGTACTTTTACGCCACTAGAATAATTTGAACACTTTTAGATTTGTAGATTTTGATTATCAGCCTATTACAAAACATACATTAACCACTTGAGCCCTATTTAAACTTTGGTTATTTGAAAATAGCCGAATAGCAATGCGACATGTTGTGAGCTTGTAGATCGGCTATTTTCTTTCTTTTCAAGATCTTTTTATTGTTTTTTCAAATACAAGACCCAAGGGCAAGCATACTGCACATTCAAATATCAATAAACATATTGCATTACAAATACAAAAGTACAATACCCCATACCCCTATCCCACCCTCCCCCCACCCCCCACCCTCATTCCCCAGGACAGTTGTAGGCACAGTTTGTGAGAAAATCAGAAATAAAAAAAGGAAAACAAAAGGCACAAAATTAATCAGAGCAGATAGAATATGTAAAAGCAGATACAGAATAAAAATAATAAATACGTTTTGTTTTGTTTTTATTTGCTGTGAGCTGCGGTCGTAGCAGGTATACGCCACACTATGCAGCCTGAGTATTGTGGTAAAAAATCATGAACGGACCCCAGGTCTTATTACATTTTTTCTCGGAGCCGGCTATTGAGAATCGCAACATCTCCAGATCTATTTTCAAAAGATATTTTATACATTTTAGACATTCACAACTTGTGAAACATTCGGCATAATGAGTACTTTTACTTTTGGTACTTTAAGTATATTTTGATGCCAATACTTTTGTACTTTTACTCAAGTAAATTTTGATTACTGGACTTTTTACTTGTAACAGTGTTTCTACATTGCAGTATTGATGCTTTTACTTAGTACATATTTTTTTGGTACTTTATCCACCACTGGCCACAGCAAGCACATGCCTAAACTTAATTGAACCAACCATGCCTAAACATAATAGTAACCTGAAACAAAATGAATGATTTAAACCACACAAAGCTATATGGCTAAACTTCAGCATACTGTTGTTGGTGCCAAGCTGCATGACAAACCCAACACCAGTAGATGGCGCCAGCTGACAGCTGTGGGTTGTGTTGAACGCAGTTGAGCATTTCTCAAACATTTTCAACAGGGTCAGACTTCTTCTTGGAACAAAATACAAGGACGTTTAAAAGTAGGAATTTCAGTAATATGAACAATCCTCATTTGTTTTACTTTCACACTTTTGCGTTTTGCCTCAAACAGCACCTGCATGCATGGACCTTGATGTCCTACTTGTGTACACCTGTTGATAAGCTCTGGACCAGAGCAAACGTCTAGTTAACGCTGCATTTCGGCAAATTGTAAAAGCATGCTATAGCGAATAGTTGTTAATGCTTAAGCTAGTGAAGAGAAAGGTTTAAACAACACGTTCTTTAAACTGGACTAGGTTCCTCGTTCCTTCTGTATTTTGTGTGCAGGAGCTGCTGCTCACTTAGCCCTGGTCCATAGCGTCAGTTTATAGAAGGAGTTCTCCTTAACGCTATGTTACTTTCGAGCCGTTGCCCGCACACCCCTCGCAGCCTCTAGTCTTTAGTCAAAAATAGAAAAATACCCTTTCGCTACTCACTAAAAGAAAGACAGTTTTGGGATGTTGAAAGCCTACTTTCTCTAGTGGGAACACTCGGATTCTCCCATCTTACGTCTAAAATATACTTTTTGACCAAAATGTAAAATAATCCACCGGATGGGAAAACATTTTAGTTACTCCACTGCGCCCCCTACAGATCTTGGACCGGATCTTTATTTTTTTCTCACAGCTGCCTGAGACAAAAGTTGATGATAGAGATATTAAAAGAGTATGGACGAATTATACTTCGTCGTACGGCGGTGTCACGTGCCGAAAATAGCCGATATACTACAAGCTGCTGCGTTGAGAGCTTATACTATAGACCCCTTAATTAACAAACGACGTCACACTGATAAGAACCAGTATGCGCGCAACCAGTATGCGCGAATGAAACCCATTCTGTCAGGTCTCACTAACTAGGACGCGCCTCACTAGCCAACACACAAGAGGGGGGTTGGGGTGTGCTGAAACCAGCGCACCTGTGCGTCCAGTCTCAATGTTAGTAAACAAATAATTGGTCCAGTATGACAGTCATGTTTCAGGGCTAATATAGAGCTATTTTCGGCGCTCGACACCGTAGTACGACGAAGAATGAAGGCCATGCAGGACAGGTCTGAGATGTGTGTCCAACCCTCCATGGTCCAACCTAATGTAGGGCCTACTTACACTTCTACACCTTCTCAGGATGCCAACCGACATGTTCTGATGAGCAAACCACTCAAGGAGGATTATAAGGATGAAGCTATTGTTGGTGAGTAGCCTAGACCAGTGGTTCTCAAAGTGGGGTCCGGGGACCCCCCGGGGGTACTTGAGGGGGTTCCAGGGGGTCCCCAGCTAAATGATGGATAGGAACCAAACGGACCCTTATGGGTCTGTAACTCTGAGAGTGTACAAATGGAACCAAATCTCAAGAGTTAAAATAACATTGATTTTACAATGAATTGGGGTCCCAGAGATATTAATGGCATTTATTAAATGCCATTAAATGGGGGTTCGTAGCCTCATGCATGTCAAACTGGGGGTCCTTGAAATTAAAATGGTTGAGAATCACTGCTAGAGAGCCGTAACAAATCTTCTCTTATGGGGGTCCCTGGCTTATCTTTTCAAATGGGGGTCCGCGGGCTAATAAGTGTCAATTTGGGGGTCCTTGACATGAAAAAGTTTGAGAACCACTGGCCTAGACTAATAGTCCAGTGGTTCTCAAACCTTTTCATGTCAACAGTCAAGGACCCGCAAAATGTATTTGGTCGCGGACCCCCATCTCAAAATATGTTGTTCTAGGGACCCCCAGAAGGAAATATTTTAGTACAAATGCTCAACCTGTGGGTCTGGACCCCCCAGGGGAGTCCCCACATGATTGGGGGTCCTCAGATGACAATAAAGTGACAATTTACAGACTTTTATTTTTAAGACCTTTTCAATACCTACTGTCAAAGTCAAACGAAATGTAATACCTCAACGAGTCAAACGAAATGTAATACCTCAACGAGTCAAACGAAATGTAATACCTCAACTCCTACAATTCCATGTGCTTGTCAGGTTGGGGGGGGGGGGTCCCCAGTTCAAATATGATTATGTTGGGGGGGTCGCGGCCTGAAAAGGTTGAGAACCACTGCTCTACATGACAGCCCCCCATCTCTCACAAAGGGCTCCTATGTATACTTTGGGGGGCCCTGGCAAATCTAGATACGTTGCCTGGGGCCCCCCCAACGTATTTACTTGATGAATGAGAAAGGTAGCCACAAACCATTAGGCCTATTAGCCTACATGGACATGTGTGGAGAGGCGTGGGAAATCCTACCAAGCTAGAGCCTAAAATGATCAATGATAAAGCACACCTTGGCCCAATACACAGTGAAATTGTATTGTCCTTTTTTTACAACACGATACCATTCTTTTCACAGCATTACAAGGAACACATCAGGAGATGTAGCTATGCTCCACAATGTATAGGCTACTGGAAGATTGCTGGACACAAGGAAGGGAAAAAAGGCAACATTGTCCTGGACATGACGAGGCTAAGGCCAGCAGGCACACTCTGATGATGATGGCATCTTGCTGAAATCCATGGGTGGGTAAGTCAAAATACCCCGCCCCCTTTTTTTAACTGTTCCATTTCTTGCCATAGTAAACTAAAAGTTTATCCGCCATCCCTCACACCTCCTCTCTCTCCTGTCCTTTTCTTGCACTTATGCTTGAACTGATCCTTCCTAAACTGCTGTATATAGAAGATGCTGTGAAGTCTTTACATCAATTAATGTGGCGGCTACTTTTGCTCTTTTTTTGCACTCTTCTTTTTTACTGTTTAAAAAAAAAAAAATTATTACCTATGCTGTTTGCATTGTCTGAAGGAAGCCGAACAAAAATAAGTGTTACTCTTATGTACCTGACTACCTGACTGTACAGTACATAAGCAATCTCTCATGAACAGATTCAGAGCTGCATTCACAAATGCAAAAGTGAGAAACGCTGGGGGTGCCGTTTTCCTTTTTATTTGACTTGTGATCCCAGATTGGTACACAAGTAACAATAAAGCACAACCTTGAACCTTGAACTAGACCACGTCATACAACTTGGCTCAGTCAATTTTCCGCCAAGCTTAATTGAGATCATTGTATGGGTAGAACATAGGGCTGGGCAATTCATCGAATATACATCGAAACCAGTATTTAGAACCACATAATCTTGCTCATGTAGGTTAATAAAATAATCGAAAAGCACACACATGAGCCCCCAGAGAAAAGGTCCTCTCCTGCGCATTGGGCATCGTAGGCCCGTTTCAGGCGGACCCCAGCCTTGGTGCTGATGACGGTTAAACACCGGGACAGGCCGTCAGCGTCTCCATGGAGACGGACCGCTCCGTGGTGCACCTCGAAATGATGCCGAAATAATGAACTGGAAGGTGTGATTGTATGGGGCGGCGCTACTGCTGCTTCCAGTGCTTGATCATTTGCTTTTATGCAGTATTTGCAATGGAGGGATAGCCATTTTGTTATGTTACCATGGGTTAGACTTCAGTTTGACTGTACTCTTTCCTAGAATTTATCGACAATCAAGTCTTTTTTATAAAATGGAGATGTTGCTGGTTCAGAGACGTGCTGTTGACACATGGAGAGAATGTCATGGAGCACAGTGTTTACATGCTAGAGAGGGGTGGGGGAGGTGTTAAATAAGCACAGTGCTTGCAAACCAAGATTTGACCAATGAAGAAATCAAGCGTAGAGTATCGCATTACACTGCCATCAGAGCATGAATTATTCCACACTGTTGCAGGCAATAGAAAATGTGCTGCGATTGTGTGTGTGTGTGTGTGTGTGTGTGTGTGTGTGTGTGTGTGTGTGTGTGTGTGTGTGTGTGTGTGTGTGTGTGTGTGTGTGTGTGTGTGTGTGTGTGTGTGTGTGTGTGTGTGTGTGTGTGTGTGTGTGTGTGTGTGTGACTGAGCTTGGAGATTGTTGGCCTCTGTCAGATTCATACAGTTGTAAAGGACCAATATTTGTAGCCACCACACATTTTTATAAAGAGTTGTGGTATTTCATTCAGTGTACAACAAAAAGACAATATTGATTCAAGATGTTCTGATAGGAATAGGTTCTGTCCATAATGACGAGGAAGGGGAACAATGAAGCAGAAAATACTTCTAATTCAATAAATGAACGAGTCAAACATACCTCTATAACTGAAAATGACACAGCGAGAATATACAGTGTCATTACACTTGCATTTTTTTATTAAAGATTGTATAATTTTCAGCATTAGCTTGTTTCACACCCTGTTTATTTGATATTGTGTTGGTTAATGTGCCAGAGAGGGACATGGGGTTTCTCCAGCAATCCAGTCTTAACACATCCCTATTCTGGGTATGTGTAATTGGTGAACATTTGTGGAAAATAGGGAAACATTTGGCGAGAATAGCAGATCTACAAGCTCACAACCTAACACAACATTTGTAGACCACCTATCCTCTCTATTAACATACAAAGTATATAGTGGTTAAATTGGGGCAGTGTGATTTATATTTTTTAATTTCCTTGAATTTATGTAAATAGTGTCTTTTGTGAGAAACACCAATAATAGGCCTCTTATAATAAACAATTATAATTTCATGGGAATAATATTTAGACCCTCTCAGCGAAATCATTTTATAATTGAGGGGTCATGTGTGATGTGTACCTTTTGAATCTGGTTTTATTTGCCATGTGCTCAGTAGATGGCGCCATCAGACTTAATAAAAAAAGAGAAAAAAACCCCCCAGCTCTATCTGTGTTAGATGCAGTTCTTAATGAACTTAAGTGCAGCCATCACAGGGATAATGTATGTTTATATGGTAATGTCTGCTCATCATATACTGTAGACATAATTTAGACATTCATGACTGAAAAAGATATTGATTACCGTAAGACATAATGTCGAGGAATGGGGAAACAAAACATCTCATGGGGCCATATCGCAAATTAATTAGATTCCTCTAGAAGGCAATGGACAATACTGAGTCTATGGCACTAGACAGTACTCGCTGAATGGAACTTGTTCATTGTTTATGCCATTAAGACTGGGAGCGCATCTGTGTCATTTTCAGACTTCTTTGGCTATTAAAAAATAGCAGATCTATAAGCTCATAGCTCATATGAGTCTTGTAGATCTGCTATTTTTGAAAAAAAGTGTGATTTTTTTTTTTTGCAAATCCTTGAATATATATTTAAAGCGAAACAAAATATTTTGAGTTGGGGGTCCGCGGCCAAATACTTATAATTTTGCGTGGTCCTTGACATGAAAAAAGTTTGAGAGCCGGTGATATTATAGCAACACACGTTTTTTCAAAAAACTGTTAGGATTTAGAAGACATTTGTAGAATCTCCAGAAGCAAAGATTTGAGTTACAAATGTTACAAAAAAATTGCATTTTTTAAAAATATATCTGCTATTTATGAATAACCAATTAAATCTAAAACATGACACAGATTCTTTCCCGGTCTAAATGGGTTAAAAAAAGAAAAGAAAAAAAGTCTGTCATCAGTCATTAGATTGCATGTATTGAAGATTACATCGCCGCGCTTCACACCCTGCAGATTCCATTGTCTTTTTCCTTTGCTTATAGGTTGTACCAGAGATGGGGGAGAGGTGTCTCTGTGTGTTACTCAAACTGGGGCAAGCTCAGGCTGCAGGGTCCCTGAGAAAAGACACACACACACACACACACACACACACACACACACACACACACACACACACACACACACACACACACACACACACACACACACACACACACACACACACACACACACACACACACACACACGCGAGTGAAACTCCCCGAGAAACTCCTCTGTGAGAGCGTAGAATAGAGTGTGTCAAGAACACCTCTGTGTGAAACCTGATTTATACTTTGTCGTTCAATCTACAAGCTCACAATGTATCGCATCCGCAACACGTTGTGAGCTTGTAAATCGCCTATTTTTTTCGGGCGCGCGACCCCGTCGTACGACGGGACAGTTAAGCATAAGAGTAGAAGAGAGTGTATAGTGTGTGTCGAGAGGGTAATTGCAACGAGGACAAAGACCCGGGCCTTAATTTGTTCCTACTGCCATGCTAATGGTGAGAAATATCTGTTGGGGGATAACGGTGCACATGAGAGAGAGAATTTACATTGTATTTTGAACGAGACCAGAATATAATGTATTTTCTGAAATGACGTGCTATACTTTGAAATCGTACCGTGCCGTTTTAGAATTTTACACACTGTGGTTTTGTGGTAAACTATTAAAGTCATCTTCCTTCTATTTGTCAAGCTTTTCCGTGCAGTTCTGTGTGCATGTAAAACATGCTCACATTGCTCAAAATATCATGTGGAGAACGGCGAGTTGCAAAGGTCAGTTTCGAATTTCTGAAAGGGGTCAGCAGGTGATATCCTTAATTGTAACGCGCATCTGTTGAACGGTGAGCGGTGGTGTGCCTAACCAACATATCACGTAACGCCTCTTTTTGTCTACTTATGGCGCTAGCGAGTGTGGCAGTGAAACACGAGGTTGAACGTCTGTATGAAATATATACGAGTCCAACATGAGAGATATGGCGGTGAGAAATGCTTCTCTTTCTCTCTCTCTCCGTCTACATGTGCGGTCTCTGGTCTGTGTTGTGATCACTGCAGAGAGAGACCCCAGGCTTTGATTACAAAGTGTTCCTGTATTATCTCCAGTCTCAGCGCCTCTCTACACCTGTACATTCTCCCCACTACCAAGACCGAACACACACACACACACACACACACACACACACACACACACACACACACACACACACACACACACACACACACACACACACACACACACACACACACACACACACACACACACACACACACACACACACACACACACACACACACACCGTCTCTTATCAGATGAGGGATAAATATGCTCACATACACACACACAAAAGCCTATTCAGATCCGTGTGCATTGTGGATAAATAGTATCAGGTTTTTGCAGACACTGATTACCCTGATAATCCTTGGGAAATGAATGGGTGTTATGCGAAATAAATACAAAAGTGCAGTTGTTGCTGTAAGGATTTTTACATTTTATTTGCTAAATCATTGTCGCCATTCAATTGAAATAATTTAAAAGCTTAGATAATGTTAATATTCAAATCATACACAGGCGTGATGACAGTTTATTTGCTATCACCACTGTTATCGTCAAGCATTATTTATCATTACCAGAGGGCTTTTTTTCCACCCTTTTGATCTGAATGCTTGTAGTTTATTTAGTTACAGAGGTGAAACCTGAGATGGTGAATCGTTCCTATGGGTCGCCATGCCTTCCCGCAGGAAAAGGCACTTTTCCCTGTGACAGAAAGCTCTCCCAGATTTCTCCCAGCTCTCCGTCTCTCACTCCTCTCAGATCAATCTGGGATTAGGCTTGATTACACGGACGCCCTCCAGGGACACTTTATTTCAATGAATTAGTTGAGCGAGCGAGCAGAACTGCAACAGAACGGTATTTTGTACCGGCCACATAAATTATGTATAGTCTGTGGATATCCACCACCCTTGATCATCTTTCTTTATAGTTTGAATTCCGAGTGAGAGAAATTGTTAATTGCCGGCCTTGTCAAGTTTAATCTTCCTGATGCCGTTTGATGTACAATAGGAATGCGATCTTTATGTTGGTTATTTATTTATGCCACTGATGGAAATGCTGTGTGCTGAAATGGAAACCTAGATAAAATGTTTGTGTGTTGTTTTTTATTTGGTTTGGTTCCAGCTAGAATCCAATATTGAATAAAAAGGTGAAATAATTGATTGCATACTTTAGACATGCATATCAGCGAAGCATAATATTAATGTTATATATATATATACCCAGTGCTGTGGATCATTGGAGTTCTATTTATTTTCATGGCATCTTTGTTCCTTTCACCTTTTTAAACCCTCAACTGAGTGACTTAACACCTGCTCGCAAGTTAGGCGATGAAATGTCCAGCTGATGCCAGGACAGAGAGGACAAGGAGCACTTTCTTTCCCCAGGCAATCCCATTCTTGAACTCAAATCTCCCTAGTAGATGAACTTTGGGAGGTGTATGCATTCTTATTATGCATCAACATAGATGAGATGAACTATGGATGAAACTCATTCAGTTTTAGTGTTAATACATTGTTTTATCTGGGTATGCTTATTTTTATAGTGTGAATTCTTGGTCTTTAGGGCTTTCTATTCAGGTCGATAGGGTATGTTTCTGCACTGTTTGTTTTTATTCTTTTATGAATTCTGCTGTCTCTTGCTGGGAGAAACGTAATTTTGTTTATTTTTCTAGCACTGCTTGCGGATGGAAAACAAATGACAAATAAAGCAATCTTGATGCATAAAAGATTGCAAGGTCAGCCATAGGTTATGAGCAGAGGAACTTACCACAAACCCACCTGTTTATATGGACGCCTTAATGAGCCAAGCTGATCGCTCAGATAATGTTCACCAGGGAGTAGGACTGAACCGTTCCAGAGAGTAATGTTTAAGTAAGACTTCCTGTTGCCCTTAACATATTCATTTATTTTTTTCCACTAGAAATAATACCGCTCTGGAGATTAATTAATAATTTCTGTCGGTGTACAGTAGTACATCCCTGATCTATTACCATAATTAAAAGCATGCTAATATTGAAATATGATTGACAAGAAGGCATAAATCATTGATCAGCATGCCCCGAGAATCCAGCCGACACACAAAGGGCTCGAAATGTTTAAAAATGCAAATTGCATGCAGGGATTTGCATATGGCAGTATTTAAAAGCAATGTCCTTGCCAAAAGATTTTTTTTTTTTTTTTTAAATAGACAAAGAGAGGATTACAGTATACTGAAGATAAGACACCCACTCGTGTTTTGATCATGCCAGCATATCGGTCAGGCCGCGAAATCTGTAAACAATAGGCTTGATGGAGATGGTGCACATACGGTTATTATATGGAATGAGCCAGAAACCCTCCCTTCTTTATTCTTATAATAAGAAAAATGAGGGAAGTGATGCTTTGATTCACATTATTATGCAAACCCTAAAAGATCATTATCAACTTATTTCAAGAGTGGACAATTAAAGATGTGTGTGTGTGTGTGTGTGTGTGTGTGTGTGTGTGTGTGTGTGTGTGTGTGTGTGTGTGTGTGTGTGTGTGTGTGTGTGTGTGTGTGTGTGTGTGTGTGTGTACAGTATATGCACATGCTGTATTCATATGGAAATATTGTTCCAGAGGAAAAAAAAACATAGTTTCCCTTCATGTTGGCTCATATTTTCTATCACTGGGCTTATCCACGGTCAAAAAGCTCTTTTCAATAAAGTTAAGCGGTCAGCCTATGCCGGTTCCTGTGACTAATCGATGGACATGACATGCTCGGCCATGTCCTGCTGCGAGAGGCTACAATGTTAGATTAAACGCTGGCTAGATCCTCATCAGGGAAGAAAAAAAAATCAATGGTTGTTGTTAAGGGCGAATGGTGACCGCGAGGGGTGGGGTGGAGGGGGGTTTGGGGGCATTGTAGAGTCACTTTACATGGCGAGCCCTGGACTGTTTGCACTGTGGCGCCTGCCTGTATTGACCTGGATACAAAGCTCGTCCGGGGTAAGGGCCGATTTATAGCTTGTCTGTACGATCGTGTCGCCCCCGCTGAGAATAACCGACGCGGGCATGTTTTTCACTCGAGAATCGGTTATTGCTATTATTGGCTATTCAAAAATAGCAGATCTACAAGCTCATAGCGCGGCGTATGAGCTTGTAGATCTGCTATTTTTGAAAATGTGTGCAAATCTTTGAACATATATAAAGAAAGATTTGAGTTAGAAATATTCGCTTTAAAAATATATATATTCAAAGATTTGCACACATCTTCACGATAAAAAAAAAAAGCAGATCTACAAGCTCATAGCGCGGCACTCGGTGCCGCGCTATGAGCTTGTATATCTGCTATTTTTTTGGAATAGCCAAAGAAATCTTAAAGTGACACAGATGCGTTCCCGGATCGAATGGGATAAGGAAAGGGAACATGTTACACTTTTTTTTTTTAACGCCTTCACTTCTACATACGTCCCCTGATCACTTCCATTCGCTTTTTTTTGTTCCCTCGCCTGATTTTCCACACAGCTCAAAACTTGAAAAGAAATTAAGCAGAGAAAGCTTGCTGGAATGTGTTGATGTGAAGCTGAACTTCGTCTGCTGGGAACCCTTTTTTTTTTAGACAGGTCTTATTATCAAGTTAAAATGTGTGGATGTTGGAAGCCACAACAAAGAGGTGACGTTGAACGCCAGCGCAAGACATGAAACATTTTCAGGGGAAATTGTTGAAATGTAGTTCCTGCTCTAACTACACATTTGGTACCGGGCTTTAGTTTAGTATGGATATCAGACATTGAAATTGACAGCTCAGCCCTATAAACATAATGGATAATGTGCGTTCATTTGAACTTGTTTAAGACGCTGTATTACTTTGCGGTAGTTGTTTGTCTAGCTGTTTAATGCTTGTGTTTAAATGCATTAATCAGCAAATGAGATTATACAGCGCGGCAGACTATAATGCTGGAATGCACGTTTTGGATGTACGACGCGTTTAGACTTGGCAGGCTATTGTAAAGTGTTTCAGTAATCCACATTACCCTAATTAATGTTGTCCACTGTAGTTTGAAAACGGCTAATCACTGAGGTTTTGAATTTAAAGGTGAAGTTGTACTCTGGTAGACAGTAATTCATGTATACAGTGCACTGCTGAACAGAAACACATAAGCCTGGTCCAACTGTTTTGGGGGAAGGAACGTGAGTACTCAAATGTTTTGCTTAAGTAATAGTATCAATACTGCAATGTAGAAGTACTCTGTTACAAGTAAAAGTCCTGACTAAAAATGTACTTGAGTAAAGGTACAAAAGTATTAGTATCAAAATGTACTTAAAGGACAAAAAGCAAAAGTACTAAAATGTTTGAAAATACAGATCTATAAGCTGACAATGCGTCACATTGTGAGCTTGTAGATAGGCTATTTTCAAATAGCCTAGGAGCCTAGGTATAAAGTAGGGCTAGAGTGGTTAATGTATGTTTTATAATGTAATACTCTGCAAAGTAACTAGTAACTAAAGCTTTCAAATAATCGTAGTGGAGTAAAAGTACAACATTTGCCTCTTGAGACGTAGTGGAGTAGAAGTAAAAGTATTGAAAATTGGAAATACTCCAGTAAAGTAAAAGTACCTCAAAATTGTACTTAATTACAGTACTTGAGTAAATGAACTTCACTACTTTACACCGCTGGATGTGTGGTCTGCTTTGTTCTAGCATCTTCAGAGCAAAGCAGAAGACCTGTCTCTTGTAAAAGTGTTTGAGTCGAGCCAATGGCACAGGAATATATACATATATATATATATATATATATATATATATATATATATATATATATATATATATATATATATATATATATATATATGGTATAGTTTCACTTGTTCCATGCTCATCAGCACACTCTTGATTTTCCATTTATTAACCCATTAAAACTGGGAACGCATCTGTGTCACAACTTTAACCATTATTTTATACTTTGGCTATTCAAAAATAGCAGATATACAAGCTCATAGCGCGGCACCGAGTGCCGCGCTATGAGCTTGTAGATCTGCTATTTTTAAATCAAGTCTTTGCCTTTGGGGGGGGGTTTTGAAACAAAATATTTTGAGATGGGGGGTCCGTGGACAAATACATATCATGTTGGGGGTCCTTGACATGAAAACGTTTGAGAACCACTGATTATAGCAATTTTCTTTTTCAAAAAAATGTTAGGATTTAGAAGACATTCGTACTTTAGCTATTTATTTTTAAATCTTTGAATATATATTTCTTAAAATGAACATTTGTAACTTGAATCTTTGCTTCTGGGGGATTCTACAAAATGACAGATGCTTTCCCGGCCTTAATGGGTTAAAAAGCCCGGGTTCCTACAGTACTTTGTGCAGGGGAGAGCCCACACATGCCTCGCATTGTTGAATTGGCAATCTGTTTCCTTCATTGGAACAAATCTGATCTGTCCTACAGTATGGAGACAGATGCCCCTCCCCCTCTAATGCCAGCACAGCGTCCGTATTCTGGGCATGTCATCAGGGACGTGCACAGATAGACCTTAGGTGGGTGCTCGAGCACCTGCCCTTTGCCCTCTTGACCAGAAGTGCCCTTTTTCTTTTTCCCAGTTTACAGCAGGGGTCTTCAACAGGGGGTCCGGGACCCCTAGGGGGTCCTCAGAGTTACTACAGGGGGTCCGCCAAATCTTTATGTGATATGATTTTTCTTTTTACCATAACCACTCGAAACCTAGCATCCCTTTTCTGAGGAGAACTTTAGCCAAAAATAGCCGATCTACAAGCTCACAACGCCTCGCAGCTTGTAGATCGGCTATTTTTGGCAAAGAGGTATAGGTGTAGAGGGAAAAAAGAGCAGACCAAGTAAACAAAAAAAAGTATAATTTACTTGAGCACCTGCCCCTCAAAATGCCTGTGCACGCCACTGCATGTCATAATAGGCCAGCGTTTGGCCAAAATAGCAGGTCGGGCTATTTTCGGCGACGAGAATTTTGTGTAGAGGATGAGAACGAGAGAGTCGAGGATAGACCCCCCGGGGGGACGCCGGTAAATGAATTACGTAGGGATTTTATGTGGTTAACTTACTTTCTCCTGAGCTACAACAACGATAGCTTGCAAGAGAGAATGAAGCTACAGCTCCTGGAAACGGCTTATTATGATTCATGGGAATGAGTGACTAGTAAACAGCTGTTGGTGTTTTGGAATGTGATTGTGAAGTATTGTGTGAAGCAATTACGGCATGTCTATGTTAACCACTTTCGTACGATGTTATGAGCTTGTAGATCTCCTATTTTAGCAGTTTTTGGGGCGGTGTAACCGCCCCCTATAAGTGAGTTTTGGACACTGACCAATCCTGCACCGTGATTGGCCAATAGTCTACAACGCAGTCTACAACCCTAACCCTTCCACAGTCAATGCAAATCTATACTTTTGCAAAGTCAGCCAATCACATTACAGCTAGTGTCATCACCACTAGCTGTAATGTGATTGGCTGACTTTGCAAATTCAGGACTGTGATTGGCTAGCGAAACACATGACACATGTGCAGCCCTATGAATAGCAGTATGGACTTTAAAAAAAATCATTTATCCTTTTTTTTAAGTGAGTCATGTTGTGATGACCACACACCGCCCACTTCACACTGGGTGTGATTTTTTGAATTATTTGAAGATTTTTCACTGATAATGACATGGCCAAAATAGGGACGCCAGGTTGGGATAAAGGGCTACATCACCAGAGTAACAATAGGTGTTCATGGTACAGATTAAAACCTACAATACGCATACAGGACTCTACCTGCTTCTTCTTTACTTGGTTTTACATTCACAAAATCAACCAAAAACAGACCAATAGGTATAAAGCCCCACGGATTCCACGGCACTTATCATATCCCAAAATAAAAAGTGACATCCATGCTGCCTGCATCCTCTTATTTGCTCAAACATTCCGCCATGCATTATTTCAGTAAGGTCTCTGGGTAATAGACTAGAGAGTAAATTAGACAAGCCTCCAGGAATTCTCTGTCTGCGTTTTGTCTTCTTTGTCAGGAAGTCTTTTTGGGTTGCAGCACAAAAAAAACAGCTACTAACAACTAACGAAAGTGTAGCCTGACAAAGTTATAAATTAGCCTTTAGGCATTGTTTCTGAAGAACAGAGGGCACAATGTAAAAATAAAATTGCCGTTAACAAACAGGTCAGCGTACTGTAAAATTAAATCAAAACGGATACAACAAAACACATGATGTATTTTATTTTAACTTCAATCGCTGATCACGAATCGAAAGATTCGTTCCATATTACTCAAATGTTGAACAATAGTAAAGAATATTGTCATTGATAATGATTGCAGTTAATTTTCTACTGAATATGAAAATGTCTCCTATGACAAAGTACAGTAGCACCATTTTGTTAGGACTTTGCCAGTATTTCCTCACATCTCCGACCGAAACAAAGCTTGGCCATTGGTTCTGTTTTTTTTTTTTAATTCATGGCTTGAATACTGCTTTTTACAACTGAATATACAATGTGAATGTCCACTCTTAGTTTCTTCCTTGCTAAACATTCGTTTTTATACGTGTGTGTGTGTGTGTGTGTGTGTGTGTGTGTGTGTGTGTGTGTGTGTGTGTGTGTGTGTGTGTGTGTGTGTGTGTGTGTGTGTGTGTGTGTGTGTGTGTGTGTGTGTGTGTGTGTGTGTGTGTGTGTGTGTGTGTGCGTGCGTGTGTGTGTCATTATTTTTGTGGGTACCTGTCCCACACAAAATTGAGGATAATAACTTCAAAGTAATAGAGTAATGTTTTGTGTTTTTACCACGTCACAATGTTCTAGATTATAAGGCCCAAAAACGAAATGCTAAATTCCTTTTCCCTGCATGCACAGGACTTTGTGGTAACTCGTGAGGCCCGTCCACCGCCCCGCACGTTTAACCGCCCTCCGGAAAAGCCACAGCTCGGTTTCCAACCTCTGAGGCTGGACACACAGACTGTACGAGTTTGAAAAGATGTCGCCCCAATTAGGCCGCCTTAAACCAATTTAGAGCATTCCCATGCTGAATAAATCCACTTGTAGCGGTCCTATCAAAAAAAAAAAAGGCTGTGATGGCAATTTTTGTGTCTAATTAGTTCCGAGATCCCTGGTAGTTTATGTCCAGTCGTATGTGTGAGTCTTCCCAATTCTTCTCTCTGTTCATTTTGATTAACTCACTGAGACCGGGAATGCATCTGTGTCATTTTTTTGATTTCTTTGGCTATTCAAAAACAGCAGATCTACAAGCTCACAGCGCGGCACCGAGTGCCACGCTATGACCTTGTAGATCTGCTATTTTTGAAAAATCATGATTTTATTTTTGCAAATCTTTGAATATTTATGTTTTTTAAAGTGAACAGTTGTAACTCAAATCTTTGCTTCTGGGGGATTCTACAAATGTCTTCTAAATCCTAAACGTTTAAAAAAAAAAAAAAAACTTATGCTGCTGTAATATCAACGGTTCTCAAACTGTTTCCATGCCGCGGACCCCCAAAATCATATGTATTTGGCCGCGGACCCCCATGTCAAAAATATGTTGTTCCAGGGACCCCCCAGAAGCAACGATTTGAGTTAAAAATCTTCGCTTTAAAAAATATATATATTCAAAGATTTGCACACATTTTCCACGATATTCCAAAAAATTGCAGATCTACAAGCTCATAGCGCGGGCGCTATGAGCTTGTAGATCTGCTATTTTTTTTTAATTGCCAAAGAAATCTTAAAACGACAGGGACGCCTTCCCGGTCTTAATGGGTTAAAGCGCTGTACGATGACCGTGACCTATTTGGATCAGTGCATATCTGTGTATATCTAAATGTGTTTGGCAAGTCTATAGTGGAAAATGCGTTGCTCCCATGCCTGACCCGAGGCCATTATTTCTCATCTTCTCTTGCTCACACACTTCTATCCTAGAACTCATCACAAAACCGAACAACCCTGAACTACTCAAGGACAGTGGAGAGGAGTGACTTCACTGTTTTGCTAGTGTGTGTGTGTCTGGTGTTTCTGGGGAAACAAGGAGCGTATTATTATTATTGCACATGGGGGAGGCCCAGGGTGCTGCTGGGTGATGCCAGATAATTGCGCATAAACAAACGTAACCTCCGGATGAGGTCTAACGCTGAGGGCTCCTTTTTTTTTAACCCCTTCAGACCGGGAACGCATCATCTGTGTGTCATTTTTAGATTTCTTTGGGCTATTGAAAAATAGCAGATCTACAAGCTCATAGCGCGGCACCGAGTGCCGCGCTATGAGCTTGTAAATCTGCTATTATATATATATATATATATATATATATATTTATATGTGTATATATATATATATGTGTATATATATATATATATATATATATATATATATATATATATATATACATTTTTAACTCAAATCTTTGCTTCTGGGGGTCCCTGGAACAAAATATTTTGATATGGGGGTCCGCGGCCAAATACATATCATTTTGGGGGTCCTTGACATGAAAAAAGTTTGAGAACCACTGATTATAGCGACATACGTTTAAAAAAAAACAGTTAGGATTTAGAAGACATTTGTAAAATCCCCAGACGCGGAGATTTGAGTTACAAATGTTCGCTTTAAAAACTATATATTCAAAGATTTGCAATAAAAATGACGATTTAAAATAAAATAGCAGATATACAAGCTCATAGCGTATGAGCTTGTAGATCTGCTATTTTTGAATAGCCAAAGACTATCTTAAAATGACACAGATGCGTTCCCTTCCCGGTTTTAATGGGTTAACATCTGAAAAAAGTGATATTATAGCAACAATACTTACAATAACCATATAGTGTTGTATAGTTGAGTCGTGTGTATACACTACACAAGGCATACAGGGCTTTATTCTGTTTATGTGTAGTATTATGTGTTTTTTTTTGGGTTGGTGTTGCTAATTCGTTTTTTTGCGATGTTATTTATAACTGTTGGAATCCCACTGCAAGGACTCTGAGTCAGAGGACAGTTTCACAGCCGTTTGCAGAATCACCAAACTCGGCTTGATGTTTTGGCTGTAGATATATCCATAATAAAGCCATTTCCAACATATGTGGCTTAATATGTTTTTGACATGTCGTTTTAAGATCTACGAGAGTACTTGTGTGGTAGACACAAGAACTTGATTAATATTTGACTGAAAAGTTTAAATATAATAATGACCTCATCACTAATTAAAGCAAATTCCCTGCTAGTCAGATGATTTGAAAATATGTTTGTTTTTTTAACTGTCTTTTACAGCTATTAATTTCACTGCCTCCGTACTGTAATTGCAAATATTTAAAGAGACTGTATACAGTATGGTGTCCACACACACACACACACACACACACACACACACACACACACACACACACACACACACACACACACACACACACACACACACACACACACACACACACACACACACACACACAACCCTAAAATCACCCTAAAACCCTAAAATCATCCCCCTCTTCTCTGAACCCTAAAAAATTGCCACCCTCCAATTCCCCTTTCGCTAGCATCACCCGGCGCGCTCTGACCAGCAGACACTGTGTGCGGGTATATATCCAGATAACCCAAAACGATCCAGGCGGGAGAGAGAGGGGGGGAACCCACTGGGATTGCATGTAGAAGACGCGCGCCGCCGAGGCCGCTCGACGCGTGCAGGATTTGTTTGACTCGGGTAATTGAAAGTGTTTTAAACTATTATAGCAACCGGAGGGCTTGTTTAAGTGTCGAGCTGCCAGTCAAAGGCAGCGCGGCCAAAAAAGCACCAGAGCCCCCGTCAAGGCCTGTCAGTCAATGGAAACGAGAAGTGTTGGCTTAATGGATTTCTTCACGCCGGGCCCTGTCTATACGTCCAACAGAGACAGGAGGGAGGGGGGGGCGGGGGGGTGGGGGGGTGGAGGAGAGAGAGAGAGATCAATGCATCGTCATGTGTGTGTCTAAGCTATCAAACTACCAGGTGGATTGGAACTGTATTTGTCTTGTGTGTGTGTGTGTGTGTGTGCTACTGCATGCTTGGTGACTGTGCTCATGCATTATGTGTTTGAGTGTGTGTGTTTGTATTACTATACTTGCGAGGACCAAGTATAGTAGAATTTGACGAATTAGACATTGTAAGGACCGTTCTCCTGGTCCTCACAAGACAAATGGTTGTTTTATAATTAAAAAAACATTTTTTAGAGATACGTTTTACAATAGAAAAACATTCAGGTTAGGATTAGACATTTAGAGGTTAGGTTTAGGGATTGGAATTTAGAGTTAAACATGATTTATACTTAGTTGCGCGCCAGTGTCATGCACCGAAAAATAGCCGATCTATAAGCTCACAACGCGTCGCGCTGCGACGCGTTGTGAGCTTATAGATCTGCTGTTTTTCGGCTTTAGGCTTACGGTTAAAAATGGCAAAATGTATATATTTTTAAATGGCATTCATAAAATGGCTGTCCTAAAGCGTTGATGTCCTCACAAGTGTAGTAATACAAACCTGTGTGTGTGTGTGTGTGTGTGTGTGTGTGTGTGTGTGTGTGTGTGCGTGCATGTGTGTCTTGAGCGTGTAGGAGTAACAGGCTTCTCTCAGACAGACAGGCGTTCTTTCTCCATGTCTCCTGGGGCTTTTGTTGTGATCCGAGGTGTGAGAGAGCGGTCATGTCACCAATCCAAACAAGTCTGTTTTTATCCCGTAGCCTCAGCAGGTGACGACTAAATGTCTCTCTTGTAGAAACTATTTGTTCTTCTGTGTGTGTGTGAGGTGTGTCGTTTTATTCTGCCGCTGAGCGCTCATCGACACTGACAGACACGCACGTTCACTTACTGAAAAGGCCAAATGAGCAAAAACAGGGTGTTTATTAAGCCCTACATTGCAGCTTGAACGCAGTCATGTCGCCGTGTTCTTACACCTTCTGCATGTTCCAAATGTAGCTGCATGTCTTTCATCTGATGGCAGAAGACTGGTGCTGGACAGTATTTCCCCCATCTGGAAATTGCAGCGCTTGTGTTTTAACCGTTTGCGATACTACAGTATGTTATGTAGTCTCATAAGACCTGGAACGCAGCTGTGTCACTTTAGATTACTTTGGCTATTCAAAAATAGCAGATATACAAGCTCATAGCGCGGCACTCGGTGCCGCGCTATGAGCTTGTATATCTGCTGTTTTTGAAAAATCTTGAAAAAAAAAAAAAACATCCTAACAGTTTTCCCAAAAACTGTTAGGATTTTGTTTTTTTTAAAGAATCGCCTCAGGTCTTAATGGGTTAGGGCTGCACTTTTATTACGATATTTTTTCTCAGGCAGGCTTTTGTATAATCAACTAACTATATTAGTCTGATTCGTTGTACAACGAATAGCGTCACATATTATGAGCTTACTGCTCTGAAATTATTTATGATTTATGATTATTTTAGTACATTTTTATTAATTTATTCTTTTTTTTAAATGATTAATTATATGAATTAGTTCAATTAACCGTTGCAGCCCAACATGTCTATAATACAGTCCTTTTGATGGCATTGCTCTCTGTGTCGACCTTTGCAGAGTCATGATACGTTTTCCTTCACCATACTGGGTGATTGTATCTTTAGAACAACTGATGACAGCAAACCACATAAACCACACATGGAAGTCAACATATCCCAAAATCTCCCACTTCTTACATTTGACATTGTAATGGTTGTCATTTCCCAGACTCCCCACAGTAAACCTGTGTGTGTGTGTGTGTGTGTGTGTGTGTGTGTGTGTGTGTGTGTGTGTGTGTGTGTGTGTGTGTGTGTGTGTGTGTGTGTGTGTGTGTGTGTGTGTGTGTGTGTGTGTGTGTGTGTGTGTGTGTGTGTGTGGAACTGTTTCACTGGTGCATGTCCTCCTTCTTCCTTCCTTCCTTCCCTGTTCAAAGGGTAGCTGCAGAACAAACGCACAATATAATAAAAGTACACACACACACACACACACACACACACACACACACACACACACACACACACACACACCACTCTGGGAACCCATTCTGTAAAAAAAAGAAAACGTTTTCTTTGTTTTTGCCTCTTGGGGCACCGCCTCCTTTTTTGTGTAGAAACAGGAACTCGGTTTGGCTCCTCCCCTTTCTTAGTCCACTTCCTCCCGGGTGCTTCTGTGTTCATTCCGACGTACGACAGCAGGTACATGTTTAAGGCAGTGGTGCTGACAGACGGTCAACTGTGTGTGTGTGTGTGTGTGTGTGTGTGTGTGTGAAGTCCTGCAACAATGAGGCAAGTGAACCCTAAAATCATCCCCACACTTCTCAGTACCCTACAACTGTATCATTATACTTCTAGACACCAGAATTTTAAGACGGCATATTTATTTTGCCGTCCCAATTTTTGAACCCTAAAACCTGAGTTATACTTGGTTGTGCATGGGCGTTGTGCACCGAAAATAGCCGATGTACAAGCTCAAAACGCACTCCAATGCATTAGGCAACCAGACATAACTCTAATCCCATAAACATAAACTCTAAATGCCTAAACCTAACCCTAAAACCAACCTGAATTGTAAATCTGAACATATTTGTTTAAAATGTCCCCACAATATTGATTTCTCAAATTCTACTATACTTAAGGCCCTCAAAAGTATAGCAGCAGACGTTGACACACACACACACACACACACACACACACACACACACACACACACACACACACACACACACACACACACACACACACACACACACACACACACACACACACACACACACCACGTCCGTCCGTCCGTCCGTCCGTCCGTCCTCCCGAGAGCCTCAGTGGATTCATTTATTCACGCCTGATGTTGTTGGTGGCGAATGGCTGCCGCAGCGTGCCGTGTACCTCTGTTTCATCTCAATACCAACCTCTTCATGATTTATAGCCCACATATCTGCCTCTCCATCCGTCTTTTTCTTGCCGCCCCTCTCTTTTATTCCTCCCCAAATAATTGTCCCCAACCGACGCCAAAGACTTAACTCAAGGCAGAAGTGGGGGGGCTGTGTCTGTTTTGAGCTAAGCCAGACTACCCTCTGAAAGAAATCAAATCATTTCACCATGTTGAAAGCGAAAAGTGGTAATTACTTGTAATTGGGGCGTCAGAATGTTCTCTAGCACTCGTCCGCCTTTGACTAAATTGGACCATTTCCTTTTTCTTTTTTTTTTACTCCAAGAGGTGTGCTTCAAGATACCTCAAAAGTGAATGTGAGGCAAAACTTTGTTTTACATTTTTTATAAATGGTTCCTTTTGAAATATAGTATTGTTAGAGGTGACGAACAGACAGAGACGCACACACACACACACACACACACACACACACACACACACACACACACACACACACACACACACACACACACACACACACTACTATACGGTCTCTACGCTTTGATATATTTGAAAGGGAAATATCATCATTACTACTCTGCAATGTTTTCTCTCAAGTTTGACGGCTCTCACTTTCTTCTCAGCACTTGGGTGCACTTTTGTCTTTCGGGGGAACAGATTGGAAACACAATATGCTATTTCCCATTTCAGAATGTGTGCCTTATTATGTCTCTGTGTGTTTATTAGAAAGGACACGAGGCAAAAGTCAATTGCATTATAGTTGGTTGCAGACTAATCAGACCAGTGTCAAGCATGCTGTGCGCGCGCGTGCATGTGCACATTTGCATAGGTTCGTTTACACTTACAGTATGTATTAACACTTTTGTGTCCAAACAATGACTTGTCCTACTCGGCAATAATGTGCAGTGTATTGCATGTATTGGTGTATGTTGAGTGCAGTCTTCATTGTTTACTTAATGGTAATGTGCATGTGATTTATTTCTGCCTGTAGTAACTATCAAATCAACGTGTGCACGGCCCTTGTTTTTATTTCTTTTTTTTTAACCTAGCAACTTTACACCAAAAATGTATACATTAGCCTACATGTCTTGTGTTAATGGGAGCATGATGTTCCACAATAACTTGGCCCATGTTGTTACTGAAGAGACTTAGCCTGGCGTAGCTAGACTATATCACTGCGTGGATATGAGTCTGGTGCTTCCATGAGGACGTTTTGTTTCCCAAGGGGCGGGATCAAAACAATGTCCCTCGACGCAATTGGTTAGACCTACAACCAACTACCAATTACAGTCGCCCATATTCGAATACTGGGCCCTGATTGGTGCCCCACGTCTTCTGGAACAGGAAATGGATTCTCTATGGAGCGGTGCCAGACCCAAATCGCAGAGTGCATTTTTTTTTGCACTCGCAGATTTGTCTGGTCCCAGGCTAGAAGAGACTAGAATGCCTGATACTCTCTCCAGATTGTTCCCTCTTCAATATAAGTGGAAATAGTGTTTCCCTGCATGATGTGTTCATAGTGAATGTAGGTGCCAGTCCATGCCTCATTTCTCATCCTCATTACAGTATGCTTTACGCAACCCTGTATTTCTTAGTATTTTCTAACTTGCTCTGTCTTTACTCACACACTCATAAGGATAATGTCACTGCTTCGCCATGCCATGAATGTGCGTCGTCTTCGTTCGTTACAGTTTGAAGGGAATCCGTCATCATAGACCAGACCGTGTCACTGCCATAGTCATAGCCATAGTCGAGAACACACACACACACACACGCGGACCATTTTAGGGAGGCTTCTTACTGGGTTGTCATTGCAAAGGGGTGTTGCTGTGGTCCAGTGTGTTCACAGTGCGTTTGCCATACTTTGCTTTGGGGTAAAGTTTGTTGGCATGGAGCCCCCTAGTGGCGGGGGGGCCCCATGCAGGCAGCAGCCTGGTTTTCCTGCTGGGAATGCTGCTATCATTTTATGTGTGGAAACTTGATTGCTTTTTTCAGATGGGAATGGGAAACAAATATGTTGCCTGTAGCTCATCTTCCCCTGTGTGTGAAATGAACAGACTGAGCACGAGTAAAGTGGATAGTAGAAATAATGGGGGGTCGGTTGACATAATGCTGGAGGTATTTTTCCTTACTGTCCGACCACATCATCAAGGTTTCTGAGGGTTTTGCAGTGGGGAGTTGCTGTTGGTACTGTGACGTGTGCACACTTCACATATTACTTATAAAGTAGAAAGGTTTGCACTCTTAAACTCAAGGCTTACCAAAGCTATAGAGCCAGGTGCGAGAGGCCAGCATTAAAGTCCATAAACAACAGAAAAGCCTTGCACACTGACAGAAGACCGCTGAGGCTCTTTGAATGCAGAAATATATATTTTTAATTACAAAGAGAAAAAAGTGGAAAAAAATTACGTTTTGGTCTTTAGACCATCATCTCACAGTGCTGTATCACATGTCTGACTCCAAATAACACAGACAATTACATTGAAGAAGATTTAAACCTGCAATCTGTAACTTTCATGTCCTACCCGAGACTCAAGCCTGGGTCCGCCGTGTGTTCGCGTCAAAGGTTTTACTGTTAAGCTATAACAGTCAGCTCATATGAGAAGGTGAGATATTATTTCCCTTAAAATGTCATGCAATACCTCTTGTCAACCAGTAGTGGTCCTACCCAGCCACAGGATCTAAATGTCTCAATAGAAGAGCAGGGAGACCACCACCAACCACCATAGTTGTAGACAAGACACGCACGCACGCACGCACTGCGTCGCAATGTGTCGCATCGCGACGCATTGTGAGCTTGTAGATCTGCTATTTTCAAAAGATTTGTATACATTTGAAAACTTGAAATGGGACATTATTCATAATGAGCACTTTTACTTTTGGTACTGTTGATGCCAATACTTTTGTACTTTTACTTGAGTACATTTTGAATTCCGGACTTTTACTTGCAACAGAGTATTTCTACATTGCAGTATTGATACTTTTACTTAAGTAAAACATTGGAGTACTTTTTCCACCACTGCTAGTTTTGCATTGTCCCCCAAACATTTTATCATAAAATCACCACCAATATCTAATAATAATTCATAATTTATCTGACCGGGTGACAATCGTCTAGTCTGCTCAGTGTTAGGCCCCTGTTGGCCAACTCGGCTAGAGTTCAGGTGGACGGTGCTTGCAACCTGCATGCCCAACGAGGTGTGGAGGGCCATATGCAGAGAGGGATCGGGGGCCATTCCTTTGCATTCCCCCGACCAAGCAAGACTGTGGCACCCTGTCTGTCCCAATCTTCCACTGACTGCCTTAGGGGCCCAGGGTTAGCCCACACTGCGAATAGCCCCCGGATATTATGTTGTGTATAGAGACTAATGCAGCCGGATACAGGGGTGTATTGGTGATTTCTTTTTTTGGCGGAACGCTATTTAAATGACGTCACGCTCACGCACACACACACGGCACGCGCACATCACACACATTTTAGCTTATTTTTTTCTAAACTAGCTTAGTTTTTAGCTTTTAGCTTAGTTTTTTCTAAAGTCTTTTTAAACTAATACAAATTATTAACGGAATGCCTTGAATTATAGGAGCTGAAACAAAAAGTCTTGAGCGAGTAGGCTATCTTTCTCTTCTTCGAAGGAGGCTGAGGCATTGCTGTGTGCAGATGGGATATATACTGGCACCAGCGGCTGTGTTGCTTTACTGTGCATGCGAGGGGTGAGGACGCATTTTGCACACTCACTTTATAAACCTGTTATGCAAAGTAGCCATTTGGGTACATGGCTGTGGCTCATGAATCGAGGTACTGTCGGTGGATGCGTTCTAGCCATTAATGTTCTAGCATGCTCGCGTGTGCATATCCGTACCGTGCCGTACCGTGCCGTACCTGTGCGTGCGTGCGTGTGAAAAAATATTGCCCCCACGCCGCGGTGTCGGGCGAATCGACCAAAACACCCCTGGCTGGATAGTACGGTCCCCTCCGACTCATAATGAAACCACCTATTGTAAGACCTCTGTCGGCTGGTTTATTGGCGCTCAGGTGGAAGGCTGCTTGTTGTACGACAGACAGTGTCACGCACCAAAAATAGCTGATCCACAAGCTCACAAACAAGCTTGTAGATAGATTAATGCATGAACTGTCTCCGTTCTTTGGGACGCCTCTCTGAACTGAACGTGGCTCAACAAGTAAGATAGATTTTGAGAATTGTAACACACTTTGGACTTGGAAATGAAAAGAAAAAGTCGAGGAAACATCACACAAGAATACTTTGTTTAAATTGTTTAAGAGGTGAGAGGCTAAAACAAAACAACGGCGTACATCACTGAATCCTGAGTGTCAATTTAACTCTGAGAATGGATCTTTACGGGTTGATTTTTACACTCAAAAACAAAAACACTCAGGATTTTACAGTCTACTCTATTATGACAGAGAGGCCTTACATTAATGAGACAAACCACTGCCAGCCCAGAATCTATACCATCTGTATCGGACAAAGCTCTTTTAATGAGCTTCGTCCAATACAGACTGTATATGGAGTACATTTTACTTGTAGAAGAACCATATAGCATCTCATGTCACACACAATTATAAAGTTATTACATGTTTAAGCAATGATAATCATCCTTCCATAAATGCATAGACTCAGAGGGGTCTCTGCTAGGGGCTGTATTACTATGTATAGGGGAGACAATGAGTTTCATCCTGGCATTTGCCAAGGCACCAAGGCAGAACTACCAGTCAAAGCGAAGACTGGCCAATCAGCGCATCCTCGCCGGACATGCTCGCCTCCCTATGCTGCTGTAAGACAGTGGTTCTCAAACTTTTTCATGTCAAGGACCCCTAAATTGACACTTATTAGCCCGCGGACCCCCATTTGAAAAGATAAGCCAGGGACCCCCCATAAGAGACGATTTTTACGGCTCTAGCAGTGATTCTCAACCATTTTAATTTCAAGGACCCCCAGTTTGACATGCATTAGGACTACGGACCCCCATTTAATGGCATTTATATCTCTGGGACCCCAATTCATATTGTAAAATCAATGTTAATTTAACTCTGAGAGTGTCCAAATGGAACCAAATGGACCCTAACGGGTCCATTTGGTTCCATTTGGACACTCTCAGAGTTACAGACCCATAAGGGTCCATTTGGTTCCTATCCATCATTTAGCTGGGTACCCCCTGGAACCCCCTCAAGTACTCCTGGGGGTCCCCGGACCCCACTTTGAGAACCAATGCTGTAAGAGTATATGAAGCCAGTACACATTCTCTCACATCTCCTTATGATGCAGGCTCAGTTATACGCTGGTTAGGAAAGAGCTCCCTGTGTCCTGCCAGCAGTGAAGACATCAAAGGGGGAATTTGGCAGGAGGTGGGAGGCCTGAACACATAGAATTGCAGCAGGAATAACACAGGGTGAAATGTTATTATTACAAGGCCGCCACGGATCTGGGGCTATTATGAAGAAACGCAGTGGGGGTTACAATACTAACTACTCTGACACACACTCGCACGCACACACACACACACACACACACACACACACACACACACACACACACACACACACACACACACACACACACACACACACACACACACACACACACACACACACACACACACACACACACACACACACACACACACACACACACACACACACACACACACACACACACACACACACACACACAGAGAAAACCACGTACGTACATTTGCACATGTAGTTTTCTCATGTAGTTTTTTTTTTGTGGAAAGATTTAAAATATCCTTTAATGTGATTTTACCTGTTTATTGTGTGTCTGCTAATATGGTCAAGTGTAAGATTACACACATTTTTTTGCAATAACAGCAGCTTGTGTGTTTTGTTTTTTTATGTATTTAGCCATGGAAAATATTCAGATACCTGATCCAATGGAACTAATTGTATTATTAGTATCAGGATTTTAGTAACCTGAAACCCATCAACGATTTTCCAATGCTGGTCAATCCACCTCCCTCCAGCGCACACACGCACACACGCACACGCACACGCACACACACACACACACACACACACACACACACACGCACACGCACACGCACACGGACAGGAGGACTAGGAGGGAGATAGAGTTGTACACTCTCTAAGGGGAGGGGTGTGAGGGGGTCTGACGTGGACTAAATTGTATGTGACAGAACCCCAAACTCCAGTGAGGAGTGTCTCTAGACGGTGTGACGGGGTACGCCCCAATGCATTATTGTCCACCAGGGCTGTGTGTGTGTGTGTACGCGTGCACATAATATAAACACTGTGTGTGGGTGGGGGGGTCATGCAGGGTTGCCAGATCTGCTTAGTATAATTTCCCTGTAAGATTTTATTTGAAAATAGCCGATCTACAAGCTCACAACGCGTCGCATCGCGACGCGTTGTGAGCTTGTAGATCTGCTATTTTCAAATAGCTGATGTATATGTTAAAGTGCTCATGTGGCCCATAGTCGCTTCTTTTGGGCTGGTTTATCCTAGACCCGGTTGCTTGTTTCTCTCGCAGAATCTGGCAACACTGGGGGGCATGGGGTGGCTGTGGGCATGCGTGTTCAAAGGCGCTTGTGCTTATAGGTGTCTGTGTGTGTGTGTGTGTGCGTGCGTGCGTGCGTGTGCATCTGGGCCCTCTTTACTGCGATGTTGCGAGCAGCCAATCATTTCTTCCACTCTAATTAGCACACATGTAAATCCATGGTAAGTGTAGTGCTCATCCAGGGACAACCTATTGTGACACGGCAACTGTTCACTGTGGGGGGGGGTTAGGGGTAGTGTGTGTGTGTGTGTGTGTGTGTGGGGGGGGGTGTACTGTGTGTGTGTGTGTGTGTGTGTGTGTGTGTGTGTGAGTGTGTATAGTGTGTGGGTGCCAGTGTGTTAAACGGGAAGAGGCGTGTGTGTCATAGGAAGGTGGCCACACAGTGCTGACCAGTAGTGGTCACCGTGCGTTTTTTAACCATTTAAGCCCTGTGTACTTCGTCGTACGACATATAGCAAAAATATATGTAATCTATAAGCTCACAAGGTGACGCGATGCGACGTGTTGTGAGCTTGTAGATTGTATACGTTCGCTATATTTTCAAAACATAAACAAAGAGGCCACCTTTTGATCATTTTGCCAAAAATGTGCTTGACCTACTCTGTGCAGTGCTGTGATCTCCCTGGGTGCCAGCTGAACCGATAAACAATCCAGCAAACACTGTTGGTTTTTAGAACTTTATTTTATGTGAAGACTTGAAACTTACCGTGTACTTGAGTTCATCAGTTTCCAAACACGTACGGGTCTAGGGAACCACCCACTGTGTGTTCATCCTCCCGCCCACTGCTGCCTCTGTTACACCTCCAACAAGACAACTAAATGCACTTCATGATGATGCTTGAACAGCGGTCAGCATACGGGCTGATTATGAACTCAGAGCATTATATTTAAATGGCTATACATTTGTTTAGGTCAGTGGTACTGGTTCCCCTACGGTATGCCGAGGTGCACGGGTGGGAGCGTGACAAATCCAGGTGTGCTTTGAGATTTTGTGACAAGCACACATTATCATTGCTTTTAACTATACAAAAAGCTATGAATTTGTTGTTTAAATTGACTATATCTGTACTTTGTTGGCACACATTTCCCAATACAGAGGCCAATGCTATACCCTAAAGAATATATTTTGGGCACGCAATTTTTTTAATTAAAAGATTTCCCCTACATTAATAAATAAATAAATAGTTAAAATAGATGATCTACAATCTCACAACATTGTCACCGCATCGTGTTGTGAGCTTGTAGATCGGCTATTTAACATGTGGATCATGAGCACGTTTTATGCCTGCCCCCAAAACTGTACTGACATTATCTTTAGCTCTTTGGGTAATGAAATAAATAAGTATCAATTCGTAAATAAATATGTTTTAATCCAGACATAAATCATAATGATGCATTTATGGGCTCAGATCGGATATACTATTCATGTTCCAACCCGATTGAATGTTTGCCAATAAAGGGCCCACATTTCTCAACCGTGCGGGTCTGTGAATAGAAAACGGACTGAAAATAGAAGATGAGGGTCTTGTTTGAGCCCGAGGAGAGCATGTATCACACCTGATATAACAAGACATTGCTTCCTCTTTGGCAGGGCATGAGGGGGGAGGGGGCGGAGGGGGGAGGGGGGACAGGAAAGGATGGAGAGAGAGAGAGAGAGAGAGAGAGAGAGAGGGGCTAACGACAGGAAGAATAAATACATGAATAAATAACAGCAAAAAGGCAAACAGAGCCCAGCCATCATTCTGATTTGGCCGAGCCTCGTCGCTCTCTCACAGCTGGGAAGTTCACGGTAACTTGGTTTAAGGGGGGGGATGGAAGCTGTCTTCCCGGACATCGGGCACAGTTCGATGTTGGCCGCCAAACGCATGTGGCAGATGTCACCATTCAGAAAGGTTTTTTTCCAGTGTTTGGAGTGCGACAACGAAGGGTTGTGATGCGCGTGCATGTGTGTGTGTGTGTGTGTGTGTGTGTGTGTGTGTGTGTGTGTGCGCGCGTGTGCGCGCTTAAAATGTCAGATAGCATGTAGGGGCTGGGAGCAAAGCTATAGAATTAGAACAAATAAATTATTTAAAATCAATATTTATTTTTTAAACGTAACGTCTCCAAAAATGTTTAGTTAAGTACAGTGGCTGAAAGTTGTATATTTACCATGTGATTTCTTCACGGAACACATTATTTCTTGATAATGTGGCATGCGGAGCTGTTAGTATGTTTGCATTCAAATTCAGAGCAGGGTAATCATGCCCCGTGTTAGACTCTGTATAAAGGATTGTGGTTTCTTATACCGTATGGTTTGGGAGTGTAACGGAGGCAGACTATAGGAGAGGAAGCAGAATAGCGGAGACACGCCTCCAGACTCCACCTCAACACGGTTCCGGCGCTGCATGTGACACAGAGCAGGACTCGAGCCTGCTTTTAGTCACACCAAAGTGTCAGGATCAAATTTAAGCCGTTCAGTCCGGGGGGGGGGGGGGGGGCGCGTCTCTGTCATTTTTAGATCTCTTTGGCTATTCAAAAATAGCAGATCTACAAGCTCATAGCGCGGCACCGAGTGCCGCGCTATGAACTTGTAGGTCTGCTATTTTTGAATAGCCAAATAAATCGTAAACGATGCTTTCCCGGTCTTAAAGGGTTAAGCCTGATTTATAGTTGGTTGCACGCAGGTGTCGCGCACCAAAAATAGCCAATCTACAAGCTCAATAATGCGTCGCGCTGTGACGCTTTGTGAGCCTGTAGATCGCTATAGCTCGGGCTTTTACTCGCCACATTGACTCCCACTTCGCTTGGGTTTCTCATTTACATGTCGGCACGGTATATACACAGACAGATTTTCACATAATAAGTGCCGTGGCTACTGTATATGCAAAGGGGTGCACGGCGAGTCCCATAACCATGCTTATGTTCTTGATCCCGTATGACCGTGTATGTTGGCACATGTGCCCATTAAATTCGGTGCCCACTTTTTACAGGTCTTCTTCTTCTTCAGCGGGAATTAGGCGTCTCTCCGGGATCCACCGGAGAGCTCGTTCCGTCCCAGAGGAGTGCCGCGCGGGAATCTACAGTATTTCTCTGAGAATATACAGTGTGGCGTGTGCACCAACAGTAATACATTCACATCTAATGTGCGCGCGCGTGTGTTCGAGTGAATGTGTGTGCGTGCACGCGCGCGTGTGTATATATAATTTGTGTGTGTGTGCTTGTGCATGACTGACTCAAAACCGACCCTTTGAAGTGAAGCAGCGATGAGGGGAAGTTAATTACGTCCCATTATGCAGACTGGGTGCGACTATGCACCAGTTAAGGCCATGTTTTTTCCCTTTAATTAACTGGAAAGCCGAGCTACCCGCCTGTCAGCGAGCTGCTAAAAGAGCATTTCAGAGAGAGAGAGAGAAACCCTCGGGCGCCGATGAGAGGGCACAAATACTTGGCCACATGTTAATAGCGAGGTGCTAGCATCTTAAACCGCGTCAGCAGCAACCAGCCTGGTCTCGGGGAGAGACGTGCAAAGAGGGAGAGCTACGGGTGGTCTCGAGGGGGAACCTTGTAAGCTCTTTGACTTTAAGAGCCGACGACCCGAGCGCTACAAGGCTTTCTGCGTTATGGGTGGGAAGTTAAGAAAGTTTTTTTTTATAACTGCGTTAAAAAGTACTGAAAGTGCCCGTGGAGAGAAATGTAACGTAAACGTCTGTAACTTATTAATTAGACAGTCCCATGAATGGCTTGTGGTTATGTGTCACAGTTAGACCAGTACAGATAACTTTTCCAGGTCTTAATATCTTAATATATATCGGCCTCTGCAGGATTTGAGTTTTTTGAGAGTGGAGAGGTGGGTCGCCACAAGAGGACTCTGTAGTTCTTGATATCATGAATAACATAGACAGATCTTAAAAAGGCCTTTCCTCAACTGTTATGCTGACACTGAATGAATTTCATCTTTTTATTTACTGTTGTTCACACCACACGTTATACGCTTACATTCCAGTCTGGATTATGTGCAATCCAACTTGATTGCTAAATAATAATCATAATAATAATAATAATAATAATAATAAAGAGTTGAAAATGTGTTGATTTGTTTTTCTTTCTTTCTTATATTTTTAACTGTCTTAAAAACCTGGTGGAGCCTGTCCACTACCGCCGAAACGTTAGCCCCATTCACCCATTATCATTGCTCACAAACTGTTTTAATTTACCAATCCATTGTCACGGCATAAATCTCTGTAAAACAATATGCTAGTCAGAATAATGCTCACTTTTTCTTTTCTATTCTTTTTCTTTGTGTATGCATTTTCCTTTCTTTGGAGGGAAACAATAGGAAATCAGAGAGACCGATACACAGAAAGACACAGTAGGAACGTAGAAGGCACTAAGCAGAAATCCACCCCAAACTAACCAGAGGGTACATGTGTTTTTTTTGGATGGAGGTGTCTTGATATAATCACCATGTCATGGCTGAGGTCTGAATGCCACCTTTTTTTAACAACCTCATTGAACACAAGTGTCCACTTTATAGTTTTGTGATTTTAATTGAGCGTGCACGGTGTTGCGCGCACCACCTAAGAAGATCACGTGCCGCCGTTGGCTCTGTCGTTTGCTTGAGAAATGACATAATTGCAAAGAATTAACTTGTCAGGTGCCCCCAATGCATTTTGCCTAAAACTGGAACCCCGGTCTTTTTAATTGGTGTGCAACGGTGTTCTCTGCACTGTGCACGGTAGGATGGCGATAGTGGCAGGGAAGCACGTTTTTTTTTCCAAGGCGAGCAATTAGATAGAAATTGACAGCATGAAATATGATGATTACTGTTATACAGAGAGGCACGTTTATCGAATTAAGAACCGTCTCATTTCTTTCATTTTTGTGTTTTGTTGTTTCTTTTTGCAACTTGCTATTTTGGCCACTTCATTCAATTTGATGATAGTCATTCATTCATAGAGACCTAACGTCTCTTTAACCACGTATGCCCTATTCTATACTTTGTGGTGCAACGTTGTAGTGCAGCAAAAAATAGCAGATACACAAGCCCAGAGTGAGCTTATAGATCTGATAGTTAAAAATACATTATATTTCTTAATTAAAACAGGGACACCAGGTTGAAAGTGGCATATTTTCATCACGTTTGACATCATAAATGACATACACATTTCCTCATTGCAAGTCTAGGATTTGTGGACAATTTGTATATGTTTTCTTTGACTGAGGCTCTCAACTTGATATTTGACATTGGATACAATCAATTTGAAACAATACGTCAAGGATAAAACAAGGACTACGCTACTGTGATCGAGGATGAGGGATGAGTTATAGGATCGAAGATATGATAGCAATCCATTAATTCATCATCCTCTGCAGACAAAAATGGCCTACATTTCCTTTCTTTTTTTTGTGTGCTTTCAGAGAGATGACTTACACTGTACGCGCAGCCACGTATCAAAATGTGATTGATTAAATATTTTCCACAAATACATGTACAGTGTTTATCTTGAAGATATAATTGGTATGTTTCGAAAATAAGGCGTGCAATTATCATGAGACGCAGATGCCAGGAAAGTATACAGTACTCTCCGCCACCAAAGGGTGGTGCCAACCACAAAGCGAATTAATCTGCTCTGTTACATGCACACACACACACACACACACACACATTTGAGTCCTGAACGCGCGCATAAAAAACCCTCTGATTTAGACCTAATCTTAATGCACACACGCATAGAAACGCGCGCTCTTACGAGCACTCCAAATGCTATATTGACCGGTCTGGTGGAAAATGACTGTGCAGATGACAACTGAGTTGTTATTAATGGGCGCCACATTCCAATAATCTCCATATCCGTGTTAGGAAGATGGTCTCCCTTTAGCCCACCCCCCCCCCCCCATGCCGGGCTCCAGCAGTCTGGCTCCAGTGTGTAAAAAGATCCAGGCTCGTCTCTCCTCTTTCTCCAACCTCCTCCTCTTCTGGCCTCCTGGACCAAAAAGGAGAAGCAAAAGAAAATCAATAAGGAGAAAAGAAAAAAAAAACTGCTTCTGGATGTTTCCATCCAGCACAGCTGATGGATGTTATAGGAAATTACACAATGCAGCTAATTCGTATATATGCTCAGGTGACACAGAGGGCGGGCCATGCGGTTCAAACGTGCTCGTATAGAACTTCAAGTTCAACGTCACCCACGTGTCTGTATACCGTTGTTAACAGTCAAGAATGATCTTCCCCCCCCCCCCCCGAGTTCAAGGCTCTCCTGCCATTTTTGGCACTGCGGTATATAGTGTTTTGCAGTGAGGTTACAGCTCAGGTATGTGAGTTCAGGAACATGAAATCAGGCCAGCGTTAGACCCCGTGTGTGTCCTGAAGCGAAGCAGAGAGAGAGGGAGTGTTGGGGAGGAGGAGGAGGAGGGACAAACATCCTCACACAGCCCTCTCCTCCGCTTATTGGAGAGCTGTCATCCGCGGTGAAACCGGAGCCAGCCATTTTATTCTCCTCGCACGCACGGTACAGCCCTCTCTCTCTCCCTTCCCTATCCCCTCCCTGTACCCTTCGTCCACAGAACCCTCCTCCTCCTCCTCCCCACCACCGCCCGACGACCCTTCCATCAGTATTGATCACCTATATAAGCGAGGCTAACCATTATTTTGGTTTTCACGCTTCGCTATCCTCTTGCGACCGTCGGGACATGGCCGCGGCCCCTGTCGCCACCCTGACTGTCGCGCTTGACTCTCCGGTGACTCGGAAGCCACAGAGCTATTAGGAGCGCTATGTGCACACATTATGCACACACACACGCACACGCACACGCACACACACACGCACACACACATAGAGAGAGCTTCAATTTTGCTGACCTACAGTGCGTTTGAAGTACTATTTCTTGTTTTGGTTCCTTTTTGTCAGTCATGTTATAGATTTCTTTCTTTCTGTCATAAGCATTTTTTTTTTACAATGGTGTGAGATAGTAGGACATCTTTCTTTGCCGGAAGAGCTGTAGGTAACACCCAATGAGCTATGGGTTAAACTATATGAATGATTGTTGCTGGATTCAAATGTTCAACTTGACACGGGGAAACGCAATGCAATCAGAGAGTTTTAAATGCCAAAATAAACCTCCGAAATATGAAGGAACGCCTGTATATATTTATATGCCTTACTTCTAGTTGTTTAAAGCTAATACTCTTCAATATGTGTGTGTGTGTGTGTGTGTGTGTGTGTGTGTGTGTGTGTGCGTGTGCGTGTGCGTGTGCGTGGGGGGGGGGGGGGGGGGCGGGTCTTGGCCCCCCATGACTTCCATTCAAATTAGCGTCCACTGCCGTCGTCCACCTCATGTGGTATTATTTCCCTTAAAAAATCGTCCTTTTCCCTCACAGCCACACATAGCCTCATAGACCATTAGTTTACGCCCACAGAACGCGTGCGGTGCAGTCTCACACACCACAGCGTATCACAATGCTACAATGCGCGCGCCCCCCCCCCCCCCCCCTTTATTTCCAATTACATTGCATTTCCCTTCTCCGTTGATCTTATATACTCTTAACTGTGTTTGTTGTCATAACGCGGCCCACTCCCTCCATTTTTCTACCGCTCTCAAAATGTTTAGTCTGTCACACTCCATTCTTCCCCTCTCTCTCCTTCCTTCCTCTCACTCTTTCTTTCTCTCGGTCATTCCCTTTTTTCCCCTCCGTTCTCCCCTTCCATTGTCTGTCCTACATGTCCCCTCACATCTGTCTCTCTCTCTCTCTCTCTCTCTAGTCTCTGCCCCCCCACCCCAACCCCCCAATTCCTTTTCTCTTCTCACTCTCCTTTCTCTCTCTAGTTTCTTCCTCCACCTCTCCCTCCGTCTCTCTCTCTCTCTCTCTCTCTCTCTCTCTCTACCAGTGGCGGAAGTAAGTACTCAGATATTCTTACTTGAGTAAAAGTAGCAATGCCACGATATAAAAAATACTCTGCTACAAGTAAAAGGCCTGTGCTCAAAATGTTACTACTGTATAAAAGTACAAAAGTATTGGCGTCAAAATATACTTAAAGGACCAAAAGTAAAAGTACTAAAGATGTTTGGAAAATAGCAGATCTACAAGCTCGAGCTTGTAGATCTGCTATTTTCAAATAGCCTAGGTATAAAATAGGGCTAAAGTGGTTAATGTATGTTTCATAATGTAATAATGTATATCTGCAAAGTAACTCAAGTTTCCAAATAATCGTAGTGGAGTAAAAGCACAAAATCTGCCTCTTGAGACGGAAGTGGAGTAGAAGTAAAAAGTATTGAAAATCGGAAACACTGAGGTAAAGTCAAAAACACCTCCAAAATTGTACCGAAGTACAGCACTTGAGTAAATGTACTTAGTTACTTTAACACCACTGCTCTCTACCCCCACCCCCACCCCCACCCCCCGGGCGGACGGACGTGTTCCGGCTGTTGGAGCTATATAGCTGGTGGTGGTGGTGGTGGTGGTGGTGGTGGTGGGGGCCTGCTGGTGGCCCCGGCGTGGTGACGTCCGGGGCCGTCTGTGTGTCGCGTGTGATCAGTGTGGTCGGTGGCGTGGCGGAGGACGATGGGAGCTGAGCAGCCTTCCCCCCCACCACCACCACCATCACCACCACGGGTCACCTTTCACGGCCAATTAGTGTCGGGAGCCAAAAGCTCGCGTTCGCCCGCTTGTCGGCCCTGCTTACCGTTGAGGGTCGGCGGTGAGCGCGTCTCTCTCGCCGCGCGCTCTCTCTCTCTCCGCACGCGGCGTTTCTCTCGCTCTCTGTCTCTCTCTCTCTCTGTCTCCCCCCTCCCTCGATTTTTCGCCTCTAAATCCAGTGGTTCTCATACTTTTTCATGTCAAGGACCCCCAAAATGATATGTATTTGGCCGCTGACCCCCATCTCAAAACATTTTGGACCAAGGACCCCCAAAAGCAAAGATTTGGGTTACAAATGTCCGCTTAAAAAAAAAAAGATATATATATTCAAAGGTTTGCACACATTTTCACGTTTTTTCAAAAATAGCAGATCTACAAGCTCATAGCGCGGCACTCGGTGCCGCGCTATGAGCTTGTAGATCTGCTATTTTTGAATAGCCAAAGTATGAAAGGTTAAACAATGATTGTGACGCTATATCAGCTAATTTAGCTGGGGACCCCCTGGTATCCCCCCCAAGGACCCCACTTTGAGAAGCAATGCTCTAATCTGTGGTATCCTCTGGCTCTAACAGCTGGTGCACTGCTGCGTGACAGTGTATTAACTTAGGTTTGCGCTCCTTTCTTTTCTACTTTGGACTCTTTTTTTTAAATGTGATTTTACTGCTCTTTCTTTACTAGCCCTGATCAGATACATTTAGTTGGTGCAGTGAAACAGAAACTCGAGGAACTGCTTACACTCTTGTTCTGCTCTACACAACATATTTAATTTTCTTTAACAAAGCAGGCTGTGCAAGATTATTCCAATGTTTATCTAAATTACTTTTTTTGTTTACAGTGGCGTAACTAAGGACATTTACTCAAGTACTGTACTTAAGTACAGTTTGAGGTATTTTTTTACTTAGTATTTCCTATTTCTTGTACTTTTACTTCTACACTATATCTCAGAAGCAAATATGATACTTTTACTCCACTGCAATTATTTGATAACTTTAGTTACTTTGTAGATTTTGATTATTATTGCAAAACATACACTAACCACTTCAGCCATATATATATATATATTTTGGCCATTTGGAAATAGCCGATCTACAAGCGATGCAACACATTGTGAGCTTGTAGATCTAATATTTTCAAAAATAAATAAATAATTGAAAACTTCTTAAATGGGACATTCTGCATAATGACTACTTTTACTTTTATTACTTTTTTATGCCAATACTTATCTATTTTTACTCAAGTGCATTTTTAATTCTGGATTTTCACTTGTAATGGAGTATTTCTACAGTATTGATACTTTTACTTAAGTACAAAATGTTAGTACTTTGTCCAGTTTCCACCACTGCTTTTTTACCCCCTCAATAGTATTTGAGGGGGTAGTCGCATCGCGACGCGTTGTGAGCTTGTAGATCTGCTATTTTCAAACAGCTGATGTATATGTTAAAGTGCTCATGTGGCCCACTGTCGCTTCTTTTGGGCTGGTTTTCCTAGACCTGGTTGCTTGTTTCTCTCACAGAATCTGGCAACACCGTTGAGAACATTTCATTCTGGACGGGCGTCGTAAGTCGTCGTACTGTAAACGAGTCAAAGACAGGTTTCAGCCGGGTCAGAATTGACAGTATGATAGTATATTATTACAGATGTCATTACAGTAATTATAGTTTAACTCTAATGGTCTGAACGCTGCTCCTCGATGGACCAATTTGAGATCTCTGGGGTCCCAACTTTTGCAGAGCCCGAACAAAACAGAGTGCTGTGTAACCACAGTGCTAATGCGTGTGTATGTGCGCGTGCACGGTATATATGTCCGTGTGTATGTGTGTGTAATGATTGACCTGAAGTTGACTCGTGCGAGCGGAGTAGAAATCACCAGTGAGACACTTTTGGTGGAATAATGCAGTGGTGGAAAAAGTACTCAAATGTTTTACTTATGTAAAAGTATCAATACTGCAATGTAGAAGTACTCTGTTACAAGTAAAAGTCAGAAATTAAATATGTACTTGAGTAAAAGTACAAAAGTATTGGTTTCAAAATATGCTTAAAGTACCAAAAGTAAAAGTACTAAAATATTTGAAAATAGCAGATCTACAAGCTCACAACGTGCCGCGATGCGGCGCGTTGTGACCTTGTAGATCTGCTATTTTCAAATCGCCTATGTATAAAATAGGTCTAAAGTGGTTAATGTATGTTTTATAATGTAATCATTTATATCTGAATCTTGTAACTAAAGTCTTCAAATAATTGTAGTGGGGTAAAAGTACATTTTTTGCCTCTGAGATGTAATGGAGTAGAAGTAAAAGTATTGGAAATTGGAAATACTCAAGTAAATTATAAATACCTCAACATTTTTACGTAAGTACAGTACTTAACTACATGTACTTAGTTACTTTCCACCTCTGGAATAATGATATTCTCATGAATGCAACGTGTCAACTAGATGTGATATTTCTAAGCGAGTCGACGTGAATCAGTGCTCTAAGTTTGATGGTTTATCCCATCAACCCCTCCTACCGCTGCTACTACAACGCAATGTATCCCCAACTTAAAGGACCACTTCACCCATTTTCAACCTATCTTCATGTAATTGGTCCTGACCATAGACTGTATAAAATGAATGGACAGCGTTACGCCCCTATAGACTCTACAGACCGTAAATGAAGCCCATTGTTCAGCTGTGTGCAATCCGCCATCTTTCAATATTGCGTCATATTGCGTCATATCCTGCCGAATGACACCAGACCATTATTGGTTGTGTAGCTTGTCAATGAAATCCCCCCCCCCCCCCCAGAGCATAACCTACTTTATCGTCAATTTTAAAATATATGGGACCATAGTTTACCAAAACGCATATCATGATGATTGAAAGGAGACTTTAAACTAGCGACTGGAAGCATGTTTATGACTATTTTTACTAAGGTAAGAAAATCTAGTCTAAAGTTTGTCAAAAACCCATCCGCTTGCGTTAAAATAAATTCTTTCGGACACCAGCAGGGGTAAAACAGCAAAACTACAGGCCACTCATATGAACTGTCTCTTCCGTATTGGCGTCAATGTAAAAATCTCAGGCTGGCTAATACTAATGCTCATGATAAAATGATACTATCTTTTTAGCGGTGCCAACCGCTCTACACTTGGCTTTGTCTGTATGAGTGTCCGTCCGTCCGTATGTTATGTCCATGAGCACGGGATGAGCACGGGATTTTAAACAGCTATAACTCCAGTTTGCAGCATGCCACCAAGTCCACATTTGGTATGTGGACTTAGACCACCAATAGGGACCAGCATGAATTGCTGAATCCCGAACCCTCTGTCTTCCCATTGGCTGGCCTTCAAACAGCCATAACTCAAGTTCGCAGCATGCTACGGAGTCCAAATTGTGTACATGGACTAAAAGCAGCAATAGGGACGAACTGTATTTACTTAAGCCCCGCCCCCTCTGTCTGCCCATTGGCTGGGCTTTAAACAGCCATCATTCCAGTTTGCAGCATGATAACAAGTACAAATGTGGTAAGTGGACTCCGACCACCAATAGGGACGAACTGAAATGAGTTAAGCCCCGCCCCAAAGGCACCGCTTCCTTCACACATAGGAGGGCTGTGGACACGTCAGAAACGCACCATCAGTAACATTATCGTTAGGCAGGGTTTCTTTTTTTTTTTTCAAACAAGATTTCAAAACTTTTATTTAGATGTTTATTAACAAGAGATCAATGGCTTCCATTATAGGCGTGATAACTTTCCAGGAATACAAAGCCTGCAGTTTCTATTTGATTGCATTCCCCATTGATGATGTCACTGGTAGGCAGGTTTCTGAACTGTCCACTGGCCTCCTTTTGAGCAAATAGACAGAAATGGTGGCATTTTATAATCAGCATTAGTGGGGACAAATGATATGACGATAAGGTTGAAATAAGGAGGAAGTGGTCCTTTAACTCAATGTTAAAATGGACGAGAGAGAGAGACAGACAGACAGACAGACAGACAGACAGACAGACAGACAGACAGACAGACAAGTTGTCACCTAGGACAGTGTGCGTGCCCATCTTCTTTCCGCCACGTCTTTCATTTCAATATTTCAATATTCATCAGGTCTCCCTTCCACACATCGTTCAAAGTCACTGTAAGGGTATTAACATTGGCATTTCATCTCTCTGTCAGCCACCAATACATCATTCCTGCGCCAAAGCCTCAGGTTCCATTTAGATGTGTGTTTATCTACTTTGGCTTGTAGTTTTGCGTGATACTTTCACTTCTCTAATCCAGCATTTTGTGTTGTTATTGTCTGCTTATATAACCTTACCGGAGCTCACTACGACGAGCATAATGACATTTGAGCTTATTGAAATATTTGAAATACTTGATCTAGGCCTAGATTAATGATGTGATATGTTTATGAGAGAAAAGTTGTGATTGTTTCCATTCAGGATATATTAAAGACATCTGAAAACAGATGCAAAGAGCAGTTAATTAGGGTAGAGGGCTTACAGTACTTGTGACGTGAGTGTGCCTATATGTGCATGTGTACTGTACAGGTGTGTGTGTGTGTGTGTGTGTGTGTGTGTGTGTGTGTGTGTGTGTGTGTGTGTGTGTGTGTGTGTGTGTGTGTGTGTGTGTGTGTGTGTGTGTGTGTGTGTGTGTACTGTACTATAGTGGTGTGCTGAGGAACACAAATAGGTAACTAGTACAGTAGGTTCCTCAAATATATTTCCCTCCATTTATGCAGAATTGTGTAAATTCTGAGGGCGTGTGCTCTAAAACTAGTACCACACACTGCACCACACACACACACACACACACACACACACGTGCGTGCGCACGCACACACACACTTTCCCACAGTCAAATATAAACATAGCAGTGGAGAAATCAAGAGAAAAGGGCAGCCTGATTTGCATACGGGGGCTTCATTAGAATAAGCTAAGGACAGCGACGAGTGCATCCTCAGCCACGGTGATGAATAGCTGCTGCATCACAAAGTCGTCTCAAAGTAGTCTCATCCTAACCCTGATTTGCATCGCAGCCTATTTAATTTATATATTTATTAACTGGCTTAACCCATTAAGACCGGGAACGCATCTGCATTCCCTTTTAAGATGTCTTTGGGCTATTCAAAAATAGCAGATCTACAAGCTCATAGCGCGGCACCGAGTGCCGCGCTATGAGCTTGTAGATCTGCTATTTTTGAAAAAAGTTGTGAACAGGTGTGCAAATCTTTGAATATATATATATTTTTTACTCAATTCTTTGCTTCTGGTGATTCTACAAATGTCTTCTAAATCCTAACAGTTTTTTGAAAAAAACTTATGTTACTATCATATCAGTGGTTCCTTTTTCATGTCAAGGACCCCCATCTCAAAATATGTTGTTCCAGGGACCCCAGAGAAGCAAAGATTTGTTGTTAAAAATGTTCGCTTTAATAATATGTATAGCCAAAGATTTTCACGATTTTTGGATTTTCCCAATTTTCACAATTCTTTCAAAAATAGAAATTTGGCTATATTTTTGAATAGCCAAAGTATTAAAAAATGGTTCAAGCGGTTACACAGATGCGTTCCCGGTCTCGCTGGGTTAATGGCGGACACTTAAAGTTATTCCCCTGGCCTCTTGAGGAATCTTGCCAAGTGTTCTGCAATTTAAATGGGCTGCATTTGATGATGTTGGAGGGGTTGTCTGCTTTAAAAAAAAGAAAAACGGGGTGCTCCATTGTGTTGTGTATGCCAGTCACTCATGTTAATTAGGTGATATTTTAATGGCGAGCCGATGGGGGACCCCCGAATTACGCTTTGCTCTGAAAAGTTCCTCTGAACTTGCACACGTCTCAACACACATGAGTAACCGCCCTAATAACGTCGTTGCGGTGCTGGAAAACGATATTTTATGTCTGCGGTTGTTTTGCCACGCCTGATTAACAGAAAGGAGAATTCCGTTATTTTTGAAAATGTATTTCAGATTGTCAGAAAGCTAAAATACTGTGTGGAAATGGTCCCATTAACTCATTCACTGCCAGGAATTACGATTTTACTGTACCTTTTGAAAAATCATGGAATATTGTCCGTGACCTCCGTCCTCACGGAGGTGTCGTAGTATCAAAAGAATTGTCCGGTCGCGATCCTCCATTCCAGAGCTGTGGCCGTTTGAATGTGGCTTGTTTATTGAAAAACAGCAGAAAAACAACAGAAAGACGAGAAAACGTTACTTTTATAAATCCTTTAACATGAAAAGGTGCCTAGATTGGTTTTGTTTGTTTTTGTGATCACGTTATTTCTGGATGTACTCTTCTTCGGTGGTGCTTGGATCATTCACAGGTGGCAAAAAATAGCATCTTAAAAAATGAAAAATTCAAATATTGCCCTCTCTCTCTCTCTCTCCCCTTCCTTGGCCTTGCATTAAAAAGAAACCCCTCCGCCTCTCTGTGCATCCTTTAAGTAAGTGCCAGAAGGGAAATGTTCTAAATTCATACCGTGTCTTACCTATGGTATGAACAAGCACAGGACATAGTTGATACTCAAGAAGTTTGATTCCCTAACTGCCACTCATTCAAACTTTTGAAGGCTGGAGCATCACTCCAGTTTAGTTCAACTTCAAATTAGTTTCACCGCAAAATAATTTAATGTTTGAACCATGTCACATTTATTTTTTGTGTGTGTTCTGTTCAGTGTTGATTTCGTCGACTAAAACTATGACGAAACATGTTCGTCGACTACCTATTTTCACTGACGAAAACTAAATAAAAACTAAGCTATGATGCTAAAACCTAAGCTAAGGCTAAATATAATATTGACAATTTTGTCAACAAATAAAAACTAGACTAAAATGTTAGGGAGAGACTAGTGGAGAAGAGCTACAGTAGAACTAAAATACAAGTCATTTTATGCTTGGTTGCGCTCAGGTGTTGCGCTCTGAAAACAGCAGATCTACAAGCTTGTAGATCGGCTATTTTCAGAGCGCGACCAAGTGTAAAATCAGCCATTACGGCGCTATCAAGGCCCGCCAAAACACATTTTAGTCGACTAAATCGACTGTAGATTTAGTCCGCAATTTTATTTGACCTATGGGGCGGAATCTGGCAATGCTTTTTCAATGAGAATGGTGGATTGATGTTCTTGCGCATCTTTGCGCAGTCGCGCACACCTTGCGTTTTGAAGCAGATAAATGCTCCAGACATGATGCTGCTTTTTTCCCCCTCTGTCCAATCGTGTGAGTCGAAGGTGGCTACGGAGCTCATAGCGTGGCACTCAGCTTGTATATCTGCTATTTTTGAATAGCCAAAGAAATCTAAAGTGACACAGATGTGTTCCAGGTCTTAATGGGTTAAACAGCGGGCAACCATATTTTGGGGTGACCGCGCCCTTACGAGTAAAAGTCCGGTAATCAAAATTTACTTGAGTAAAAGTACAAAAGTATTGGCATCAAAATGTACTTACCAAAAGTAAAAGTACTCATTGTGCCCATTTCACAAGTTCAAAATGTATACAAATCTTTTTGAAAATAGCTGATCTACAGTCGCATCGCGACACCTTGTGAGCTTGTAGATCGGCTATTTTCAAATGGCCAAAATATATATATATAGGGCTGAAGTGTTTAATGTATGATATTGATTTCTTTTGTATTAAATCACCTAATTCAGATCAACTTGGGGGGTCCTTGAAATGAAAAAGGATTCAGAATCACTACTGTATGTGATTGCCCTTTGGTGTGATGGTCATGATCATATCACCTGGTCCCTGTCTTTCCTGTCATTTCACTCACTACTAGTATCTAACAAAGCAGTAATAGCCTTGAAATAATCTTTATATAGTAAGTGCTGCATAATTATACTTTCCTTTTATGCCTTGGCGATGCTTAATTAAACCTGATTGAGTGTTGCTCTTTCTGAGTGCAGCAATTATAAGGGGGCTTTAATTATCACCTCAAAAAACAACTCTATTTTTTTCTTCTTTTCCTGGCTTAACCCATTAAGACCGGGAAAGCGTCTGTGTCATTTTTAGATTTCTTTGGCTATTCAAAAATAGCAGATCTACAGCTTGTAGAGATGCTACTTTGGAAAATTTGTGAATATTTGTGAAAATCTTTGAATATTCAGTATATTCTGTCTTCTGAATCCTAACCATTTTTTGAAAAAACTTATGTTGCTTCAGTGGTTCTAAAACATTTTCGGGTCAAGGACCACCCATGTATTTGGCCGCGGACCCCCATATCAAAATATTTTGTTCCAGGGACCCCCAGAAGCAAAGATGTGAGTTAAAAATGTTCGTTTTAAAAAAGATATACAGTATTGAAAGATGTACACACATTTTCAAGATTTTTCAAAAATGGCAGATCTAGAAGTTCATAGCCCGGCACTATGAACTTGTATATCTGCTATTTTTGAATAGCCAAAGAAATCTAAAAATGACATTCGTTCCCGGACTGAATGGGTTAAATAGTCTCTCCTGTAGTAAAAGGTGAAAAGAAATCAAAGTCTGCTTCTCTGCAAAAAAAAAAAAAAGCCAAACAAATCAATTTCCCAAGGACCTCAGAGTTCACACTTTATTTATGTTTTTGAAGGGGGAGGGGGCAGCGATTAATCTAGCTTTCTAACAGTAAACACGTTAAATAAATCATATCTCTTTCCTCTTTTTTTTATACAGTACATCTATCTATCTCACATATCTCTCTCTCTCTCTCTCTCTCAGTCTTGTTTTTGAAACGGACCCATGGGGCAGTCGTCAGGTTCTTCCCATGCAGGCCTCATGCTGCGGCCTGTCTTTTTTGAACGTAAACCTGTGTGGATGTGGGGCCTGTGTGAACGGGGGGCTGTTTCATCTAGTCATCCAGGCACTGACCAGATCTGACTGGCCCGGTCGGTCCCGAGTGAGTGCCCCGCCTCTCAGCAGCAGGCCGGCCAGCCATCGGCCTCCATAAACAACAAACCCCCCCCTCCCCCCAGCCTCCCTTTAAACATAGCGTCAGACGCTGGCACGCTTTTAAACCGCAGAACCGTCTTTCTGGGAGACGTGTGTGTGTTTGTTGAGGGGTAGGGAGAGAGCTGAGAACGAGCACGCACACAAAAATGGAGCCATAGTTATCAGCTTAGTCCATTGAATCCGGGAACGCATCTGTGTCATTTTAAGATTTTAGCTATAGCCATTATTTAATACTTTGGCTATTCAAAAATAGCAGATCTACAAGCTCATAGCGCGGCACTCGGTGCCGCGCTATGAGCTTGTAGATCTGCTATTTTTGAAAAATCTAGAAATTGTGTGCAAATCTTTGAATATATATATATTTTTAAAGGGTCTACACCATGAATTTAAAAAATAATAATAATATTTAATATCATATTGTTTATGTCCCTCAAACGTTTTTCAAAAGGTTTGAGCCTAAATCAAGCCTCAGATATACTCATTCCAACTAACTTCTCTCTGGCTTATAAAGCACTTTCACCTGCAATACCACATTGTCCTGTTTGGCACGGGGCGCTATTGAGCCAGTTTGTATGCATGTTATCTCCTGGTTCTGTGTGGAAAAAGTAAAAAAAAAAAATATGAAAAAAATAAGAAAAGAAAAAAAAATGTAAAAGATTTTTTTTTTTTTTGGGGGGGGTTGGAACTGAAAAACGGGAGGAATTGTTCCCAGATGTGACGTAGGGTGGGGGAACAAATCTGACGGACTGTTTTCAGACCAATTTACATAAAAAACACAGATAGCCTATGAAAGCCTGCATGCTCAAAGTCGGGTATTTTTTGGAACAGAAGAGAGGTGGGGGAGACCAAAAACACACAAAAATGAAGAAAAAGTTAAAATTCATGGTGTAGACCCTTTAAAGCGAACATTTCGCTTTGAATAGCCAAAGAAACTCAAATCGTTACGTCCCTGGAACAAAATATTTTGACATGGGGGTCCGCGGCCAAAAATCGTATAATTGTGGAGGTCCTTGACATGAAAAGGTTTGAGAACCACTGATATAGAAACATATGTTTTTTCAGAAAACTGTCATAGGATGTAGAAGACATTTGTAGAATTCGGAACCTCAGGCCTTAATTGGTTAAAACACTATTGTTCTGGGAGACGTGCACGCCTGCGCGTGTGTGTGTGTGTGTGTGTGTGTGTGTGTATGTGTGTGTGTGTGTGTGTGTGTGTGTGTGTGTGTGTGTGTGTGTGTGTGTGTGTGTGTGTGTGTGTGTGTGTGTGTGTGTGTGTGTGTGTGTGTGTGTGTGTGCGTGTGTGTGTTTAGGGGCGGGAGAGAGCTGAAAACGAGCACACACACAAAAATGTAGACCACAGTTATCGGCTTAAATCACAAAAGAGTAAAACGGACAAATATAGGGTTTGTTCTGCTGATACATAGATGAGGTAACATTTCCTTTGCTTTTCTGATGACTGCTTATAAGTTCTGGAAGGCTTTTGTTCCAAAGATTTTGTGATGCAGTACCTGGAAAGCTCCTTCTGATGATTCAGTGCTTTAACCGCATCTGTGTCATTTTTAGATTCATTTAGGCTAGTAAAAAAATCGGGCAAATTTTGTAATATATATATTTTAAAGCGAACATTCTTTACGCAAATCTTTGCTTCTGGGGATTCTAGAAATGAAACAGTTTTTTTTGGGGGAAAAAAAACGTATGTTGCTACTGTATATCAGACATCTTTTTTTCACGTCAAGGACCCCTAAAATGATTTGTATTTGTCCGCGGACCCCCCCCATATCAAAATATGTTGTTCCAGGGACCCCCAGAAGCAAAGATTTGAGTTAAAAATGTACATATATATATTCAAAGATTTGCTAAAAAAAAAAATCATGATATTTCTAAAATAGCAGATCTACACAAGTGTTGCGCTATGAGCTTGTAGATCTGCTATTTTTGAATAGCCCAAAGTATGAAATGATGGTTTAAAGTGGTTACACATAATGCGTTCCCGGTCTGACTGGGTTAACACACAGATGAGTGCTCCTCGCTGACAAGCTGTCCAGAGTTTTGGCTCAGTGATTATACAGAGCAGTGGCAATCTAACAGGGTCTGTCCTCCTCATGATCTATAACTGTCCTCCTGTACTCGTCTATGTGACTGCATCCTGTCCCTGAAACACAGACAGTTAAAGCTGCCATCCGGAAGCTTACAGTATTTTAACCACTTAACCCATTAAGACCTGGAACTTTGTCATTTTTAGATTTGAGCTAAAAAAGCATTATTTTACACTTTGCGCTATTCAAAAATAGCAGATATACAAGCTCGTAGCGCGGCACCGAGTGCCGTGCTACGAGCTTGTAGATCTGCTATTTTTGAAAAATCGTGAAAATGTGTGCAAATCTTTGAATATATATGTATTTTCAAGCGAACATTTTTAACTCAAATCTTTGCATCTGGGGGTCCCTGGAACAAAAGATTGAGCACCACTGATATAGAAACGTACGTTTTTCAGAAAACTGTTGGGATTTAGGAGACATGTAGAACCGGCTTCAGGTATCAATGGGTTAAAACCCGTTGTACTTCGCTGATCGGGGTCCCTCAGGGGTCTGTACTTGGTCCCCTCCTTTTTTTCCCCCTCTACACCAAAAAGCTCTGTCAAACTAAAATTACAAGTTGTGAGCTTGTAGATCGGCTATTTTCTCTGAATTTTCGCCTGAATGTTTGCCTGTTATGACACGCCCAGAATAGGGATGCTAGGGTGGTTAATGTAGACATTATTATTTCACAGTATTATTGGTTTGTTATTATTATGTAATGGTTATTTTAACCAATCTGTATGGTAGAGAATGGACTAAACAATATTGTTACTGCTGTCCTGTCCTACTGGCTCACCTGCCAGTGAGGAGCCCCCAGCGGGAGGACTCAACGCCTCCGTCCTACTCCTCCCGCCCAAACACTCCCTGCTGACAGGTGCCGTATAGCAGCCGGTATGTGCAGTGTTATTACAGACAGTGTAATCAACGCATCTGCAGCGGTTAGAGGTGGTCTGCCTGTACTCTTCCACCGAGAAATGTAGACCCTGGTTTCGGTTAGGACACCAACTGGTCGAGTTGTAATGTCTGAAGCGCATAAGTGCAATATCTCCCTTGCTCAAGCGGGCGTTCCGTACCTTACCTCAGCGGTAGACATTTGGTTTCATGCGGGAAACCCATGGTTCAAATCCCAGGTACTGTCAGGCAGTGGTGTAAAGTATCTAAGTACATTAACTTAAAGGGACACTTCACCCAAATCCTTTTTTCATGAAGTCTAGGACCCCATAAACATGATCCTGGTGTTTTTTTTGTGTTGTATCTGTGTTTTTAGATTTTTGATCCGTTTGATCCGTGAGACACGGCTGAAAGTGTCAAATGACGCGTGAAATGACGTTTTCAGCCGTGTCTCACCTTATGTCCGCACTACATACTGCAGGTGACTACAGGTGTAGTTCAAACCCAAACCAACCCCCATGGTTCAAAGGACCGGCCCCTGAGGGTGTCTCCCAAACATTTCCCCACTCGGCAACTCCCTTTAGCTACCTCACACATGTACTGTCATGGCGTGTGTAAACATATCAGAGTTATACTTTAGTACCCGGACCCACACGCAGCTAAGGCGGGCAGTGAGGAGCAACAACCCGTCGGGGATGTTTCTTAGTGGAACTGACAGAATGTACACGGACCGTGGAAGGTGGACGCTTGTCTCTCGAGTAAGTAAACATGCTGTAAAGTTGCCACTATCACTATAATCTCATGTTGTATCCCTTGGGTAGACTAAACTAGCTTGTGGAGCCTGGCGTGAACGGAACGTTTGTTATTGTTGACTTCGATGTAGCCTCGGAACTTCAACCTGGTGTTGGCACTTTTTCCATTCACAGCCCTTTCATCTACATAAACGTTCATATTTCAAATATTAAATTCTTACCCCGTGGCCACAGATGTTACAATTGGAATCGGATGGGTCTAAGTACATGTATCTTCCATATTGTTCAATAAAAAAACATTTAAATCCGAACGGTGGCCATTTTCTCATAGATGTATAATGTATCAGAGTGCAATACACATCCCAACCGATAGGGTCGCGTCATTGAAAGCATAAGGAGAAAATGGCCACCGATTGGATTAAAATGCTTTTTATTAAACAATACGGAAGATACTGGTACTTCTGGTACTTAGACCCACCCGATTCAAATTGTAACATCCGTGGCATGAGGTCAGGACTTTATACTTGAAATCTGAACGTTTATGTAGATGTACGGTCTGTACATGTAGAAAGTGCAAATACCAGGTTGAAGCTCCGCCATGACTGACATGTTTCAGAGCTACTGAGTACATGACGCCGTCGCATCCCGAAAATAGCAGATCTACAAGCTCACAACGCGTCGCGGACTCAACACTTTGTGAGCTTGTAGGTCTGCTATTTTCGGTGCGCATGCAACTAAGAATAAATTAGGTATCACGTCGGATGATATCCATGTAAACTACAAGTCTAATCTCATGTGTTCTTTCCAATGACAGGACAGAAATTGTCATCAGCCTGCAAAAATGGAACTGCTGTTGAAGACCTGGGACTACAGCCATTTATATTATTTTTCTAAATAAAACGGTTACATTTACACACTGCTTGCTCTACTCATTGATCATGGTATATTCTACATTGTGTAAGCATTTATAATGACAAAATATGAACACCCAATTCTATAAGGGTTCTTTTGAACTGTTTCATGATATAGGAGATGGTCTTTCATTTGGCAGAATGGCACATAATTACATGACTGTAAGCATTACAGATATAATGGTGAAAAACTCTTGTTCATTCTGTTAGTATTTACTTCTACATGTAATCATTATTTTTCTGGGGACCCCAGCACATTGGATTCAACTTTACTGGTCTTAGATACAATAGGCTATAGTAAAACCTAATATTATCCATACACCAATTGAAAGCATGAAACGGTTTAGTTTAGTCCAAAGAATATAACTGGAAATGACAGTGAAACATTATGCTCTCAGATATACGGAGTCACACATGACATGAGTATGAAACGTTTTGTTTTATTATTATATTGTTGACTATGCCGCATCTCCATGTCCCGACTCCCAAGTAGAAGATGGACGTCACGTCACCAGCACCGGACTGTAGATGGTGGGATGGAATGTTGAAAAAAATATGATGCACGCGCACACACACACACGTTTAGTGTTACTATGCTAATTTATACATGATATATTTAGTTTACTATAAGATACAATCAAATCAATTAAGAACACAATACAACAGCAGCCATTCGTTTCAGCTTGCTGGCGCAACAAAGACACGGTGATGATGGGACTGTTACGGTTTACATCCTGGTAGATATAGCAAACTTGCAGGTCCAACTGTACTGGTTCAACAGAGGCAGATTTCACGTGGTCCAAGAAAGAACATGGCTTCGATGTCGTGTTTTGTGATCCAAAGGTAGACAAAAAACTCGGAACGTAACATTCATCATTCTAAACTTAGTATTCGGTGTTGCCAGATCTTGTGAGAGAAATAAGCAACCAGGTATATGAAAACAAGCCCAAAAGAAAATACTTAGCCAAGAGCACTTTAAACCTAGACATGGGCTATTTGAAAATTGCCGATCTACAAGCTCACAACGTGTAACGATGTGACGCAGTGTGAGCTTGTAGATCTGCTATTTTCCAAAACATCTTGAGGGGAAAAAAGTGCAAAATGTGGAATATTTTTAAAACATTTTAACAACACATTTTTGGTAGGGTCTCCCTGGCAAATATGTTGGCGCTCAGTGCACAGATGAGGGTCCGTGGAAAAGTACATGAACATGTTTGAGAACTACTGCATTTGGAAACGAGCCCAAATATCAACTACATTTTAGAAACCAGCCGCTTATAATAAGCAGACATGGCAACACTTGTTGATGTTGTTGTAGTGAGAACTGTTAGGGGAAAGTTACAATGTAGACCACGCCCCCACGCAGCCTCCTCCTCACAAGGAAGTGAAGTGCACCAAAGCATTGTGGTCATTGTAGTAATGCAGCCAAACCCCAGTCATCCAGTCAAACACACAGACTTCTATATTTTTCTGGCTATAGGGTGCAAATTTGAAATTTTGCTACTGTTATCTACTACAAATAATATTAACATTGAGTGACTGGGACTTCTTCCAGGGGTGAAGTGCTCCTTTAAGTACTGTACTTGAGTATAGTACTTTTAGTCCATGGGCCCAGGTCAGAATTTTCACTAATCAGGGACACTCAAGGTGGCAAATTCTAGTTTGGTATTTTGAAAAGGTCTATATCCCTAGATAATATTTCAACATGATAACCCTTCCCAAGTAGTAGCTTAGTCCTAGTTATCAGCCTTCAATGACACCAACCATAGATCCAAAGAATGAAAAAATCGCCTAACCTTTTTTGAATAGAACATGTCATACAGAGGGAAAAAAACATTATTCAATCTCTTACATTCACTTATTTAACCACATGAACCCTAGCATGCCTATTCTGGGGCAAACATTCAGCAAATGGCATGTCTACAAGCTCACAACACTTCACGTTGTGATACGATGTGAACAGCATTTTCACTAATCGGGGTCACTCAAGTGCAACATTTGCAAAATCTAGTTTTGTATTTTGAATAGGTCTATATCCCTAGATGATATTTGATCATGATAGCCTTTCCCAAGTGGTAGATTAGTCACAGTTATCAGTCTTCAAAGACACCAACCATATATTCAAATAATGAAGAAAGCGTGCCACTTTTTTTGAACAGAACATGTGATACAGAGGGGGGGGGGGGAATAATTTTCTCTCTTTCATTCACTTTAATATCAATAAAATAATAATAATAATAGTAGCTTGAATGTATATGGCGCCTTTCAAAAACAATGAACAACCAACAGCCAAACTAACAAAACAACAAACAACTATATGCCATAAGCCTGAGAGAATAGGTGTCTTTTCAAGACACACAGCCTTAAGAGTCCAGTGTTGCATGAGCATGGAGCAGGAGCATGACCAATCCCTATTGGGAGAGAGTTCCACAGGGTGGGGGCTGCCACATTGAAGGCTCTGTCCCCGACAGAGCCTTCAGAACAAGGTTCAGAACATGGTTCACTTGTTTGCCTTAGGGACAGAGAGGAGGTCCAAGTCTGTGGACCACAGGGTCCGTGACAGAGTCGGTTACTGTCATCATAACTGTCATACCAATATCAATTCTTCAGTATTCGTCATCGTCATCATTATCATCATCATAATCAATCAGTTCCACTTGATCTTCCTCCTCTTCCTTCTGATTGCTGCAGGTTTGTAGCTTGCACATTTCTGTGCACTTTAATTTGTTGGCAAGGCAGGAACAGTCTGGAAACTTGCAGGTCCGTACACACTTGCAGGCCATAAGTTCCAGGACAGCCATTGGTGCTGAGGCTGACAGGCTGGTGGTAAATGCTAAATGGTGCATTTATATAGCGTTTTTATCCAAAGCGCTTTACATAGATTGTACGTTACATTCACCCACCGATGGCGGAGGAAACCATGCAAGGCACCAAACTGCTCAGAGAAATTAGGGGTTCAATGTCTTGCTCAAGGACACTTCGACACTAACTCTGGGGGAGCCCGGGATCGAACTAGGAACCTTGCGGTTTCCAGTTCACTCTACCCGGCCACTCTACCCCTGAGCCACTGCCGCCCCATGGTGGTGCATGTGGAGTGGGCTGTTCATGTGAAACAGTGCAAGAGAGTTGTCATAGTCTCCAATGACACACACACCTTCACATTACTGCTATACTACACCCCATATACTTACTTCCAAGCACTGAGGATGAAGGAGATCTGGCAGCAGTATGGCACTGGTGAGAAGCGGCGCATCCTCCCACTGCATCAAGCAGTCTCTCATCTTGGAGCACCACTAGCCAAGACAGTGATCAAGGCACACATCCTGCCTGGAGATGACTGCATGAGTAAGGTGGGGACCAAACATGCAGATATGGCTTTTGACCCAGTGCAATATCTGACAATCTATGGAGAGGCAGACGCCTTGACCGAACAAGACACCGCGTTGACAGAGAAGTACTTGGTGCGTGTCTGGGCAGGGTCCAGTTCAAGTACAACAGCAAGACATTTGATGACCTCAGGGTAGAAAACTATACCTGTGCCAGTGCTGGAAGGATGCTCTCCCTCCCACAAGTAGTGTGATCAGAGGCCACATCCAAGGTGTCTTTCTGGTGCATAGGGCTTGCGACCTGTTGCGACAGCCAAGGAACCTCAGGCAAGACTAGCACCAATGGAACATGGATGGGAGGAGCACTTTGGTACACTCCTGCCATCTAAGTGTCTGAAGGCCTTACCACCAAGTCTGCTCACAGCATGCAAGTATTCAGGCAAGTGTGACACTCGCCGATGTGGGTGCCGTGCTGCTGGAATTCCATGCATCATATTCTGCCATGGAAACATTTAAAATCCATCCTGTAAAAGTCCATCACACTAACCAGCATGCACACATATGGAGCACTTTGAGAGGAATTGTTATTTGATTTTGAGTTACGATTTTATTTGTATGTCTTTGTATGTCTTTTGTTAGAAATAATACAAATCATTATTGGAAAAAAAATACAATGAAAGTTATTGAGTAATTGAGTTATTGAAAAATTGCATTGACTTACATATTTCAATGACAAGATGCTCCTTAATGGTCAAAACAATATCAGAAAGGAATTATAAATGCCAGAATTAGTTTAATTAGTCTTATTACACCTGTTTTTAGTCCTAACAATGGCCAAGTTATGGCCAAGGTCTTCGAAATAGCAAGATGACCTTGACCATGACCTTTCAAGGTCAACATCACCCAAAGTGGTCATAACAGAAATGAATTCCCCACCCCACAATTAGTCAACATGGAGGTATTGCATGTGTATATACACTCAGAAACAAAAAAGTTGGATTTTCATCTTAGGCGATGGCGGCCATTTTTGATTTGGCCATTGCGCCATTCGTGGCACTATGGCGGATGAGAACCTCTGTGATTTTTCATGTCTAGGTACCCATTGACTTGATTGAGTTCAAGTGAGAAATTCTCCTAACACCAAATTGCGAACGGTTCTATTGGCCAGATACAGAACTACTGTGCAGATAATGTGGGGAGATAATGGCAAAAACATGAATGTCCTAAAAAAGTATTAAAGCTACTCATTTGAAAAGGTTATCATGTTTCAAAGTACTTATATGGACCCTACAAACAAAATGGTGCCAAAGAGATTTTGCCACCTTACGTGTCCCTGACTTCTCGTCTGGCCCATGGACTATTTGAGGTACTTTCACTTTACTGGAGTAATTCCAATTTTGCATACTTTTACTTCTACTCCACTACATCTCAGAGTCAAATATTGTACTTTTACTCCACTGCAATTATATGAAAACTTGAGTTACTAGTTACTTTGTAGATTTTGAATATCATTACACAACACAATAACCACTTGAGCCCTATATATATTTCGGCCATTTGAAAATAGCCGATCTACAAGCTCACAATGCGTCGCGATGCGACGCATTGTGAGCTTGTAGATTGGCTATTTTCAAAAGATTTTTTATACATTTTGAACTTGTGAAATGGGACATTCTGCACAATGAGTACTTTTACTTTTGTTACTATTGATGCCGATACTTTTGTACTTTTACTCAAGTACATTTTGAACACGGGACCTCTTCTTGTAACAGAGTATATCTACATTGCAGTATTGATACTTTTACTTAAGTAAAACATTTTAGTTATTTTTCCACCACTGCTATCAGGCAAACGCAGAGAGGAGGGAGCGCACCTGTGTTGACGAGGTGCTGACCACAGCATGGTAATAGCGTTGAAACGGGACGAGGCCTCACAGCTCTTAGCCAAGATGCAAAAAAGTTTATTAAAAGAAACCAACGTTTTCGACGGTGAAGTCTTCCTCAGGGTTTTGATCCCAGGTACGACATAAATTAAAAGTTATGGACTTCAGGTTTTTAACCCTAGTTTCTGTAGTAGACAATGTTAGAAATTAGACCATTTCCTCTGGTTGTCCGCATTGTGCTGATTGATTACAGTATATGTGCAAAACTGTTGATTTGTCGCAAAAAAAAACACGCCTCTGTTCCAGTTCGTCTCAAGTGGGGATGTGGCTGACTTTAACCCATTAAGGCCTGAGGTTCCGATTCTACAAACATCAGTGGTTCTCAAACTTTTTCATGTCAAGGACCCCCAAAATGATATGTATTTGGCCACGGACCCCCATCTCAAAAACATTTTGTTCCAGGGACCCCCCAGAAGCATAGATTTGAGTTACAAATGTTCGCTTTAAAAATATTTATATATAAAAAAAAAAAATGTGCACACATTTTCACGATTTAAAAAAAAAATTGCAGATATACAAGCTCGTATCGCGGCACTCGGTGCCGCGATACGAGCTTGTATATCTGCTATTTTTTGAATAGCCCAAAGATGACACGCAGATGCGTTCCCGGTCTTAAAGGGTTAATAGCTTGCGCCCGCAGCACACGCTCAGCACGTTGAAGCAACGACTGTCATAGTGCCGTTAGCATTCAGGTTACCCTTCATTGTACGAGAACCCCAGGGTGAAGTTAAAGCCTGCCTTCAGGACTGCAGTGCTTTAAATCTTAACTGCGAGTCTTTTTCCTTCTTAGAAAAGAGAGTGAGAGAGAGAGAGAGAGAAAAAAGTAAAAAAAAAAAAAAAACCTTCCCGAGAGCTCACTAGGCAGGACTTTAATTTCTATTCCCGGGCGCTGATTTATTTGATTTCAGAGGAAGTTTTGCTAAGCGGGCTAATGAGAAGCACAGTGCTCTTGAATGATTTAGTAGGGCGACGGAGCAGATACAGACTGGAAGTCTAAAGACAAATTTGCTTTCTATTCCTTAACCCATTGAGACCTGAAGCCGATTTTACATGTCTCCTAAATCCCAACAGTATTCTGAAAAACGTATGTTTCTATATCAGTGGTGCTCAATCTTTTTCATGTCAAGGACCCCCAAAATTATATGTATTTGGCCGCGGACCCCCATCAAAATATTTTGTTCCAGGGACCCCCAGAAGCAAAGATTTGAGTTAAAAATGTTCGCTTTAAAAATATATATATTCAAAGATTTGCACACATGTTCACGATTTTTCAAAAATAGCAGATCTACAAGCTCGTAGCGCGGCACTCGGTGCCGCGCTACGAGCTTGTATATCTGCTATTTTTGAATAGCCTATTTTTGAATAAAGTGTGAAATAATGCTTTTTAGCTCAAATCTCAGCACAAATTTAGCTCAAATCTAAAAATGACACAATTCCAGGTCTTAATGGGTTAATTGGCGAATGGAGGAAGGGAGTTTTTCCGATGAAAAATGACAGTAAAAATAACATGTTTAGGTTACCGATGCTTCACATTTTGGAGGGGGGAAAAAAAAGCACAGATTGAGTTTAACCACATGAGCCCTATCGTCCCTATTCTGGGCATGTCATAATAGGCGAACATTTTGGCAAAAATAGCATATCTACAAGCTTTTGACTACATGCAAGGGGTCAACAGGCTCTCTGATGCACACACAGCCACACAGGGAGATTGTTATGCTGCAATTCAACTTTCAATGGCATCAATCCAAGCCACGAAACCTAAATATTACAATTTTTCTAGTATCCGCCTACCGGGCTGTTTAGGAATGCCGTGAGTGTGCTAGGGACCCCCATATGTGAAGATTTGTCAACATTTGTCAATATAATAAAAGGGGAAAAAAGCACAAAAGATCTAACAGCTCAACCACGTGTTGCGATGTGAAGCATTGTGAGGAAAAAAGTACTCAAATGTTTTACTTAAGTAAAAGTATCAATAGTAGCAATGTAGAAGTACTCTGTTACAAGTAAAAGTCCGGAATTAAAAATTTACTTGAGTAAAAGTACACAAGTATTGGTATCAAAATGTACTTAAAGTACCAAAAGTAAAAGTACTAAAATGTTTGAAAATAGACTATCTACAAGCTCGTTCCAAATGGCACCTTACAGTTGTGTAATTCTGAGAGTGTACAAATGGAACCTAATGGACCCTTAATTAGTATCATTGGTAACACCTGTGAAGGAAGTAAGGAAGAGGCCCAATTTCTCTCCTACAGTATATGGCTGCTGTGCATAGAGCCTATTGGCATAACGACTAAATTGGGAAGAAGAAAAGGGGGTAAACAGCAAAAAATAAATACATACATAGGGTAAACTGTTCATCATTTTGCTGGGGGACCCCCTTGAACCCCTTCAAGGACCCCCCCGGGGTCCTCGGACCCCACTTTAAGAACCATTGCAATATACAGTAGTATGCCTATAGCGTAATAATGAAGCTCCTCATGTGAATGATTACTCATTTGCCCATTCTGGAGGAGGGACTGTGTATGCTTCAGCCATCACTCCAGCACTTCCTAAATCATCAAATTTATCCTCGGTATGCTTCAGAACAAAGAATTTATCTTTGCATTCTAAACAGGATATTAACTTTGGTGGAAAACATTTGATATTCCTCTTGACAAGGACACTCAGTGGCACAGATTAAATATTTTCCTCAAGGACCAATACAAAAAAAACACTTGAAAAGTCAAATATGTGCCTTGTTCCTACTGTACGCGTGCGCGGCTAATTGAAGTTTTGGTGCGCTAAGTACGCATATGCAAATGGCGCTCACTTTCAAGCAGATCCGGGGTGTGTTTGTGATTCTCAACAGAGACAAAAAAACGTCTTCTGTTCCACTTTGCATCGAGACTGACGAGGTAAACGGCAGCAAATAATGACTACAGCTCCATAGTCAGAATTTAAGCATTTTCATTTAACGCTATAGTTCAGTGAATGTGAGGATTCGCAAATGTACGACTTTGGATTTGTTGTTGTTGTTTTTTCATTAGCCAGTAGGAGCTGCTTCTAATGGGAGTTTGTTCTCAAATGACTGTTTGATTGTAAGTGGGTTTGCTGTTCTTGTAAACATGACCTTTGACCCCGTACAAGCAGCAGCGTGAAGGGAGGTGCGGACTCATGTTTATTCAGCGTGCGTAACGGCCTCTGGGACGAATCACACTCCGTGGTTGCTGTCTTGTCGCCCCCAGAGACGGGGGAGATGCACCTAAGGGTGCGTAGCTAAATATGGAAATTCGCCAAGACCCATGCCAATATGCATATTATTCACTAATGCCCATCCAGTTCCTCCGAATGAAGAAGTCTCACGCGTGCCACCTCCTCCTCCTCTCACCCCCCCACTCTCTCTCTCTCTCTCCCTCCTTCACTATATACCTCCCTCTCTCTCTCTCTCTCTCTCCCAAAACATCGCGATGAAAAATGTAATGCCACCATTATCTGCACCGTGTATTATTGATATAAATAAAACCTTGCTCGTGTCTTTGTTCAGCGGCTCCCCCCCCCCTCGTCTGCAGAGTGACGAGAGAGAGAGGGAGAGAGAGAGAGAGAGAGAGAGAGAGAGGGAGAGGGAGAGGGAGAGAGAGCTCTGTGTTGTGTGACTGCCAGCCGAGAGTGTTCTGTTTGCTCAGGTCCTACTTAGCTGCAGCTGAAGTTGTCACTGTTAATATGGGTTTGTATTCAATCATCCTGTCAGCTTCTGAGGTGCGGCTTGAGTGACAGATTTAAGAGGCAGCCCGAACCAGGGGCTAAACTGAAAGGAGAGCGATTTTCTTTTTCCGGTGAGCGTTAGATCTCCGACGAGACGGGAGCTCGCTGTGGCTGCCGAAAACTTAGACAACACCGTCTGGTCCGGTAAACGCGCTGACAGTGATCAACAAAGAAGTGTTGTCTTCTCTTAAAAAAAAAGGAGTAAGAAAAGGAAAAAAGCCTTCCCGCGGTCTCAGAGATCAACTGCGTGGATTTTCCTGCCGCTTCTCGTCAAATGTTCGCCTGTCTGTTTTTCGGTGTAAAGCTGTTAGAGTAAATGATATGTCCCTGAGAGCTGCGCTCGCAGGAGAAGCACTCAAAATTATATTGACATGTTGTCAAGCCCGCGCCTCTCTCTCTCTCTCTCTCTCTCTCTCTCTCTCTCTCTCTCTCTCTCTCTCTCTCTCTCTCTCTCGAGGACTGTCTTGGTGCTTTTGACGGGCCTGAGCTGCGATCATCATGTTTTTCCCCTCTCCCTCTCCCCCCGCGCCCCCCTCCCCCGCTGTTCCGTAATTTCAGCTTGTCTCCCCGAGAAATGATTTGTTGCCCCTATTTTTAGTCCAAACTCCAATCTTCCCTCTCGTCAAGTCTAAGTCAGAAGAACGTCTAGAAAACACCTGCTGTGTGTGAGGGTTCCCCTCTGGGATCACCCATCTCTACAAGTCTGGTCAGCTCAGGCTCTGAGGGTTTCCATGACTGAACCTCAAGCTGATATACCGGGATGGTCGTAATGAGGGAGGAGTTGATTGGCCGTGAAGCGTCGTTATACAAAATTCTTATTGATCGGTGATCATCAAGCGAAATCCACTTCTTGAATGTAATTGCTCCTCCTCAGCAATTAAAACGTTGAGCCTCGCAACGTTCTAACGATGCAAGCTCAGAACAGACGTTTTCATTTTGTTTTACTTTTTTTAACCCATTAAATCCGGGAACGCATCTCTGTCACTTTAGATGTCTTTGGGCTATTCAAAAATAGCAGATCTACAAGCTCATAGCGCGGCACCGAGTGCTTTTTGCAAATCTTTGAATATGTATTTTAAAGCAAACATTTGTAACTTGAATTCTGGGGGATTCTACAAATGTCTTCTAAATCCTAACAGTTTTTTGAAAAAACTTATGTTGCTATAATCAGTGGTTCTCAAACTGTTTTCATGTCAAGGACCCCCCAAAATGATATGCATTTAGCCGCGGACCCCCATCTCGAAATATGTTATTCCAGGGACCCCCCCAGAAGCAAAGATTTGAGTTAAAAATGTTCGCTTTAAAAAATATTCAAAGATGTGTACACATTTTCACGATTTAAAAAAAAATAGCAGATCTATAAGATCATAGCGCGGCACTCGGTGCCGCGCTATGATCTTGTATATCTGCTATTTTTGAATAGCCTAAAAATGACAGACACTTTCCCGGTCTAAATAGGTTAAAGGCAGAGCTGAAGAGAACCACATGTCCAGGCTGAAAAGTAGTGTTTTTTTTTTATCAAGAATGACTTGATATGAATTCATGAACGCAACAACACACGACTCTATAACACCACTCTGGCATTCTGTGGCTTTTCTGCTGTCATCATTACAAACCCCAGTTCACAGAACACAAAATTGCACTAGTTAGTAACTTGAGCGCCATCACTAAGAGATTCCCAGGAGAACCGATATTATATTGATAGCTCACCGTTCCTGAAGTTATACTGAAGATGTGTGCCAAAAAAATGTGAAAATGTTGCATTGAAAGGAAATGTCACTTTAACCCATTAAGACCCGGAACGCATCTGTGTGTCATTTCTTTAGCTATTAAAAAATAGCAGATCTACAAGCTCGTAGCGCGGCACCGAGTGCCACGCTACGAGCTTGTAGATCTGCAATTTTTTGTGTGCAAATCTTTGAATATATATATATATATATATATATATATATATATATATATATATATATATATATATATATATATATATATATATATATATATATATATATATATATGCTTTTAACTGCCTAGAACAACATATTTTGAGATGGGGGGGGTCCAAATACATGTCATTTTGGGTGGTCCTTGACATGAAAAAGTGTGAGAACCACCGATTATAGCAACATATGTTTATTTTCTCTTTTTTTTTTACTGTTAGGATTTAGAAGACATTTGTAGAATCCCCCAGAAGCAAAGATTTGAGTAAAGAATGTTGGCTTTGAAAAAATAAATAAATAATTGCACACATTTTCATGATTTAAAAAAAAAACAGATCTACAAGCTTGTGGTGCCGTGCTATGAGCCTGCACATCAGCGGTTACACAGATGCGTTCCCGGTTGAAACGGGTTAATGTTGCAACCCCCGAGGACAGAGATTCCCCGTCAGGGGGCCCTGCAAGGTTGAATAGTCGAGGTCATCAGGCAGGCTGTGAGACATATTGCTCTGATGTTTGGGGCTGTGCTGGGGCCCTCTTGGGCCCTCCTCTCCTCCTCCTTATCAACTCATCCCCCCCCCCCCCCGCCCCCCCCTCGTCCTGAAACACATACGAGGCCAGACCGGTTCAAGATGAGACGCTCATGGGTGTTGACCATAAAAAGTGCATCAGGGCAATGAGCCACAAAGAGACGAAGGAGAGAATGTGAGAGAGAGAGAGAGAGAGAGATGGGGTGGGGATGGGTCGAGATGGATGGGAAAGAACAGTGGATGTAGAAAGCAGTTTGGTGTGGGTGGATGGATGAGATAGAGGGATAACGCATAGAGACTGGTAGAGCAAAGGGAGGGAGGGAGAGGGAGACGGATGAAGCGGAGAGGGAAAGAAGGACTGACAGAGAGAGAGGCTGCGTGTTTGTGTGCGTGTGTGTGTGCGTGTTTGTTTGTTTTACTATACTAGTGAGGACCAAACGTCCCCACAAGTGTGGTAGAATTTGAGGTATAGATGTTGTGAGGAGCGTTGTCCTGGTCCTCGCGAGAAAAAATGGTTGATTTTGTGTTTTAGAGATATGTTTAGAACAAGAATTAGGTTGGGTTTAGGATTAGACCTTTTAGAGGTTAGGTTTAGGGGTCGGGGGTTCGATTTCCCCCCCTATTTTATACTTAGTTGTGCAGCGATGTCAAACACCGGAAAATAGCCGATCTACAAGCTCACAACGTGTCGCAGCGCGACACGTTGTGAGCTTGTAGATCTGCTATTTTTCCGGCTTTAGACTTGCGGTTAAAAATGACCCCCCCCAAAAAAAAATCAAAAAATCAAATCAATCATAAAATCGTCTTCCTAAAATGTTGATGTCCTCGCAAGAATAGTAATACAAACATGTGCGTGTGTGTGTGTGTGTGTGTGCGTGCGTGCGTGCGTGCGTGTGCGTGCTCCAGGCCAAATAGGAGCTGTGCTGCTCCAGCTGTGGCCATAAAACAGCAGGTGGATGCCATCATTAGGCCTGGCAGATAAAGCAAGAGAGCCAGAGTTCAAGCTCTCCCGAGGCCGTCTCTCTGTGCCGCGCGTTCACCCACTCTGCTATGCAGAAAGGCCCGGAGTCTCAGGTGAATCAGAGATGGACGCAAACACGGAGTGAAAGATGATCTGAACGTGGGCGCAGCGCCAAAGCTACATTTGACACGGTTTGGCACTGTTTAGAGCAGTGATTATCAACCTTAAAAAAAAAAAAAATTATTCAAGGACGGCTAGTTTGATGTACATTAGGCCACGGACCCCAATTTGTTCCAATTATTTATCTCTGGGACCCCAAACTACAGGGTGTCCGGACCCCACATTGAGAAGGTAACATTCTTATTAAAGCAGATTAACAAAGTTCAGATTAACAACGTTCCGACATAGTATTCCTATTCTATTTCTTTAATGGGACCTGGGTTTTGCAGATGATTTGTGTGACGATTTCCCTTTTTTTTTATCGATAATCCTGTATCATTTACTTTTATTAGAAAAAAAACAAGATATTTAAAAAAATATATACCAGGTTGCTTATTTCTCTCACTAAACATGGCAACGTTGAAAGGCCAAATGAGGAACAGCGCCACAGTTCATAGAGACACATACAGTGGCCGAACACAGTATTGCGGGTTGTCTTATTCTGAGAGGACATTGAGCCCTCATTGGCTAAAGGACCAGCCAATGGGGAAAAAGTCACGACTAGCAAACAAGTCAGGACTAGTTTTTAGCGTGGCCCACAACCAGTCGAAACTTGAAAAGCTGCACATCGACGTCAATATCAGTCACTTCCGTCTTGTTGCCATGGATGTTTTTTTGGCCTACTGACGCCCCCTCCCCCAATGAGTGTTTTACTGCACATGCCACCACGTTGATTAGCAACATTTCCCCATCCGAGATCACTAATTGAAATCCACCCGGCTTTACATCAACCACGTCTCTCTCTTCACCCATGTAGTGTATGCATGTATGTATGCAAATAGAGCCACGGTGCCTCGCAGCTTTTGGTAATTAAATGTATGAAGGACGGCTATAATGCATAATTAACCAAAATGTTTGCAAGGTGCGTCCGCCCCCCCCCCCCCCCCCCTCCCCCCCATGTCCTCTCACTCACGTCTTTCGTTTCTTTTTTTTGCTCTGCTCTCTTGCTATATAGAGCAAGTGGTTTTCACTGGACCACCCAAAATGATATGTATTTAGCCGCGGACCCCCCATCTCAAAATATTTTGTTCCAAGGAGCCCCCCAGAAGCAAAGATTTGAGTTACAAATGTTGACTTTGTAAAAAAAAAACATATTCAAAGATTTGCAAAAATGTTCAAGATTAAAAAAAAAGAAAAAAAAAGCTCCTAGCGCGGTGCCGCGCTATGAGCTTGCATATCTGCTATTTGTGAATAGCCAAAGCTAAGTGGTTATAAAATGATTGTGACGTTATGTTAACTATTTTAGCTGCCCCCCCCCCCCCAAGGACCACCGGTGGTCCCCGAACCACTGGTTGAGAACCACTAGAGCTAAAGTCTTTGCAGAATGGCTAGGAGCTGTCTTCTGGAACGATGGGTTTGATGAGTGGATGAGAGCTGCCATCGTGGCGCCCTCCAGGAGCCCCCTGGGCTGAATCAGGGAGGGGGGGGGGGGGGCACCGTGTCACTTATGGGAAGGCACTTTTCTTAGCCTCTGATTAGCCTTCACAATGTTTTTCTCCCACATACGTGTTTATTTAGAGCGCCCTCCTCTCATAAAGTCCTGTTGTTATACCTTTCCCATATGCTTACATTCATACGGTAGATAGCTCTGCCTGTACCAATGACAAATACATTACTTATAGTGCAGGTTCTTAGATATCTAGCGATTTGTCTGAAGACTATATTTATCATTGGTGATGATGAACAAGACTTGTATCGAAATGCCTGTATATGTCATGACGATTGAGAGCTTTAATGCTTATATTTGGTGCTTGTTTTCTCCTAAAGGTGGGCAAAAAATATGACAACTTGCTATATGAATCACATGATATTTAAGATTATGTTTAAGATTAATTTCAGTAGATGTGTCCAACCCTACTGATAACATGATAACAAGACAACACTATATGGGAAGCCTATTAAGAAATGATTCGTAAAAACAGAAACCGCCAACCTTAAATGGTTTGAGGAAACACATCCGTCAGTATGTAATATATTATAGCATCCATTACCTCATGCCAGTCTTGAGTTTTTTTTGTCATATGGAATACTATCCTTGAATGACTTCGGTGACGGTGTCTGAGACAGAAATCCTCTGTTGTAATTGCACCAACCTTATATTTTACAAGGACAATTATAATCGATTCCCGAAATATAGAGGTGCAACAAATAGAAATGTTTTGAACGGACACTGCCATGCTCAGTCAGTGTTGTGCCTATGTCAAAAGGAAGAGAAAGTAATCAATCCATGGGGGTCTCTGTGACTCGTTTGTTTTCGCCATGAAGATGCGTTGGTTATGGTATCCATAGCGATAAATGTCAACACTCCCTCCAGCAACGTAGGTGTATTTGGCTACTTTCAAACTGTATATCTATGGGTTGAATCTTTCTTTGTCATGATGTCCTCCACCATGCTATACTCTGGATACATATTTTATACGTAGTCTTAAGGAGGTGTCACGTGCCGTGCAGATCTGCAATGCACGCGTGTGTGTATATATATATATATATATATATATATATATATATATATATATATATATATATACACCCCTCCAAATGACCTAACTGTCCCACCAAATCAACATTCAAACATCCCTAGTTTAATTTAATTATGTTTTACTGGTGCCAATTTTCATGTGTCTTTTGAGAGTTGGATTGGTCTTTTTTACTGGAGTTCAGGCTTGCTTCCTTCTCTCTGTCCTCAGTTTGTGTGTGTGTGTGTGTGTGTGTGTGTGTGGGTGGGGGGGGGGGGGGGGGGGTGTGAGAGCATGTCATCTCCCGATTCCCTTTTAAAACGCCGACCCTGATGCTTTTAAATGCATCATCAAGGCAACGGGCTGTCCAAGTCGGTTACAAGTTAACCAAATAAACACTGACAATGAAATTAATAATGCATATTGTTTGCGAACGCCTCAGCTGGATGATTTGACTGATGTATGCAAAGATGGTAATTTATTGAAAGTAAATTCATGTAATTGTGCGGCAGAACTTGATGAAGCAAAAGAAAGTGTCAGGATGGCTTCCATCATCATCAGATAAGAGACATCATTAAAGAGCAAAAACAAATCCAACTTCAAAGGACATGGCAGAACAAACATATATTTTATGGTGGTTGTTGTTTCATTTAGACCAAAGTTCAGAATGGCTGTTATGGTAAATATGTCACGTGCATTGCTTGGTTGTTTTTGGACCTGATATAGTTTTGGCTTATTTATTTTTTCCCACCCTCCACAGGGATTTAAACACTCACTCTGCACTTTTCAAAGTAGTCAATGTAAATTTAATTTCAAGATGAGATGGGGGGGGGGGAGGGGGGGACAAGAGCTAAAATATAGCCTAGTTGTCATCATTAAGACTAGATCATCATCAACTAGAAAGATCCCAGTGCCCCAACTTGGTAAAAACATGTGTGTGTGTGTGTGTGTGTGTGTGTGTGTGTGTGTGTGTGTGTGTGTGTGTGTGTGTGTGTGTGTGTGTGTGTGTGTGTGTGTGTGTGTGTGTGTGTGTGTGTGTGTGTGTGTGTGTGTGTATACATACATACATACATATATATATATATATATATATATATATATATATATATATATATATATTTATATATATATATATATATATATATATATACATATATAGCTTTTCAATAATTATTATTGACAAAGTTACATGACGTGAAAACGATTTGTGTGACAGCCTGCTGTCACTTTTTATCTTGTACCAAAGATTACTGTTACGACACTTTTGTGACACTTCAGTTAAAATCTCCTAAAGGGTCTCATTTGAGTCTTAACCCATTAAGACCTGAGGCGATTCTTAAAAAAAATCTAAATCCTAACAATTTTTCGGAAGAAAATATAAAAAAAATATTTTCACGATTTTTCAAAAATAGCAGATCTACAAGCTCATAGCGCGGCACTCGGTGCCGCGCTATGAGCTTGTAGATCTGCTATTTTTGAATAGCCAAAGACATCTACAGTGACACAGAAGCGTTCCAGGTATCAATGGGTTAAACCTACCTCCACACAAGACCACGCCATTCTGATCTATAACGAGTTTATTGAGAGAAGGAAAGTGGTGGTGAAAAACACGTTTGTTTAGTCCAGAAATGTCACGGGTAAGCCTCACTAGACCTGTACAACAATACTGTACTGTAAGATGGACGTCCTCATGGTCATCTATTTATGTTTTTGTAATCACTTGACACACTGTTGTCATCGTGGCTTGTGCATTCATGGATGCACATTGCTTTGGCTTGTGACAGAATGTGATGCAACCAATGTTGTTGCTTTGTCTCTTAGTTTCTCCTCTGTTTTGACCAGCCCTCCTCATCTCTTAAGGTTGTTACACACCGGCGAATATAGCGAATATACGCAAAATTCGGACTCGTTCCGAATAATTAAAAGACGCTTTTTCGCTTCGCTTTTTCGTTTTTTCGCTCCATGTACGGAGCCATTGACTTTATAAGGTTTTAAAAAAAAACGCATTATTCGCACGAAAAAATCGTGTGTAAGGACCTTTTAGTGTTCGGCCCCTCTTTGTACCCGCATGTATGCCTTTACTCCTCAGTGTGGTCCAGTCATCCACAGTAACACCGTCTGACTTTAGGAAGCGCTGTGCTTCCTGAGATTATCGTATGAAATGCAGATGCAGAAAACGCAATATTGTCTGTGTAACTTTGTTTAAAGGTTTTTTTTAAGTCTTGTCGCTTTTTTAAGTCTTTTCGTTTTTTTAAGTCTTGTCGTTTTTTTAAGTCTTGTCTAGAAGTGAGGTTTGATGACAGTAGACTTAAAGGGATAGTTCACCCAAAATAATTCATGGATATTTTTTTGTTTTAGTCGTATTCCTAAGCCAATAATGTGATGACCAGCTTACCCGTAGGCAGCGGTTCCGGTAGGAGACACAAAGGAGACTCTTTGTGTCTCCTACCGGAACCGCAGCCTGGTCATAAAATTATCGGCTTGGGAATGCGACAAAAAAACAAAAAATATCCATCAATTCAAGTCTCCATGGGGTGACTTATCAATGTTCTTAGCGTGTTCCAAGGCCCAATGGATGGCACCTAATTATGTAAGACGATGTATGGTTATGTAGCCTACAGAATCCGTCTCCATCATACGCAAGAGATCTTTCCATTGCTGCCTATACAGTAAAGTAATAGCTCAGTCCCTGGACTTTAGGTGTAGAGCGTACTGTAAACGATGTACTGGTACATACATGAGTCACATAGCCTAAGTGGTAGCACAGAGCAGGGGATTGGCTGGGAGGGAATGGATGCTCTGGCATGTAGGATGGCTCACTTCATCTACATGTTTGACTTAACCCATTAAGACCAGGGAACGCATCTGTGTCAGTTTTAGTATTTCTTTGGCTATTCAAAAAAATAGCAGATTTACAAGCTCAAAGCGGCACAGAGTAAGCTTGTAGATCTGCTTTTTTTATTTTATCGTGAACATTTGTACAAATCTTTGAATACGTATTTTTTAAAGCGAACATTTGTAACTCAAATCTTTGCTTCTGGGGGATTCCACTGTCTTCTAAATCCTAACAGTTCAGTGGTTCTCAAACCTTTTCATGTCAAGGACCCCCAAAATGATATGTATTTGGCCGCCAACCCCCATCTCTAAAATATGTTGTTGTTCCAGGGACCCCCCAGAAGCAAAGATTTTAGTTATTCGCTTAAATATTCGCTTTGAAAAATATATATTCAAAGATGTGCACACATTTTCCTGATTTTTCAAAAATAGCAGATCTACAAGCTCATAGCGCGGCACCGAGTGCCGCGCTATGAGATTGTAGATCTGCTATTTTTGAAAAACGTACTTGTTTACTTGTAAACATTTGAGTAGCCAAAGTGTAAAATAATGCTTTTTAGCTCAAATCTAAAAATGACACAGACGCGTTCCCGATCTCAATGGGTTAATAAACAGGGAATGTGTGGAAATGTCTCCGGGATGCTTCAGTCAGTGTCACTGAGAATCCAAAGGGGAGCACTTCTTACTCCTGCACACACACACACACACACACAAGCATGTATTACCGTATGTCAATGCACACACACACACACACACACACACACACACACACACACACACACAGACACACAGACACACACACAGACGTGTCTCACACTCGGAGCGCATTGTGGAACTCCTTCCTCTTTCCGCTGTCAAGCACACTCTCTCTTGTCAGTCTGAAAATGTGTGTGGATGTGCACTGAGATGAAGTTGTGAACGGTCCTCTCTGCCAGACTGTGAAAACGAGGAGCTCAATAGCCCGGCAGAGGCAAATCTGCAAGCAAACAGTGGTGTATAGTAACTAAGTACATGTACTCAAGTACTGTACTTAAGTACAATTTTGAGGTATTTTTTACTTTACTGGAGTATTTTCAATTTTCTGTACTTTTACTTCTACTCCACTACATCTCAGAGGCAAATATTGTACTTTTTATTCCACTACAATTATTTGAAAACTTTAGTTAGTTACTTTGCAGATATACATTATTACATTATAAAAGATGCATTAACCACTTTAGCCCTATTTTATACATAGGCTATTTTAAAACATTTTAGTACTTTTACTTTTGATACTTTAAGTACGTTTGGATACCAATACTTTTGTACTTTTACCCAAGTACATTTTGAATTCCGGACTTTTACTTGTAACAGAGTACTTCTACATTGCAGTATTAATACTTTTACTTAAGTAAAACATTTGAGTACTTTTTTCCCACCACTGTCTGCGAGCAAACCACTCAAAGGAGCCCCCGACTGTTCGCTCACATCTCCGCCCGCGTCAAAACGGCCTATTTCTGAAAGAGGCTGTCAGGCACAATATGACAATTGATGTTGAATATTAATAAAGTGCGCCATATGTTCCCGGACAAAACATTATCCATGCATTATTAAAACGTGATTCGTTCTGTCAGCCATTAATTAACGCTCGTTAAAACATAATGAAAGAATGAGATGTTGAACATGATTAAAGAAATGGGAGTTTGTTGTACAGCGTGATGAGATGAGAGAGAATACATTGTCAGTATGTAAGTGTCTTTTACTTTCTTCCGCGGGCATCGTCAAAAGAGCCTCTGATGGCTGACGCGGGCTCTTTGGTGTCAGGAATTTGACTATTTAAGTCGTTTGCCTATTAAACATGCCGTCGTCTTTATGCGTATGGCTGCTGTACTGCATGTTTTTATATCCATGTCATTTGAGGAACAAACAAATCAAGCAAGGCTAACATCAGCTGTGTTCTTTTGTTGCTGTTTGTCACTTAGCTATGTATATATATATATATATACTGTATTGCTATACAACAAAAGTATGGGTATTTGGGGCACCTAAAGATAGCATGTGTATACCACATAGTGGACTCACATTTCTTACTTAAGTAAAAGTATCGATATTGCAATGTAGAAATACTCTGTTACAAGTAAAAGTCAGGAATTCAAAATTGACTGGAGTAAAAGTACAAAAGTATTGGTATCAAAATGTACTAAGTAGAAAGTACTCATTATGCAGAATGTCCTGTTTCACAAGTTTTCAAATGTATAAAATGTATTAAAATCTTTTGAAAATAGCAGATCTACAAGCTATCGGCTATTTTCAAGTGGCCGAAATTTATATAGTTGTTAATGTATGTTTTGTAATAATAATCAAAATCTGCAAAGTAACTAGTAACTAAAGTTTTCAAATAATTTTAGTGGAGTAAAAGTACAATATTTGCCTCCGAGATGTAGTGGAGAAGAAGTAAAAGCATTGAAAATGGGAAAAACTCCAGTAAAGTAAACATCCCTCAAAACTGTACTTAAGTACAGTACTTGAGTACATGTACTTAGTTACAGTACTTTACCACTGCTGTCGTGGCAATACAAACAGCAAAGCACAGCACCCTCTCGTGTAATATCGCTTAAGTCAATCCACTTAGCTACATTAGCATAGCACCACTCTGTCTCACACTAGATGGCAAGACTCATGGGTGATGATAGCGACACAAAGCCAGTTACAGACAAATTGATTGGCTTCAAAAATCCAAATCCAACTTTATCCATACAGTGGTCTTCTGACAGATGAACGGGGAACGGGGGGGGGGAGAAAGAAACCCACCCGTCATTTCTCTTCTGTGTCTTTTGGCGTGTTAATTTGATCTGGAACCACCAAACATGGTGTCACGGTTTCCTGACAGGGCCTTGAGAGGGAGTTTATCTCATCATTAATTAAGTATCATATTTCCCTACACGCCGCCTGTGCTTAATTAGGAGGAGGGGGGGGTCATTTGGGAGGGCTTATTAACTGGAACAAATTTGTTAAAGGAAAGAGAGAGAGAGAGAGAGAGAGAGAGAGCGAGGGAAGATAGAGGAGAGAATGAGATGGGAGAGAGGAGGAGAAGAAGACCGCCTCTGGGTTCAGTCGTCCCTGACGAGGCTGCGGCTCGTTGTGTGATTGATAACTGCACCAGCCGCGGCTATAGAGTCAAACTGGGAAAGATGAAGGAGTGAACTGGGAGGGGGAAAAAAAACAGAGGGAGAGAAAAAGAGAGAGGGAAGAGGGAGTCTGGGAGGAAGGAGGGAGGGAGAGAGACGGAGAGGTGGGGGCAGGGAGGGAGGAAATGATTGGAGACATATGCTAGCTCTCAAGCGAGATAGAGTTAGACAGAGAGGATGGAGGTAGGACAAAGAGGGAGGGACAGGGAGGTATGAAAACAGAGAGAGAGAGAGAGTGAGAGAGAGAGGGAAGGGAGGACGGAGAAAGATTGAGGAGATTGATTGCAGCACGGGGGCCATGTCACGGAGACTTTCTTTATCATAAATTCCGCCCCTGTCTCCATTCACCTGGTATTTTTAGACTGTTGGATATAGTGGAAATTGAGAGAATGATGTTAGTGGGCTGTGTGCTTGGCACACGTGCGCGCCGCGTGCACACGGACGTGTATACACACAGGAATTTGAGAACCTAAAAAAGAAAAAAAAAAGTGAACTGGCTTAATCCATTAAGACCGGGAAAGCATCCGTGTCATTTTTAGATTTCTTTATATATATTTTTTTTACAATATTTTTTTTATTGTGGAAAATGTGTGCAAATCTTTGAATATATATTTTTAAAGCGAAAATGTTTAACTCAAATCTTTGCTTCTGAGGGTTCTACAAATGTCTTCTAAATCTTAACAGTTTTTTTGAAAAAAACTTATGTTGCTACAGTATAATATCAGTGGTTCTCAAACTTTTTTCATGTCAAGGACCCCCAAAATGATATGTATTTGACCACGGACCCCCCAGAAACACAGATCGGAGTAAAATGTTTCGCTTTAAAACATATGTAGGCTATTTTCAAAGATTTGCAAAAAAAAAAAAAAGCAGATAAGTGCCGCGCTACAAGCTTGTATATCTGCTTTTTTTTTATATAGCCAAAGAAAACTCTTTCCGGTCTAAATGTCTTAATCCACTTTGTCTGTCAACTTTTGTTCGCTGTGTGCAGCTGTCATTGGCATTCTAACACGTACAGTAAATGATTGTGAAGGAGGAAACACATAAGTGTGTGTGTGTGTGTGTGTGTGTGTGTGTGTGTGTGTGTGTGCACGTGATGCGCCGTGGCGTGCGAGTGTGCACGTGTGCAGTCGGCAGGAAAAGCCCGACCAGGCGACGGTGTCAGATTGGCGGGGGTGACACTGTTTCCCATTTCCATAATTTGCCACGACAGAATGGGTTTGGCCTGGGTAGTGAAACAACAGATGTTTTGCTCGCCGTGTGTCACCGGGGGTTGCCAGAGAAATTCCCCCGATGGCGGCGCGTTGTGTGTTTGGAGCTGACCTAACTGTAAGCATGGGTTTTTGGGGCAGGGAGTGATGCAAACGTGTCGTGATTGACTTGTGACGGAATGTGCAAAATTCAAGTGTCATTTGTTTTTTGACAGTTTTTTGAAAGAAATCTAAAACATTTTTTTTTCAAAAATAGCAGATCTACAAGCTCATAGCGCGGCACTCGGTGCCGCGCTATGAGCTTGTATATCTGCTATTTTTGAATAGCCAAAGAAACCTAAAGTGACACAGATGCGTTCCAAGTCTAAATCAGTGTTGATTTTGACAACACATTTTGATTTAGTTTTAGTCATAGTATTTTCAATCAAATTCCATTTAGTTTTAGTCGTCTGAAATGTTTTAGTTTTTGTCTAGTTTTAGTCGACTACAGTAAATATCACAAGATTACAGTCGACTAAATCTACAGTTGATTTAGTCGACCACAATGCATTTTTGGCGGTGCCTTGATGCCGTCACAATGGCTGATTTTACACTTGGTTGCATGCTGGAAATACCGTAGCAGATCTACAAGCTCACAACGCGCTGTGAGCTTGTAGATCTGCTATTTTCAGAGCGCGACACCCGAGCGCAACCAAACATAAAATGACTCGTCTTAGTTCTACTCGATCTCTTCTCCACTAGTCCCCTCCCTAACATTTTAATCTAGATTGTATTTGTTGACAAAATTGTCAATAGTCTTTTAGTCATCGTAGCTCAGTTTTTATTTAGTTTTGGTCAGTGAAAATAGGTAGTCGACGAACATTTTTCGCCATACAGTAGTTTTAGTTGACGAAATCAACAGTGATATAAGATGAAGGAAAAAACCCAAAGCTAACATGGTATTCCTTACAGCATCCAAATCTTTTACCACTTGAAACCTATACTGTTTCTATTCTGGACAAGTCATAGGAGATGAACATTGTTTGAAAATAGCAGATCCAGTGAGCTAATTTCTGCTATTTTTTTCTGTAGATTGCCTATTCCGAGGTGATTTGTTGTAGAGGGGGGGAAAAAATAGCAAGCCAAGGCTAGACGCCTGGCAGACCCTGGTCAGCAAAGTATACAGGGTTCAAGTGGTTAACTTAATTTGCTTAACAATGTCCACGTGTTCTACAAAACAAAACGGTATCGAGAGGCCTTGAGCCTCAATGTACTTCATTCTTTTTGTGCGGATACAGAGTAAAAAAAAACAGAGTTCCTTTAACTGTGTAAAACTGAAAACAGAGTTTACAAATGTGTAGTGCAAGTGCACCAAGGATAACAAAATCAATTAACGATAATACTCACATTAAAGTTTATTATATTCAAATTTAAAGTATCAATGTTTAAAACGTTCTGCTGAAGGAAACACCATTTATGATCCACAAATCCTACTTTTCACGTGTGTGAAAACTTGTAAAGACTGATGCAATACTGTGTTGCTACACAGTAAAATCCTCAGTGTTCCATTTATCCATTTGTAACTCTGACAGTGTGCAAATGAAACCAAATGGACCCTCTCGGGTCCATTTGGTTTCATTTGCACACTGTCAAGAGTTACACACCGAGAAATGTATTGTAGTAGTAGTAAATCTTTATTTCGGTCCATTTAAAAGAGCAAAAATACATAGATACATTTGAGTCCACTTATACAAGTGGCACCGAAAAGGTGTAGGCTGAAGCCGAAGCTTATTTTGCTACCCTTTTTGAAAAAAAAACTTTGGTTTCGAAGTTAAAATAAAAAGTAGTAACACATTGGTTTGACTAAGCTAAATTCATCAGATAAATTGAAAAGAAAGAAAAAAAAGAAATCTAGGCAAACATGTGTTTTAACAAAGCTAAGACAAATCTAAGCGAAAGACAACTTTTGCACAGTCTAATTTACAAAGTAAATAACAACAAAAGTAACAAAAGTTCCAAAATTAACAAAAGTTTCAAGACAAAATAAATATAATTTTCAAACATATAGAGAAAAAAAGGCATCATTCAGAAGGACTTTCCAGGCACAAGACAGGAAAAGAAGTACAGTTTGATTCTGGTTCACCATTGACCAGCACCAAGCGGCAGTCAATGGTGTGTACTAAAGGGAGATTGTGACTGCAAACGTGAACAAACTGACTTTGCGGTGTGGGGAGACGGAAGTCTGAACCCTGCAACTATCCACCGAGCCTTACACTGCAAACCATCCCGGATCACTGTCTTGTTGAAAACCATATGGTGTTTTCACAGCAGAGCCAACGGAGGCAGAGCTATATACGAGTAAAGCTTTTCAAACGGGGGGGGGGGGGGGGGGGGTACTCACTGAGCTCGAAGCGCTCATTCATAGCGCTGACAGTTGTGTACAGGTTGGCCGAGGAGGTGGGATATAGGCTACTAGCTCGGCGACGAGACCGCGCGGCGTGCATCTCGGTGCTAACTAGGCTAATTGGTGTGTATACACACCCAGAGAAGGTGGTGTATTTACTCATGACTAATACCACTGACATTAACCCTTTAAGACCGGGAACGCATCTGTGTGTAATTTTTTTATTTCTTTGACTATTCAAAAATAGCAGATATACAAGCTCATAGCGCGGCACCGAGTGCCGCGCTATGAGCTTGTAGATCTGCTATTTTTGAGAAATCGTGATTTTTTTTTTGCAAATCTTTGAATATATATTTTCAAAGCGATTTGTTTTTTTTACTCAAATCTTTGCTTCAGGGGGATTCTACAAATGTCTTCTAAATCCTAACCGTTTTTTGAAAAAACGGTACTTTGCTATAATCAGTGGTTGTCAAACTTTTTCATGTCAGGGACCCCCGAAATAATAAGTATTTGGCCGCCGGACCCCCATCTCAAAATATGTTGTTCCAGGGACCCCCCCAGAAGCAAAGATTTGAGTTACAAATGTTTGCTTAGAAAAAAATATACATATTCAAATATTTGCACAAATTGTCAAAAATAGCAGATCTACAAGTTCATATGAGCTTTGTATGTATGCTATTTTTGAACAGCCAAAGAAATCTTTAAATGACACAGATGCGTTCCCGGTCGTAATGGGTTAATTGAACTCGGAGAGTGAACAAAATGTATCCAAAATGGACCCCATTACGGGTGTGTTTGGTTACATTTGTTCACTCTCCGAGTTTCTCTCGGAGTCGCTGAGGATTTGACCGCGCGGTGGAAAACGTAAAACATGAAACGGTTGGATGCTGCGAGAAAAAAAAAAATCAAAATCGAAAAAGCGGCAAGGAAATGTAATATACGACTGATGTATAACTGATGTTCTTTTTGCTGTCGTCAGCCACGAATGACTTAATCTAATGCGATTGTTTTCAGAAACTGGGAAATCTTGAAACTCTTTACTCCCAAATGTGAGACACATGAGGCGCATGGGTCTCCACGTTACAGTTGTTTTATCCAAAGGCTCTTCGGTTTAAAGTTGGATACCCCAGTAGCCTCATTACGAGCATAAAAGGTTACTATTCATTACTCATGTAATGTCAACAAGCCTGTAATTATTATTATTATTATTTTATGTATTATAATTTTACTTATTTAATACATACATGTTACAATGGTAACTTATATGGAATCCAGATCCCCAGGTATACATTAACCCATTAAGACCGCGAACGCGTACTGTGTCTTTTCAGATGTTTAGAGCTATTTAACCATTATTTTTTATACTTTTGGCTATTCAATAATAGCAGATCTACAAGCTCGTAGCGCGGCACCGAGTGCCGCGCTACGATCTTGTAGATCTGCTATTATTGAAACATCTTGAACATTTGTGTTGAGTACATAATACTATATTTTTTTTTTCTGTGGGGGGGTCCCTGGAACAACATATTTTGATGGGGATCGGCGGCCAAAAACATCATTTGGGGGTCCTTGACAAGAAAGTTTGAGAACCACTGATATTATAGCAACAATATTTTTTTTTTTCTTAGAAAAACGAAGACATTTGTTGAGACATTTGACAAAGCTTGTAGCTCTGCTATTTTTGAACAGCCCAAAGAAATCTTAAAAATGACACAGGTGCGGCCCCGGTCTTAATGGGTTAAGGACATCGTAAAAAAAAAAAAAAAAAAAAATTGCCCGTTTTAGATTGCATATGTGGAAGTAAAAGAACAAAAGTCAAAGAACAAAAAAAGAAGAGAAAAAGTCTAAACTTCTTTTGTTTCAGGCACATTATTATCACTTTGGTGGTACGAGAGACTTCTGAGAACCATTAAATGTGGAGTGGACCGTCTTTGAAGGCAGGGGGCAAACGGCTCGTCGTTGACTGACAGCCTTGGCCTTGCCTTAATAGAACATAATTGGGGCAATTTTGAAGGGTCTCTGAAAAATGACCAAATAATAACACATGACTTGACTCGAGCCTTGTTTTCTCAAATAATTGTGCGAAAAATGTGTCTGGCACACCATTAGTTCCATTTTCACATTAGAATAATAACCCTTTTGAACTAATAAACTCGCTCAAATGCCAGCACTTGGGTGGCTGAGCGCCGTTGAAACAGGGGTAAATACTGTATGTTCCACCCGGGCAAGTGGAGAGGAATGGTAATTTTGGCGGGCGTTTAACCCGTTAAGGCCGGGAACGCGCCTGTGTCATTGTGTAGATTTATTTGGGCTAGTCAAAAAATAGCAGATCTACAAGCTTGTAGATCTGCTATTTTTTGAAAATGTTTGAAAATTAAAGCAAACATTTGTAACTCAAATCTTTACTTCTACAAATGTCTTCTAAATCCTAACAGTTTAAAAAGAAAAAAGCCTTATGTTACTATATCCTTTTCATGTCAAGGACCCCCAACATGATTTATATATTTGGCCGCAGACCCCCATCTCAAAATATGTTGTTCCAGGGACCCCCCCAGAAGCAAAGATTTGAGTAAAAGAAATCGCTTTGAAAAAATAGATATTCAAATATTTGCGAAAATGTTCACGATATTTCAAAAATAGCAGATCTACAAGCTCATAGCGCGGCACTCGGTGCCGCGCTATGAGCTTGTAGATCTGCTATTTTTGAATAGCCAAAAGAAATCTAAAAATGACACAGATGCGTTTCCCGGTCTTAGAGGGTTAAAGTGAACAACAACATCATGTAGAGGACTAAATTCATCTCATCACATGAATTCTTAAAGTGGTTGTTTCTCCACCGTTCTCGTTTTTTTTGGGAGGAGTACGACTGTAGTCATGCCCGTAGAACCCATTTTGTTAAGGTGTTAATCGGTTAATTTCATCGCTAAATGGTTCCATTGGATCAGTTGGTTCTCAAAGTGGGGTCCGGGGACCCCCGGGGGTCCTTGGGGGACGGTTCCAAGGGGGTCACCAGCAAAAGTAGTCAATATAGCATTACGATGATTTTAACCACTTTATCCATTTATTCGTTGGCTATTCAAAAATGGATGTATAAGCTCACAGCGCTATTGAAAAGGTTCGGATTCATGTTATTTTTTTACATAAATATTCTCTTCTGGCGGTCCCTGGCACAAAACATTTTCAGTGTGGGGGTCCTTGGCATGGAAAAAGTTTGAAAACTACTGCTATTTTGCTGTACACCCAACACTGAGAACTGAACGTTCATCAGAGAAAGCTCCCTCTTCCTTTCAGCGTGTCCAAACTGGTTGTGTTCCAGAGCTGGTGATTATTTAGTCACACAAGCTCTTGTTAATACTTTATGTTGGTTAGATATGTATTAAAACCCACAGACCGACTTACCTACTTTCAACCTGGCGACCCTATTGTGGGGCGTGTCATTATAGGCAAAAACGGGGGTGAAAAAACGGTGGAGGAAAAGGTACTCAAATGTTTTACTTAAGTAAAAGTATCAATATTGCAATTAATACTCTGTTACAAGTCCATAATAAAAAAAAAATCTTGAGAAAAAGTACTAAAGTATCGTTATCAAAATATATTATTAAAGTACCAAAAGTAGAAAGTACTCATTATGCAGAATGTCCCATTTTACAAGTTTTCAAATGTATAAACATCTTTTGAAAATAGCCGATCTACAAGCTCACAATGCGTCGCATCGCGACGCATTGTGAGCTTGTAGATCGGCTATTTTCAAAAGGCCGAAATGTATACAGAGCTGAAGTGGTTAATGTATATTTTGTAACAATAATCAAAATCTATAAAGTAGTAACTAAAGTTGTCAAATAATTGTAGTGGAGTAGAAGTACAATATTTGCCTCTGAGATGTAGTGGAGTAGAAGTAAAAGTACTGAAAATTGGAAATACTCCGGTAAAGTAAAACATACCTCAAAACTCTACTTAACTCATTCAGTGCCAGGCTTATTTCAAGCTTTTGATCCCTGTGCCATGATTGACTATATATGGAAAAATGTTATTTTTTTCTCCGTTTCTTTTTTAACATTGAAGTGGATGGAGCATTAACTTTTTGAAAATCGTTTTCTCCTAGTTCCTTTGAGATTAAAAAAAAAAAAAAAAATTGAATTTTTTTTTTTTTTTTGAAACACTTTTTTTTTATAGGAGACGTCAAAAGACGTCATTGGCACTATTAACCAACTGAAAACGGTCGTCAAAAGACGTCATTGGCATTGAATGAGTTAAGTAAAGTACTTGAGTAAATTAACTTAGTTACTGTACACCACTGGGAAAAAACGAATAAAAACTAAAATCATACAAACATTGAAAATAGCAAATCTACAAGCTCAGCGTGTAGAGTTTTTTGCACAACACTGTCATATGACAAAGTATAAAATATGGCATACATTTTTTGAAAAGGGATGAAAAAATGTATACATATGGAGATACAAGGTTTCTGCTCGACACAGTGACGATATTAGTCACTGTTGCTCAAAAGTCCCTCGCACACCTGATTAGAATCGTTGTGACAGCTGCGTTGGTGGAGCATACACATATAAAGATCAGAAAAAAGAATAACCACCCACACACGCTGCCTTCACTCGCTCAATAAAGAAAAGTTTCGTCACGATGTTTCGGTCAAGGAACGTCTTCATCGTGCCTGTATTGTTGTTATTTGTGGTTCTATACACAGAAAAAATCTCCAGCGTTCATTCAACGCATTGAGACCTGAAGCCGATTCTACATGTCTCCTAAATCTCAACAGTTTTCTGAAAAACCTATGTTTCTATATCAGTGGTGCTCAATCTTTTTCATGTCAAGGACCCCCCAAAATTATATGTATTTGGCCGCGGACCCCCATCAAAATATTTTGTTCCAGGGACCCCCCAGAAGCAACGATTTGAGTTAAAAACGTTCGCTTTAAAATATATATATATTCAAAGATTTCCACACATTTTCACGATTTTTCAAAAATAGCAGATCTACAAGCTCATAGCGCGGCACTCGGTGCCGCGCTATGAGCTTGTATATCTGCTATTTTTGAATAGCCAAAAGTGTAAAATAATGCTTTTTAGCTCAAATCTAAAAATGACATAGTTCCATAATGGGTTAACTGAGAGTGTACAAATGGAACCAAATGGACCCGTGAGGACCTGTGTATTTATGCCCCCCTGCGAGTGGGATGAAAACGATGAACTTGCGATGCGTTGTGAGCTTGTAGATCAGCTATTTTCGCCAAATGTTAGTTGTATATATGTGTATAATTTAAAGAGGGCAGCTTGCCGTCCTCATTTTTTTTGTAAATGTCACGGGATCATTAAAACATGATCATAAACGGTGACCTTTCAGTTATGTAGAGTACTGCAGTATATGTGACAAGACACAGGTTTTTTTTTTCTGTTCTTAAATTAATCACAGAGAGTCTACAAATCTAGGTGTAAGCTGGAAAATCTCTTCATGGTTAAAACACAAAAGAAATGGAATGAAAATGGGGTCTTGTAGGTTTTTTTTTTTTTTTTTTTAACCTTTAACCCATTAAGACCGGGAACGCATCTGTGTCATTTTTTATTTTATTTCTCTGGCTTTTCAAAAATAGCAGATCTACAAGCTCATAGCGCGGCGCTATGAGCTTGTACATCTGCTATTTTGGGGTGAAATAATTTGTGAAAATGTGTGCAAATCTTCCCGCGGACAAATACATATTATTTTGGGGGCTTAGCATGAAAAAAAGTTTGAGAACCATTGATATTATAGCAACATAAGTAAACAAAATCATATTAAAAAAAAGGATTTAGAAGACATTTGTAGAATCCCCCAGAAGCAAAGATTTGAGTTGCAAATGTTTGCTGAAAATATATTCAAAGATTTGCACAAATGTTCACAATTTAAAAAAATAGCAGATCTACAAGCTCATAGCGCGGCACCGAGTGCCGCGCTATGAGCTTGTACACCTGCTATTTTTGAATAGCCATAGAACTCTAAAAATGACACAGGTGCGTTCCCGGTCTTAATGAGTTAATGTGCGAGTTTTCTCATTTTAAACCCACACCCAGAGGCATCATCATTGTTTGGGTCTCCCGTTCTTTTTTTTTTTCCAATGAGAAATTGCGCCAATATCATGTCTCAAATTAAGGGATAATTAAAAACTGTTATTTCAAAGTTATTGCCGTCCATAAAACCTTGATTAGGCGAACATTACCCACATTAGGTTTTAATGGCCGCAGCCCGTGTGATTACTGTCAACAATTTTATGTACTAAAGAAAGCATATGAAGTAATGAATAATTAAGGATGGGGGGGAAAAAGGTTTTTTAAATCGAGCAATATACAGTATAGCTAATGTTGAGGCTGCTTTTTAGAGGCAAAGGCAATGATATGCAACACAGCACGTCAGAGTCGTAGCTACAGGAGCGATGGCAAGTTCCTAGAAAAATAGCAGATCTACAAGCTCACAATGCGTCACTTCGCGACGCATTGTGAGCTTGTAGATCTGCTATTTTCAAATGGCTGAAATGTATCTAAGGCTGAAGTGGTTCATTTATGATGTGTAATAATAATCCAAATCTACAAACTACAAAGTAACTCAAGTTTTCCAATAATTGTAGTGGCGCAAAAGTGCAATATGTTCCCCTGAGATGTAGTGGGGTAGAAGTAAAAGTACCGAGAATTGGAAATACTCCAGTAAAGTAAAAGCACCTCAAAATTTTACTAAAGTACAGTACTTGAGTAAATGTACTTAGTTTATTTACACCACTGGACATTATACAATATCATATATATGTCCATATACACATTATTGAGCTCATATCTATTAGTAATAACGTGGCACAGAATTGCACTTTTGTCAATAGTCTGCACATAGCGTATAGAAAAAAAGGGGGGGGGGGACATTCCCCTGGCTGTATAAGCCCCTCCCCTCCACACACACACACACACACACACACACACACACACACACACACACACACACACACACACACACACACACACACACAGTAGGGTGCTAGTGCCTCATAAGGGGAGAGAAACTTCTTGGTCCACTCGCACTGTCAGAGCCAATTTAGGTTAACAGTAAGCATATGCAGCTAGCCCCCACCGCCTGCCTGCCACCACGCAACACACACACACACACACACACACACACACACACACACACACACACACACACACACACACACACACACACACACACACACACACACACACACACAACACCGTGAGTGCAGTGCAGAGCACTTGCCATCTCTATTGCCATGGTGACAGGTTAATGAAATCATCAGTTGTGACTGCAAATTGGCAGACGCGCGAGTTGGCGCACCTGGGCATAGCCAGGTCACTTCTGGCTCTTAGCTGGCCGGGTGGGGGGGTAGGGGGGAGGCAGGGGGAAGTTGCTGACTCTGCTGAGTGTTACCGGTCATCATTTACTCCGACGCGCGATTGAAAGTGACCGCGATGCACAACGCTCGGTCTGCGTGCGCGTGTGTGTATGTGTGTGTGTGTGTGTGTGTGTAGTGGTAGTAGTACATTGTTGAACGTTGTTAAACTCATCCCCCTGTGCCACCTTAATTATTAATGCTGGGTCTTTACATATTACTTTTTTTTCTTTCTCTCTTCTTTTCTTTATTGAGACATTAGGAAGTTGAGGGGGGGGGGGGGGGGGTTGGCGTTTTGCCAGCGGTTACAGCTTCCTCAAACCAAACGTATAGCGGTGTGCATTGAGATCTACAAGCTCACAAAGGCGCTGCATCGCAAATGCGCTGTGAGCTTGTCACGCAGAAAAATATGGAACCAAAACCCAGAGTGATGCCATAGAAGACATTTTTTTTTGGGTTCCAGAAACAACCTTTCGGACCATTTATTTTAATGGTTCTATAAAGAACCCAAACCCCTTTAAACCATATAAATGTCATCAACCGGCTGAAAATGTGTGTTTGTCGAAAATAGCAGGTCTACAAGCTCACAACGCGTCGCACCGCGACGCGTTGTGAGCTTGTAAATCTGCTATTTTCGATGAACGTCTGCCTATTAAGACATGGTTTAAGAGTTAGGGTTAGGGTTAGGGTTTCCTCAAAGAAAAAAAGGTTTTCTAGAACTAGATGAGGATCATGAAGAACCATTCACTAGATCAAATGGTTCTTTAGTTGTTGATGGTTCTTTGTGGAACCATAATAGCCTTTTAACCCATTTTGGACAGGAACCCCTATTTGTAACTATAACTTTCAGGACGGGACTTCTGGTTGCTATGTACAGTATATAGCAACATACATTTGTTGACATTTTTGAATAAATATTTGAACTTTTTCAGAAAACTTAGGTCAGGATTTAGAGGGCGTTTTTTAGAACCGGCCTGGGTTAAAGAGTATTTTAATAATGACCATATTTTTTTCTGTGTGTAGATCTGCTATATTACACATGACACCATCCTACAATAGGAGAATAAAACCAGTATATTGGCTAGCACACAGCAGAATGTCCCTCCCTGTGAACCCAGGCCATAAGGCCTTGATAATGTACTAGTGGCAAGAGTTTGAACCACTACACTGTCTCTGGACATGAAAGAACCTCGTTTAAAACTGATTTCCAAAACCACTAATTACACATATTTCATATCCAAAGTGGCACTTCAATTCACAACTCAACCCACTCTATTTGGGGCTCAAACCAAAAATTATGATGATGGCGACGGTGGCGGTGATAATTGCGTTTTATCATTGTGCTCACGGAGACATTTACAAGCTAGCTACGCAAAAAATAAAAAGTGATGTGAGTCGTTAGCGCCTCAGGTACTGTTAAATTTAACCCATTTAGACCGGGAAAGAATCTGTGTCATTTTAAGATTTCTTTGGCTTTTCAAAAATAGCAGATTTACAAGCTCATAGCGCGGCACTCGGTGCCGCGCTATGAGCTTGTATATCTGCTATTTTTGAAATGTGTTTTATATATTTGCAAATCTTTGAATATATATATATTTTTAAAGCAAACATTTGTAACTCAAATCTTTGCTTCTGGGGATTCTACAAATGTCTTCTAAATCCTAACCCTTTTGATGTGATATGTATTTTGGCCGCGGACCCCCATCTCAAAATATGTTGTTCCAGGGACCCCCAGAAGCAAACATTGGAGTTACAATTGGTCGCTTTAAAAAATATATATTTTCAAAGATTTGAAAAGAAAATCCAAGATTTTACAAAAAATAGCCAAAGAAATAAAAAAAAATGACACAGATGCGTTCCCGGTCGTAATGGGTTAATAAACATTCCCAGCCCCTTTCATAAACCCATTTTATGGCAATCTTGCACCATATGCGTCCTCCTTTTTGCTCAATCTCTGCCTCTTTTCTTGCCTGCAGAGCCCTTGGCACAGGCTCTGCAGTATTTTTTCGCAGACTGCTGTTTATGTTTTGATGGCATTTATGAGCTGTGTCAGAGCAACGTAAAGTGTGGATTAACATTTATTACTTTGATGGCGGTGCCAATCCATCTCCTCGAACGTGTCTTCCTCCTCGCCCCGCGCTCCTCGGCGAACCAAGAATTAATATTTTCCTGAGATAAGCAGCAGTCCTTAACCCATTAAGACCGGCAACGCGTCTGTGTCATTTTTAGATTTCTTTGGCTCTTCGAAAAATAGCAGATCTACAAGCTCATAGCGCGGCGCCGAGTGCCGCGCTATGAGCTTGTATATCTGCTATTTTTTTGAAAAATCGATCACTTTGAATATATATATATATGTGTTTTAAGGTGAACATGTTTAACTTCCATCTGTGCTTCTGGGGGTCCCTGGAACAAAACATGTTTGAGATGGGGGTCTGCGGGCCAAATACATACCTAAAAATGTTTTCTAAATCCTAACAGTATGTTGCTATATCAGTGGTGCTCCAACTTTTCCATGTCAAGGACCCCCAAAATGATTTGTATTTTGACCGCGGACCCCCATCTCAACATATGTTGTTCCAGGGACCCCCAGAAGCACAGATCAGAGTTAAAAATATATATATTCAAAGATTTGCACACATTTTGAAGATTTTTCAAAATATTGCAGATATACAAGCTCATAGCGCGGCACTCGGTGCCGCGCTATGAGCTTGTATATCTGCTCTTTTTTTAATAGCAAAATAAATCTTAAAATGACACAGATGCGTTCCCGGGCTGAATGCGTTAAGGAGTCCTTGAACAGAGAAAGGCTTTGCCTCACTTTGACTAGACTCTTCATATGGAAATGGCATTTTATTTATGTCAGCTTACCGGGTTATTAATTTAGCTCTGCTTTGTTTATCATTAATAAAAGCGCAATGCAATGAATACAAATGCCCACAAATATTGCGTATACATTATGTGCATGCATGCTCTCTCTGACTTTGAGGCATCAGGACTGTTCATTCAGTACTTATCCTGGTCCTGTGACTACAAGTGTCTAGTTCAGGGGTCCTCAACAGGGGGTACGGGACCCCTAGAGGGGTCCTCAGAGTTACTACAGGGGGGCCGCCAAATCTCTGTGTGATAGGAACTTTTTTTCTTTATTTTCATACATTAACCACTTGAACCCTAGCATCTCTATCCTGAGGGGAGCATTTTGCGGAAAACAGCAGATGTACAAGCTTGTAGATTGGCTATGTCCGCCAAAGAGCAGTTTTCTAAGTATTGGGGGTTTAAGTGGTTAACTGTCGGAAAATACACATTAACGTGAATCCAACACATCATTCACACAATGATACTGCTGTCAATCAAGTCTATGAAACTATTATGAAATCTATGAAAAAGTTGAATCAGCAACACGATTTTATACAGTCTAATAGTGGGGGTCCCTGCTTCATCTCTCTCTCAGCTAAGGAGGTCCTTGGCCTGGAAAACGTTGAAGACCGCTGCTCTCTAGTTGGAGTTTGATTCAGTATCAACAATCGAATCAGGCCAATACGCTTGTGCAAGGACGTGCTGTGATCGGCCAGTAGCCACTTTGAGTGGCAGCAGTGGTGTAAAGTAACTAAGTACATTTACTCAAGTACTGTACTTAAGTACACGTTTGAGGAGTTTTTACTTTACTGGACTATTTCCCATTTTCAATACTTTTACTTCTACTCCACTACATCTCAGAGGCAAATATTGTACTTTAACTCCAGTACAATTATTTGACAGCTTTAGCTACTAGTTACTTTGAAGATTTAGATTATTATTACAAAAGATACATTATCCACTTCAGCTCTATATACATTTCGGCCATTTGTGCCGATCTACAAGCCCACTATGCGTTACGATGCGACGCATTGCGAGCTTGTAGATCTGCTACTTTCGAAAGATTTTCATACATTTGAATACTTGTGAAGCGGAACATTCTGAATAATGAGTACTTTTTACTTTTTGATACCAATACAGTTTTTTTTATTCCCGACTCTACTGAGCCGGTAGATGATGACGGAATAGCAGGAGACGATGACGGTGAAAGGGACCACGAATGCCAGGAGAGAGCGAGTGATGACCATCGCCCCAAGTCGAAACGCTTTCATCTGCATCGCGGCTGTACCGTAGTCATTGGTGAGTCCATAGGTGGTTATGCACAAGACGATGTCCTTATCATGAAAGGAGGGTCGTGTGTCCATAAAGATGAAGTAAGGGGAACTGAGAGCCAAGGCCAGTACCCAGACACCCAGAATCACACAAGACGCCTTTCTGACGTTGCGGTGGTTCTGTGTCCACACTGGCCACACCACACACACACATCTGTCGATACTGATGACCATCAGAATGTAGACGCTGGCATACATGTTCAGGAAGAGAACGGTGAAGTTCAGTTTGCACATGAATTGGCCAAAAGGCCAGTGGCCGTCCAGGGCTGTTTCCGTGATTCTCAGGGGCAGGAGCGCGGTGGTGAGGAAGTCGGCCACGGCGAGGTTGAGGTACCAAACGGTGTTGATGGTTTTCTTCCTTTTGAAGCCCGTCACCCAGATGACGACGCCGTTCCCCAGCACGCCGAGTACAGAGACCAGGCTGAAAATGACGAGGGATGCGATCTTGAGGGCTTTTTCAGCGCGTTCGTCCTTGTAGTGAGAGCCATTCCCACCGGACATATCCAGCTCTTTATTGGGATCGTCAGCAGTTGCGTTCATCATAATCAGTGTCCTAAAACCTAAAGGAAAAAATAAAGAAAAGCATTTATTTTTGAACCATGTGCTATTAACCTCTAGCACTCAGTAAGTATGATGGCCTAAATACTATATGTAACAAACTGAACTATAGGTCCCAACTTGACACAACTTTTTATTTCCCATTTGCGTGTTATAACGTGACCAATCACAGCTTGGTGTAAGCACGCCCAAAAACTGGAATAATAATAATATAATGTAGTATGGAGTAGCCTATATTTAATTATATCTATCTTTGCCATCTTTGCCTGCAGTTACCCATGTCTCATTTGATTGGCGGAGAACATGTAAAAAGACATAATGATTAGCTGAAAGTGAACCCGTCTGATTGGCTGACGAACCTGTCAATCAGAATCATGATTTTGATCGACAGATTCATCAGCCAATGACAACGTTCGTCTACGCCCAACATCAGGGCAGTCTCAAAAAGATTCACAAATGCACAGAGGAGTTTCACCACAGAGAATCAGTGTAAATGCACATGAACCGATTTGCATGGATGGTGGATTTATATGATGTGTGTGGGGAAAAAAAACATAATTTGTAAATTACTTTTTCATTTGTAATTCGATTTTTTATTTGCATAGTTAATCAAGTGTGCATTTGTAAATTGAGTGATTTGGAGATAAATAGAAAAGTATATTTATGAAGCAGAGCATCTGGAATTGTGGATTTAGATCACATATATGTGAAGCATAGCATTTGAAACTGTGGATTTGAAACACGAACGTGAATAGCATTGCATTTTGTAGTGCTGATCCGAAAAACACTTGCAAACCAGAACTTGTTTATTAAAAAATCACCCTGTGTGGATTCAAACCAGGACTTGTTTATTCAAAAATCACCCTGTGTGGATACAAACCAGGACTTGTGGATTTATTAATTATGAGACTGATCTGACTCCATATGTATAGCTCCCTCCGGTACTGGTCAAACAAAACAAACAAAAAAACATATAATTACAGGCTTACCGTTACTAAATACAGCTGATGAAATTTTACTCATGGGAGTTTTTGTAAGTGATATATTTGTTTAACTCAATTTCTGCCAATCACGCATAAATGCGATCTATTAAATAGCGCACTTGGCCGCCAAGATCGCATAAATGCGTTATATTGACAAAAAAAATGTTTTGTTTTTTTTGTTTTTTTTTCAATTTTACCCAAAGACCAAGGAGATATGATTTTTCGAATATCTAGACTCCTATCCACTTCCTTGTTAACTCAAAACTTAAAAATTCTGTATCTCGGCTCCTGAGTACTTTTTTAATTTCAATGAAAAATCTCTGGCAGAAAACAGCAAAAAATCTGAAATAATTAGGGCAGGCTAAGTGTTAAATTGCCCTATATTCTAGATAGCAATCATTGCCTGTCTAGATCAGTGTTTATCAACCCTGGCAAACGTCCCAATTTTGGTCCGCGAGTACTGCTGAGGTGTTCCGCGCCGTTTGAAGAAAGTGTGAACCCAGCCCCTCGAGAACAATAGCGGCGATCGTCCGTCGATCGATACGGCCATCATCCGTTTCACACACAGCCACGGCCCGAGTCCATTCAGTGTGGCGACCATCACCCATAGGAATGCAAATATGTTGTCCTACCTGGTACTGTATAAAAAGGGCACAGGGTAGGCCTACATGCTTTGGCACTCAGTATTACTAAGTGGGTCGGAACGGGTCGATAGGGCGGACCTGAGCGTCGTACCTGCTAAGAGGGGCTGTCCTGTCCCAAAAGCCCATGTTATAACCTGCCATGATGAATGTCCTACAATAAAATACTACATAAGTGTTAGTTTTCTTATAAAGTGAGATAAATCACTCCAGTGTGTTTGTGTCAACGTAATCCGTGTTTTTTGTAGTGTTTAATTACTCCTCCACGGTGAGAATCTCTTGCAACTTCAAGCCGTGGTGCCGTCGATACATAACCGGAAAACTCGCCCCAAAACACGCTCGCCCCCATTTCTTTTCGCGGACCAGCGGTTCTTATATTCCTGTATTTGTTTTACTGAGGATAAGGTTAGAAATAAGTTTACGGTTATCCATATTATTAGTTTTACTGAGGTTACGTTTAGGAATAAGGTTAGGTTTAGGCATAGTTTAATGAGGTTACGTTTAGGAAAAGCAGGTGAATATCACCGGATTTCCCCGGGGGTGACTGTTTTGGGGCGAGAGTTTTGGTGTTCGTCTGTAGTGGGCAACAGCGCATGCGTCCGCAATAATGCTATCAGGATCAGATTATTAGATATTATTATCAGATATTAGAAGTATATTGGGTACCAAATATACTTACCAAAGAAGTTTTGCTCTGGGAAGGTTTTCAGACTCCTCCATTCATTGCACTGACCCAAGTGTATATATTTGTAATTGTCAAGGTTTCTTTATACCTGCCCAATAATCTCTCTCTCTCTGTGTGTGTGTGTGTACACACACACACACACACACACACACACACACACACACACACACACACACACACACACACACACATATATATATATATATATATATATATATATATATATATATATATATATATATATATATATATATATATATATATATATATATATATACACACACACACACACATATACACACACCCCGTGTATATCTAGGTGTGCCCTGGGATCTTTTGGCTAAGCCAGGTGTGCAAAAAAGGTTGATAAACACTAGATAATAAAGAAAATTAAAGAAAATACCTGTTTCAAAGTGTTGAAGAGACGTCAAGCCAGAGAAGTGTCTTGTTCAAACTGTGGTCAATGAACACTGAGGAGCTGAGCAGCTTAGCATCCTGTGAGTTGTATGTGTGATGATAATGTTATATCATTGCTGTTGGGCAGGAACCTCGTATCTCCATATTTTAACGTTGAAAATGAATGCCCTACTTTGTCAGTCAAAAGTAGCAAAATTAGCCGATCTACAAGCTCACACAATGTCAAATTGTGACAAGCTGTGATCTTGCAGATCAGTTATTTTATTTTTATTTCTCCTTTACAATTAAAAAAGACAATCTTGTGAAGTGGGTTAAGTGTGTGTGTGGGTTTCTATAAATAGTGAACCCATGAAAAGTATCAACAACAACAACTTGTGACTAAAAAATGACATACACTGGATCCATTGGAACACAAGTTCTTTCTTCCTCGCAGCACGCAGCTGCGTGCTAGTGCTATGGAGATGATATCTAATTTTATCTTTATGTAATCAGTTTCCTCCCATAACGTAAAAGGCAAGTTGTGTCAAAATATTAGATAGTTTCATAAGCCATGAGCTCTACAATACTGGTTTGTAAAAAAGGCCGTAGGGGTCTTGCCCTATAGATTATCATGCCGGGGCCCTTTAATTGTCTCCGCCAGGCCGAAAGGCATGGCGAGAGAGTATGTTTTACCCCCTGTCCGTCCGTCCGTCCGTCCATGTGTGTGTCCTGTCTGTCCGTTTGCAGCTAATCTCCGGCACCGTTGGCCCGGTCGCTGCGAAACTGTGCACACACAGTCCCTGGATGCCAATTCAGAACCTCTGCCCCTAATTTTTCACATGGACCTGTTATAGCGTCACCAGGAGGCCGATTTGTGCGAAACCCATTTTTTTTTACATTACTCCTAAGCTTCCCATATTCCATCCTCATTGGCTAAGGTTGGCTTCCAAAGTTTGCAGGATTGGTCCGTTTTGTACAAAAGGCCTCAAATCATGAACGCAGCTTGCAATTTCCGTGAAATTTCACACGCACATTCCCACTAGGCCGAGGAAGAAATGGCCTTTTCACATTGGCCTGTTATAGCGCCACCAGCAGGTCTAATTTAGCAAAACACATTTTTGGAACAAAATGCCTCAAATCATACATACAGTGTCTGATTGCCTTGAAAGGCCTAAGAATAAATGGCAGCCTTTTCACATTGGCCTATTATAGCGCCACCAGGAGGCCACAATAACGTACCTGACCTGGCGGAGACCTGTGCTCCTAAAATCTGTAGGAGTAATGTAAAAAAAAATGGGTTTTGCACAAATCGGCCTCCAGGTGGCGCTATAACAGGCCCATGTGAAAAATTTGAGGCAGAGGTTTTGAATTGGCATCCAGGGAGTGTGTGTGCACAGTTTCGCAGCGACCGGGCCAACGGTGGCAGAGATTAGCTGCTAACACACGGACAGGACACGCGGACACGCACACGGACGGACGGACGGAGGGTAAAACATACTCTCTCGCCATGCCTTTCGGCCTGGCGGAGACAACAAACAAGCTTTACGAAAATTTGTGTTATCCTTTTATTTCATGTTTTTTTTTTTTTTTTTTTTTTTACAATTTCTGAAGATCTTTGTCTATAATCACATGACCAAAATAGAGTTGCCAGGATGAAAATGGTTAAAGGCTACAGGACAAACGGCATACCAAATTGTTATTGTCCACAAAGCTCAACTTTGCTCTCACAGTCATGGAAAACGATACCGTCCTCTTTTCTGTGGGCCCGTCTTAGGAATGCATTATTAATTGCACCTTCACGTTTCTCCACCATGCTAATAAAGCAACAGCGCTCTTCCAAATCACCTGAAAAATGAGTCCAAGGACAACGCGCGCGCGGCGTAGTAGAAAAAAAGGCGTGGCTGTCCGCTTTGAGAAACGACGCGACTCAACCCACCAAGATTAATGTAACTCAGATGGCTTTTAATTAGTGCAGCTGTGCTCATTAATTATCTGCCCACAACACAAATATTGTTATATTTAGGGGAAAACTCTTGATTTATTTGATTGCGTTTGCCAGCGGATGTAGATGGATGAGGCCCTCCGTTTTGAGTCCTGCGGAGACTGCAAACAATGGTGGGAGGTCCTGTTCCGCCATTGACGTGTAGAACGTTAGAGATGTGATTTGACAGTCATCTTGATTAACCTGAAGTACAACAACTGTACATAATCTCCATAGATAAGCGGTTATGTTACAACAGTTTTTTATCAACCTTTGCTTTGTTAAAGGTTTCCTGAAACAAGTGATTTCCCCAAGTGTGATCGCAGACGGGCTCATTCGTAAGATGTTGTCTTATGTATTATGTCCCTATTAGTGATTAATGTGTTCCAATGCCGCAAATAGTGGCAAATATTTCTATTTTAAGTTACTAGGCTGATACCTGTTGGGAACGCATGCCCCTCGGGTTATGCAATATGTACCCGTTATACCCAGTGTCAGAGTACTTAGTGCAGTGCCTATTGTCATAGGATACTTGGAGGCAGTGGTGTAAAGGAACTAAGTACATTTACTCAAGTACTGTACTTAAGTACAATTTTGACGTATTTTTACTTGAGTATTTCCAGTTTTCAGTACTTTTTCTTCTACTCCACTACATCTCCGAGGCAAATATTGTACTTTTACTCCACTACAATTATTTGACAACTTTAATTACTAGTTACTTTGCGGATATAAATATGATACATTATGATATTTATAAAACATACATTAACCACTACGTTATAAATAGACTATTTGACAATAGCTGATCTACAAGCTCGCACACGCACCCGCACACACGCACAACATGCATTTATATTTGCAACTCGTGACGGTAAGACTTTATATTAAGATTGGGTTTATAATGCGTTGTAACGACTTATAATAATATAATGTATAAGTGCTGGTCATAATTTATTCTAAACTCAGTGGAACAGCACATTACAACTACCAGGTAACATTTTACTTTAAGGTCGGGTCTATAATGCATCATAATGCACTTATAATGCTTCATAACACTCATTATACATGTTTATAATGATGTATAACAACTTATAACAAAGACTTTATAACTAGCTAAGTTAAGGTAGTTATAATGTGCTGTTTTACTGAGCTTAGAATGCATTATTACCAGAACTTATAATACAGTATGTTATAAACATTGTTTTAAGTTGTCATACACGATTATAAACATTTATAACAAGCGTTATAATCCTTATAAATGCATTATAAATGCGATTATGATGCATTATAGACCCAACCTTAAAGTAAAGTGTTACCCTTGTGACTTACAGTGTGTGTATATTTGAGGTTTTTCAGCCACAGAAGTCAAGCACTCCTCAGCACTTTCAAACCATTGAAACCAATGGAATCAATCACCAAGGTGAACCAAACTCAGAGACTAAAATTGCCTTTACCCTCGTCTGTGATTATTCCTTCTCATCTTGTCTTCAGTACACACAGTACTGTAGTCAGTGGTGTAAAGTAACTAAGTACATTTACTCAAGCACTGTACTTAAGTACAATTTTGAGGTACTTTTACTTTACTGGAGTATTTCAAAGTTTCAGTACTTTTACTTCTACTCCACTACATCTCAGAGGCAAATATTGTACTTTTACTCCACTACAATTATTTGAAAACGTTAGTTATTAGTTACTTTGTAGATAAATTATTATATTATAAAACATAGATTAACCACTTTAGCCCTATCTTATACATATGCTATTTGAAAATAGCCGATCTACAAGCTTGTAGATCTGCTATTCTCAAACGTTTTAGTACTTTTCCTTTTGTACTTTAAGTACATTTTGATACCAATACTTTTGTACTTTTACTCAAGTATGTTTTTAATTCCGGACTTTGACTTGTAACAGAGTTCTTCTTCATTGCAGTATTGATACTTTTGACTTAAGTAAAACATTTGAGTACTTTAACCACAGTACACGCAGTACTGAAGTACAAATCACTTCATGTTCCTACATCTTTCAACCATACCGTCTCCATTTCCATCTCTGTGAGCTGTAGACACACAGCTCCGCACCCCCCCCCCCCCCCCCCCCCCCCCACCCCCCTCATTCTCTTTTCTTTTTTTTCTCCTCTCTCCCCCCATGGCCACCGTAAATTTCTTTGAACCATGCCTCTGCACATGAGGGAGAGAGAGAGAGAGAGGGGAAAATGCAATGGCGAGAGCAAGAAATTAAAATTTCATTATTTACTGCACCGGAGTTGGGGCACGCAATTAGTATCTGCAGCGTGTGGCCCAGGGATATTTACTGCCTTGGCCTCCCCTCCTTTGCTTTATCCCATTGAGACCTGGAACGCATCTGTGTCACTTTTTTATTTGAGCTAAAAAAAAAAGCATTGTTTTACACTTACGCTATTCAAAAATAGCAGATCTACAAGCTCGTAGCGCGGCACCGAGTGCCGCGCTACGAGCTCGTAGATCTGCTATTTTTGAAAAATCGTGAAAATGAGTGCAAATCTTTGAATATGTATTCTTTTAAAGCAGGGGTCTTCAACAGGGGGTCCGGGACCCCTAGGGGGTCCTCAGAGTTACTACAGGGGGTCCGCCACATCTTTGTGTGATATGGTTTTTGTTTTACCTTAACCACTTGAACCCTAACGTCTCTTTTTTTGAGGAGAACTTTAGCCAAAAATATTTTTTGGCAAAGAGGTATAGGTGTAGAGGGTAAAAAAGAGCAGACCAAGTAAACAAAAAAAGTTTAATCTGAAAAACAATTTTATACAATATAGAGGGGGTCCCTGCTTCATCTCTATCTCATCTAGGGGGTCCTTGGCTTGAAAACGTTTAAGACCCCTGTTTTGAAGCAAACATTATGACTCAAATCTTTGCTTCTGGGGGGTCCCTGGAACAAAACATTTTGAGATGAGGGGGTCCGTGACCAAATTCACATCGTTTTGGGGGTCCTTGACATGAAAAGGTTTGAGAGCCACTGATATAGAAACATACGTTTTTTTTTTCAGAATAGACATTTAGTAGAATGGGCTTCAGGTCTTAATGGGTTATTGCGGCTCTCTCTTTTCTCTCATCCCATCTTACCGGACACAGATGCTATCACTTGCTCATTACCTCGTGCGCTTCTAGACACGGCCGGGGCGATTAGAACATTTCTCCATCGGGCCCAACGACGACGACGGGCACTCGAAGACGGACACGGGAGATGAGATGTCAGGGTGGAAACGCACGTAGCTTGAAATGCATTCGTTTGTCAAGGCCACCGGACCAATGTTGCTTTATTACACGAGCATAGACCCTTATAGGACGTTTTGTATATTAACCCGTTAAGGCCTGAGGTTCCGATGCTACAGAATGTTTTATTAATCCTATTACAGTTCTCTGAAAAACGTATGTTTCTATATCAGTTTTTTGAAAAAAACCTAATGTTGCTACATCAGTGGTTCTCAAACTTTTTCATGTCAAGGACCCCCAAAATGATATGCATTTGGGCCGCGGACCCCCATCATCTCAAAATATTGTATTCCAGGGACCCCCCAGAAGCAAAGATTTGAGTTACAAATGTTCTCTTTAAAAACATATATATTCAAGATTTGCACAAATGTTTACGATTTTTCAAAAATAGCAGATCTACAAGCTTGTAGATCTGCTATTTTTTGAATAGCCCAAAGTGTAAAAATAATGCTTTTTTTTTGCTCAAAACTAAAACAAATGACACGGACGCGTTCCCGGTCTTAAAGGGTTAATACTATTTTTCTTCTCGTGTCAAAGAGAGGCTTTGATGTACGATCATCAGGTGAGCCCATGGGTTATCATCAAAGCATAATTCCCGCAATAAGCACAGGGTGTGAGACTGGAGACGGAGCCTCGCGAGTAGCATATGGCCGTCTTCTCATTACTAAAATGTGACCTCCCCGAGGCACGGGGAGAGATGGACTTTGATGGTTAAGGGGGTTTGAAGGTAATGTGTTTAGCTTATTATTGGTTGAGCAGTTATTCAACCTCGAGTCTTTGGCAATATTTCTTTTGCACAATTAAGTGGACATTGACTCCTCTCTCTTCCAAAGGCGGGGGGGGCTCGCTCGGTACCGTTTCAAACGGTCCATCAGAGAAGGCTAGGCACGGCTTGACGTGCAGTATGTCTTTCTTTCTTTCTTTCCTAAAGGCTGCTTGTTCTTTCTCTCTTCCTCTATAGCAGCGGTTCCCAAACAGTGTGCACATCCATCAGACAAGTCCAGGTGTGCCTTGGGATTTCATGACTACCACACAGTATTATTGAAATAATAATTATATAAAATATATATGCAGTATCTTTGTGCCATTTCTGCTATTTGAACTACTTTACACCTGAATGCATCGTGGCCGATATTTTTTTTTTAATTGTGGAAATAGCTGATCTACAAGCTCACAACGCGTTGCATCGCGCCACGATGTGAGCCTGTAGGTCTGCTATTTTTGCTCAGAATACAGGTGTGCCTTGCCCATTGGTGGGCCTTGGGGACAAAACGTTTGAAAACCTCTTCCCACGTATAGCCCCCCTTTTGACTTTGCACTTTGAACATGCCTTAGAACTCAACAATAACGTAACTTTGGCAAATAATAATAATGGTTAGCCTGCTTTTGACCAAAATGTACGCTTTGTTATGTCGACTAGTGTGGTGACGATCTACATCTGGAAGCAAAATGGAAGTAGCACTCTTTATAAGTGCTTCACATCAGAGTACAGTATGAGTACAACAAACATGCTTCAGAATGTTATTGTGACTAACGGTACGGATACATTACCCCTGAGGGGCACTTTATTTCACCCCCCCCCCATTTTATGATGAATTCAGTACAAAGGACCCCAATGGAAACGAGCCACAGTGCTTTCTTGGGTTTAAAATCCTCTTAAAGGAGCATTTCACCCCTGGAAGAACTTACAGTCACTCAATGTTAATAATATTTGTAGTAGATAGCAACATTTGAAATTTGCACCCTATGGCCAGAAAAACATAGAAGTCTGTGTGTTTGACTGGGGTTTGACTGGACTGCTGCATTCCATTACTACAATGACCGTATTGCTTTGGGGCACTGCCCTTCCTTGTAGGGAGGGGAGGCTGCGTGGGGGTGTGGTCTACATTGTAGTCAGGAAATAAGGTAAGATAAAGAGGCTATGAGTCAAATGACTCATAGTCTCTGGGGATATGGATAAAAATCTAAAAATACAGATAGAACACAAAAAAACACACCAGGATCATGTTTATGGGTCCTAGACCTAGATACAAATAGGGGTTTGATGCAAAATCGGTGAAATGTCCCTTTTAACAGACCTTGTATTGAACTGTACTTCCCCTGTGCTTGTCTTTGCAAACTGTTAAGAAAGTATTCAATCAATCCAACCGTTTTCTATGGAGCAGGTGATATGGCCGCCGCAAAGGATCCTGGGATTTGGGAGCGGAGCAGGCGGGGGAGGACAGGACAGAGGCGTTAGAATTCCTAAGTTATGCTGAAGTTTCCTGCAAATTACGAGCGCGCTCAGCCCCGGGTTGCAAGCCAGTCACCGCGTAGCAGCTGTTTCGGGCGTTGAGTGAAAGTTGACACCGCTTCGAGATGGACAGCTTAACCCATTCAGACCGGGAACGCATCTGTCATTTTTTGATTTCTTTGGGCTATTAAAAAACCGAGTGCCGCTCTATGAGCTTGTAGATCTGCTATTTTTTTTGAAAAATCTTGAACATTTGTGCGCAAATCTTTGCTTCTTGACGTCCCTGGAACTGCAAATGTTCGCTTTAAAAAATATATGTATCCAAAAGATTTGCACACATTTTCCAGATTTAAAAAAAAAATAGCAGATCTACAAGCTCATAGCGCGGCACTCGGTGCCGCGCTATGAGCTTGTATATCTGCTATTTTTTAATAGCCAAAGAAATCAAAAAATGACACAGATGCGTTCCCGGTCTCAATGGATTAACTGGACCCGCTGAATGCAGTCCCGAATATTGATAGTATACGTTTTAATCTAGCAGTTGGTGGTTGCTGAAATGAATGAATAGGCTTATATGCACAACGACGTGGTGGTATATTTTGTGACTGAAATGTGTATATAATTCACGGGACGATGCCGTCAAAAATGGACGGCGAGTCTGTGAGCAGGCCTGTCCCGCCTGTTGCTATGACAGCGGAACGTCCGTCTGGAAGAGGTAGACGGGCCGCCGCGCTGGTCCCTGGATCGTTCACGACTCAACTTCCCTATTGGTGGTATGCTAGGGTATTAATAGCTAGTGCTTCTCAAACTTTTTCACGTCAAGGACCCCGAAATTTATCTGAATTTGGCCGCGGACCCCCATCTTAAACGAGTTTGTGCCAGGGACCCCCATAAGTTAAAAAGGTTTGAGTTAAAAAGGTTTGCTTTTTTTTTTTTGTTCAAAGATTTTCATAAAAAAAACATATAAGTTGTATAGAGGTTATATAGAGGTTACAGTAGAGTAGGCTGCTGTGCCTAGGCGATGTCCAATGTGGTGATTATCACAGTGAAAAGTCACAAATCCACAATATAGTTCTTTAGCAGCACAAACACGATGGTTCTGTTTATATACACCTGTGGGCGGATCATGTTTGCGTTCTCTAAAATGCATATCTATTAACGCAACGCAGAGAAGCTGTGATCCAACGCACCAGACTGCCGCTGTCACTGCAGCAGACTTCCCCCGGCAGCGGTGCTTGACACTCGGCCAAGAGAAACGGAGAGGCTCGGAGTCTGTTTGTTACAGCTTGATTTGTACACAGTCTATGCATTTTAGTCATACAATAAAACAGTGGTTCTCAAACTTTTTCATGTCAAGGACCCCCAAAATGACATGGATTTGGCCGCGGACCCCCATCTCAAAATATTTTGTTCCGGGGACCCCCAGAAGCAAAGATTAAAGTCACAAATGTTGGCTTTAAAAAATATTATATTCAAAGGTTTGCACACATTTTCACGATTTTTCAAAAATAGCAGATCTACAAGCTCATAGCGCTATGAGCTTGTAGATCTGCTATTTTTAATTGTTTAATTCAGTCTGACCCCGAAGCAAGGATAAAAACATGTTCACCGGTGAGAATAAATGAATGAACAGCGCAAGAAGCATGCTTCACCATTAAATGAAACCCTGACCGTAGTCCTTTGGAAAATGATCAGCGGTAATCAAACCACGATGAATCCTAGACTCAAAAATGCCAGACCACCTGCATGACCCTTCATCTCAGCTTAGACCTAATTTAACCTCAGGTTCTCGTCGGCAACAAACTCCATTCTAAGTGAACATGACAACTACATTATTATAAATTCATTAGCGCTTAACCCATTCTATCCGGGAACGCATCTGTGTCATTATGTCTTTGGACTATTCAAAAATAGCAGATCTACAAGCTCGTAGCGCGGCACCGAGTGCCGCGCTACGAGCTTGTAGATCTGCTATTTTTTAGAAAAATAATGAACATTAAGTGCAAATCTTTGAGTGTATATATACAGTATATACATTTTTGACTCAAATCTTTGCTTCTGGGGGTGCTTGGAAATGTTTTTTTTGAGATGGGGGTCCGTGGCCAAATACATATCATTTTGGGTGGTCCTTGACATGAAAAGGTTTTAGAGCTACTGAAATTATAGCAACATAAGTAAAAAAAATAATTTAAAAAAACAGTTAGGATTTAGAAGACATTTGTAGAATCCCAAGAAGCAAAGATTTGAGTTCAAATATTCGCTTTGAATTTTTTTTTATATATTTCAAGATTTTTCCCCAAAAAAAACGCAGATCTACAAGCTCAGATAGTGCTGCGCTATGAGCTTGTATATCTGCTATGTTATCGGTTTTATCTGTATATCGGGAATCTGCTATAGCTTTTGAATAGCCAAAGAAATAAAAAAATTACACAGATGCGTTCCCGGTCTTAATGGGTTAATTAGAAAAAAAAAAGAAGTTTTGCTTACATCTGTGAGTTGTTTATGTTCTGTACATTTGTTTTGAAAAGTTAAGACGCCGCATAGGAACGTCTAAACACCCTAGCCTAGTATTCAACGGAAGGGCCGCGAGGAAGTACCTCGCTTCAATAAAAAACACCCAACAGCAAACAAAACAAAATGAAACGGTATTTGCATACGCCGCACTCTAATACACTTGTTTTCTCTTGCGAGCAATTAAAGGCAAACTGCAACCGTTAATTTGCTTGATATGCGCCTCGTGTACTCGGCAGCGACGGTGCCAGCTCCCACAAAAAAAAAACACACACCTCCGCCAACAATAACAATAACAACAGCGGCATTTCTGTATTAATTCTGGTTAACCCATTAAGACCGGGAAAGCATTCTAGATTTGAACCATTATCTCATACTTTGGGCTATTCAAAAATAGCAGATATACAAGCTCATAGCGCGGCACCGAGTGCCGCGCTATGAGCTTGTAGATCTGCTATTTTTTTGTTTTAATCATGAAAAATGTGTGCAAATCTTTGAATATATATTTTTTAAAGCAAACATTTTTAACTCAAATCTGCTTCTGGGGGATTCTACAAATGTCTTCTAAAACAGTTTTTTTGGAAAAACGTATGTTGCTATAATATCAGTGGCTCTCAAACTGTTTCATGTCAAGGACCACCCAAAATGATATGTATTTGGCCGCGGACCCCCATCTCAAAATATTTGGTTCCAGGGACCCCCCCCCCAGAAGTTGTAACAGAGTTAAAAATGTTCTCTTTTAATCTACAAGCTGCGTTATGAGCTTTGTCTATCTGCTGTTTTTGTCATCGCCAAATAAATCTTTAAAAAAAATGACACGGATGCGTTCGCCGGTCTTTAATGGGTTAACAAACACTTCCTTGAACAGGGAACAATGTTGTTTTTCCCCCCGCAGCCCACCAGCGCCAACCCACCACCCCCACCCCCCCCCCCCCCCCCGGTTCTCTCTCTCTCTCTCTCTCTCTCTCCGTCCCCGTTTTCTTTTCGTGTTTCCTAGACATAATATGCATATGTAACGCCGGGGCCTGTCGGATATAAGAGATCAGACAAGGCACAGTGGGGGATCAAAGGGAGCTATCTGATCTCATAAAATCATATTAACCCATTGAGACCTGAAGACGATTCTACACGTTTCCTAAATCCCAACAGTTTTCTGAAAAACGCGTATGTTTCTATATCAGTGGTGCTCAATCTTTTTCATGTCAAGGATACCCAAAATTATATGTATTTGGCCGCGGACCCCCATCAAAATATGTTCTTCCAGGGACCCCCAGAAGCAAAGATTTGAGTTAAAAATGTTCGCTTTAAAAATATATATATTCAAAGATTTGCGCACATTTTCACGATTTTTCAAAAATAGCAGATCTACAAGCTCGTAGCGCGGCACTCGGTGCCGCGCTACGAGCTTGTATATCTGCTATTTTTGAATAGCCCAAAGTGTAAAATAATGCTTTTTTAGCTCAAATCAAAAAAAGCCACAGTTCCAGGTCTTAATGGGTTAAAACTCCCCCCTCGCTTCATTCCAGAGACGCGGCTGCGTATCGATCGCAACAGAGAGAGGAGACGAGGAAGAAGAAGAAGAAGAAGGTTTGCTTCGCTCCAAATAAAAAAACGCCGGCTGACTGGAGTTGAATCAGGAAATCAACGCGTCGCCGGGAGTCATTAAAATTGCATGGCACTCTATGTTTTCCACAAACAATCGGATAGTTAACCCTTCAAGACCGGGAACGCGTCGGTGTCTATTTTTTTTTTCTTTTTCTTTGGGCAATTCAAAAAATAGCAGATCTACAAGCACCGAGTGCTTGAGCTTGTAGATCTGCTATTTTTGAAAAATCGTGAAGATTTGAACATTTTTTTAAAGCCAACATTTTTAACCCAAACCTTTGCCTCTGGGGATTCTACAAATGTCTTCTAAATCCTAACAGTAAAAAAAAAAAAAAAACTTATGCTGCTATAATATCAGTGGTTCTCAAACCTTTTTCATGTCAAGGACCACCCAAAATGATATGTATTTGTCCAAGGACCACCCCATCTGAAAATATGTTGTTCCAGGGACCTCCAAGAAGCAAAGATTCGAGTTAAAAATGTATATTATATATTCATATTATATATTCAAAGATTTGCACCGATGTTCAAGATTTTACCCGGTGCCGCGCTATGAGCTTGTAGATCTGCTATTTTTGAACAGCCAAAGAAATCTAAAAAAAAAATGACACGGACGCGTTCCCGGTCTCAATGGGTTAACTCTGGGCGCTGAGAGGAGGGGGGAGGGGGGGGTGGGGGGTAAGAAACATGAGTCTAAGTTTATGTTCAAAATAGCTGATTGCATCTGCCTGACACAAGCCCACCCCCACCCCCCCACCTACCACCCCGCCACCCATTGTACTTATACTTACCCCTTTTGTTGATGGCATGATTTTCAATAAGGTATGTATAAGACAATAGCTGAGGCATAAACGTATCGGTAAAAATAGCCGGGTGCTGTCAAACCCCGCGGTGGTTTGGCTTGCCTCTCTGAGCATGGTAAGCGCTGCAGGTATAGGGGTATAAGGGGGAGTGATTTGATTATACCGTGCGAGGCGGCGCGCGTTGTTTCTCAGTTTGACTAATAAGTACTTTTCAAACCCGTCCCCTCTCTCTCTGCTTCTCATTCAGCGGGGAGTGCGACAGATTTCTCTAGGAGTTAACTTAACCTTCATGCACTATTATTACTGTCACTCTTCCTGAAAGGGGGTTCGCTTTTAGAGAGCGTGTGCGTGTGTGCGTGTGTGTGTGTGTGTGTGTGTGTGTGTGTGTGCGCGCACACACATGTCTGCGTGTGCGCGCGACTAGCTCTGTTTGAGTGTGTTCGGCGTGTTAGCATATGCTTGCTGATTTCAAGCTCACTCTTTGTCTTCTAATTCCTCGCATTTCCCCCGATGTGACCCTATAGAGAGACCCCTGGCGTCTACGAAAGCCAAAAGTGCACATTTGGGAAACGCTCGGAATATACCTTTAAGAAAAAAAAACAAAAAACCTAGAAACATATTTAATTTCAGATGTTTAATATTTTAAAACGTCATTTTGTTATATATGGTTTCCTCTCCGCACACTTTGTTCTTCCATCCGTTTTTTTAGCTTTATAGCGTTGCCACGGAAGTGACTAATTGCGTTCCTTTTAATAATAGAAGACACCTGCGTGTATGGTGCTCATGTGCAGGCAGGTTCACCTTTGTGCTGTTTGACTTCACGGAGATATAAGTATTATGAATGGCCACGGGGGCTGCATTGCAGCGCAAACTCTATTGTCTTACACGCGGCGTCGGTCCAACATCAAAACAAGTTAACCCTTTACGACCGGGATACGCGTCGGTGTGTGTCATTTTAAGATTTCTTTGGGCTATTCAAAAAATAGCAGATCCACAAGCTCACAGCGCGGCACCGAGTGCCGCGCTGTGAGCTTGTGGATCTGCTATTTTTTTAAAAACCTTGAACATTCGTGCGAATATTTGAATATATGTATATTTATTTTTAAAGGGGACATTCGTAACTCAAATCTTTGCTTCTGGGGATTCTACAAGTGTCTTCTAAATCATTTTTTTCTTTTTTTTTTAAAAACGTATGTTTCTATATCAGTGGTGCTCAAACCTTTTCATGTCAAGGACCCCCAAAATTATATGTATTTGGCCGCGGACCTCCATCTCAAAATATTTTGTTCCAGGGACCCCGCAGAAACAAATATTTGAGTTAAAATATATGTATATTCAAAGATTTGCACCATTTTTCAAGATTTTTTAAAAGCAGATCTTTAGCAGATCTACAAGCTCATAGCGCGGCACGTGAGCTTGCAGATGTGCTATTTTTGAATAGCCAAAGACATCTAAAAATGACACACAGATGCGTTCCCGGTCTCTATGGGTTAATCAATCGGACGATGGCGAAAGGAGAAAGTTACAGCGGAATCAATTCGCCCCTGTCAATAGTGCCTTAACAAGCTTAACTCCTAAGTGAAATATACTGCACCTCCGCGGGCAAAATATGCATCAAAGGCCAACCTGAATTGGCTCACTGTTCAAAACCCTCATGACAGATGGGCCCGCCGCATGAAAATACATAATCCTGGAATGGACGTTATAGAGTGAATCGAGAGGAATGGCACAGCTTACAAATGTATATATCACCCCTGTGAAGAGAGGACAACATAAGCGGCATCACCGTAATCCTAACAACGTGGCAAAGACATTTAGAATGTAGAATGCTCAAGCGCTGACAATATTTATAGTCAAGACAATGGCAGTTCTTCCAACTCTAGTAAATGGACACGGTCGTTCATGCTGCCTTTTATGATTCTTTTGGGTCTACCGTTTGCCGCTGTAAAGTCCTTGAATGGATTGGAGACTTGGGTGTTGATTAAAACATTTTAACCCATTAAGAACCTGAGTCTTAATGGGTTTTTTGAACAGTTTTTGAAAAAAATCGAAACATTTTTTTCAAGATTTTTCAAAAATAGCAGATCTACAAGCTCATAGCGCGGCACTCGGTGCCGCGCTATGAGCTTGTATATCTGCTATTTTTGAATAGCCAAAGAAATCTAAAGTGACACAGATGCGTTCCAGGTCTTAATGGGTTAATAAAATGTTAATGTTTTTACTGTTACCTATGGTTAAAACTTAACACGTGTCTTTTCTCCAAGTGAAGACCAATGACCTGCTTCCGTTTTCAACCGCGCGCGCTCTCAACTACACGTTTAAGAAAGCGTCGTGAAGAGTCAAGAGGCGTCTCTTTAAAAAGAGGTTATGCACAATACAAATCCACAGTGTGAAGGCACGTTCACACCGGAGTGAATGCGATTCTGCTGTGCGATGAGGGATTGTTGTTGAGTGATGTTGCAGAAACAAAGTTGGAACAGTGTTGCGGGGGAAAATATTACTTCAATAGAAATGTTTCATTCGGTGTGAATGCAAAATAGTGGCGATTCAATTCAACTGCGTTTAAAATTCAATTCAGCGGCGTGAACATTTTTTATCACGCCTGGTGTGAATGCACGCTGAGAGTGAAAAATGAACCCAAATGAACCTCTAAAGGAGTTTGCTGTGTGGCATTGTGGGAGATTTGAGCTGATCAAAGTACTGTACTAATAGACCAGCGGCCATTTTGGAATTTAACATTAAAAGTGCCACCCCGTTGCCGTGGCAACCGGGGTGGCAGGTTAGGGCCGCAAAGCAAATCGGGGAGGGGAGGAGAGGAGAGGAGGAGGAAAGGAGAGGCCAGAGAGGCCGGACTTCGCATGACGTGTGTGCAGAGCTATAATTAGGCCAGGTCTCCGTCATGGTTCATAAGTATCTCTTTACAGAGCCATGCCACGGAAAAAGGGCCGTCGGACCTGAAACGCCAAGCGCAAGTGTTTCCTTCGTGCAGTAGAACATCTAAACCAGTGGTTCTCAAACCTTTTCATGCCAGGGACCCCCAAATTGACACTTATTAGCCCGCGGACCCCCATTTGAAAAGATAAGCCAGGGACCCCCCATAAGAGAAGATTTTTTACGGCTCTAGCATTGATTCTCAACCATTTTAATTTCAAGGACCCCCAGTTTGACACGCATTAGGGCTACGGACCCCCATTTAATGGCATTTATATCTCTGGGACCCCAATTCATATTGTAAAATCAATGTTAATGTAACTCTGAGAGTGTACAAATGGAACCAAATGGACCCGTTAGGGTCCATTTGGTTCCATTTGTACACTCTCAGAGTTACAGACCCATAAGGGTCCATTTGGTTGCTATAAATCATTTAGCTGGGGACCCCCTGGTATCCCCTCAAGTACCCCTGGGGGTCCCCGGACCCCACTTTGAGAACCAATGATCTAAACGCAACACGCTGTAAAAGCAAGAGCGTAAAGCGTAGAAGGACCACAGAAAAGGACAGAAACTTCAGAAGAGCATGGACAACCTCCACGCCAACCCACAGAAATAGTTGACTTTCACACACCAACTATGGATAGCGTCTGCAATTCACTTTGAGCCACGCAAATGCCAGGCAGGTAGAAAGAAAAGAACTGGAACAATATAAGGTTGGGGCCCTAAATGTGAGGGCCGCGAAGCATCTCCTCACACCAGGCTTTGGCGTTTTGGGTCTCTTGACCTGTATTTGTTAAACTAGATGTGAGGGCCGCAAAGCAGATTCAACCCATTGAGACCTGAAGCCGATTCTACATGTCTCCTAAATCTCAACAGTTTTCTGAAAAACGTATGTTTCTATATCAGTGGTGCTCAATCTTTTTCATGTCAAGGACCCCCAAAATTATATGTATTTGGCCGCAGACCCCCATCAAAATATTATGTTCCAGGGACCCCCCAGAAGCAAAGATTTGAGTTAAAAATGTTCGCTTTAAAAATACATATATTCAATGATTTGCGCACATTTTCACGATTTTTCAAAAATAGCAGATCTACAAGCTCATAGCGCGGCACTCGGTGCCGCGCTATGAGCTTGTATATCTGCTATTTTTGAATAGCCCAAAGTGTAAAATAATGCTTTTTAGCTCAAATCTAAAAATGACACAGTTCCAGGTCTTAATGGGTTAAACTAGACGTGAGGGCAATAGAAACATGGCCGCCGTGTGAATACGGTCTATAGGTGGTGAGCGTCTGTCCGTCTTGTCTTCCATTTACTTTTATCAGATTTATCTGGCCAGCCCCGCATTGTCCTCTTTGTGTCTCCGTGTGACATTACCCATCCTATGTGACATCATCACCCCACCTTGCCCTCTGGTGACAAAGTCCCTGCCCTTGTTAAGTGGCTCCAGTTCCTTCCCCCTCGTTTACAGGTGAAATCTATTCTCTCACAGCGCGGCCCTCGGGGGGTCCCGGCTGGACTGTAACAGAATTTCTTCCTAGGCCCCGCTGGGCCCCCGCCCGACCACAAAGCTGAGAATAAATGGCCGAGGTGCCGGGGCCGGACAGAAAAATCAATGCCTGTTTATACAGACATGACAGAGCCCCGGCGCCCGAGCAATTCGGCTCGCTCGCTCGCTCTAGACGAGCTGTATTGCACTTCCCTTTTTTTCTCCTCTCTCTCTCTCTCTCTCTCTCTCTCTCTCTCTCTCTCTCTCTCTCTCTCTCTCCTTTGTCATGCACTCTCCTCTGCTGCGGTTAAAAGGTGTGCCCTCTCAAGAGGATGGAACGGTAGGTGATGCACCGTGGCCATTTTGTTCTCAATTTGTTCTCGCCGCGCACCGAAATAACGCGTGTGTGTGTCTGCGCGCGTGTACACGCTCACGCGCACGTCTATGGACACCGGGGGTCAACTGAATGTTTTTGATAGACTGATTGTCGCCCACACTGTTTCTTCTATACACTGAATGCATGACAACCAGGGACCAGGGTCATGCACTGAAGCACTCTGGGCCCAGAGGTTCCTCAAAAAGTGGTTTGCTGCAATGTTACAAATGATACGGTGGCAATACAACAACGTGGAGAATCCTAGGGCATTGGTTCTCAAAGTAGGGTCCGAGGGACACCCAGCAAAATGAGTTAATAAAGCGTCACAATTATGTTTAACCCCTTTATCCGTCGCAGTGTGACGCGTTGTGAACTCGTTGCTATTTTCAAACATTTTAGCACTTTTACTTTTGGTGCTTTGAAGTACATTTTGATACCAATACTTTTTGTACTTTACTCAAGCAAATTTAATTTTGAATTCCGGACTTTTGCTGGTAACGGAGTACTTCTACATTGCAGTATAGACCAATTATTTGTTTACTAACATTGAGACTGGACGCACAGGTGATTGTTTCACGCAATCAATTCCCAACCTGTTTCGGGCTGCGCTGGTTTCAGCACACCCCAACCCCCTCTTGTGTGTTGGCTGGTGAGGCGCGTCCTAGCGAGACCTGACAGAATGGGTTTCATTGCGCGCATACTGGTTCTTAACAGTGCGATGTCATCCGTTAAGGGGTCTATTGATACTTTTACTTAAATAAAACATTTTGAGTACTTTTTCCACCACTGCAGTTACGCGATAGAGCGGTCTCTTGTTGCTGGAAACTCTTTTTCCACACTCCTGCAGTCAGACTATTCACAACTTCTGCAATGTTCAATAGGGGCAAGAGGGACGTCAGTAGCATTGTGTTGGCTCATCCAGGGCTACAATATATAGGCTTGTATGTATATGAGCTTGTATATGAATGGCTTCAAGTATCAAATGATTTAAGCACGGTGGAAGTATTTGCAACATCATTGCAATTACACTGACAGATAGGCAGGCACACTTGAAATATTAGTCGTGCGTTTTTATCTATTTAAACGGTGTGAATGAGCTCATTGTTTCAAGGTGAATTCATCATCCCAAATGACTGTCAAATTATTTTCATATGCTTCCTGAGGTACTTTTAACCCGTTAAGACCGGGAACGCATCTTTAGGTTCAAAAGGGCTATTCAAAAATAGCAGATCTGCAAGCTCATATGAGCTTGCAGATCTGCTGTAAATCGTGAAAACTTTTCAAATCTTTTTTTTAAACGTAAACATTTCTAGCTCAAATCTTTATTATGGTGGTCCCTGGAACAACATATTTTGAGATGAAGGTCCGCGACCAAATACATAATATTTTGGGGGTCCTTGACATTTAAAAGTTTGAGCACCACAGATATATCTCAACATACGTTTGTTTTTTTAACTGTTGCAGAATCCCCAGAAGCAACATTTTGAGTTACAAATGTTCGTTTTAAAAAAATATATATATTCAAAGATTTGCACAATCTTTCACGATTAAAAAAGAAAATAGCAGATCTACAAGCTCATAGCGCGGCACTCGGTGCCGCGCTATGAGCTTGTATATCTGCTATTTTTGAATAGCCAAAGAAATCTAAAAATGACACAGACGCTTTTCCCGGTCTTAATGGATTAATCAAGGTTGAGGAAAGTCATAATATCAGCTTGCAGGCAAACTTCTGGTGTCCTCCAGACAAACCGGGTTCAGATCCCAACCCGTTTTAGAACGCGTTTTATACGGAGCCAGACATCATCGCTCTGATGAGTTTCAGGCACCGCAGACTGCGTCTGACATACAGTACACGTGTGTGTGTGTGTGTGTGTGTGTGTGTGTGTGTGTGTGTGTGTGTGTGTGTGTGTGTGTGTGTGTGTGTGTGTGTGTGTGTGTGTGTGTGTGTGTGTGTGTGTGTGTGTGTGTGTGTGTGTGATGCCACGGCGATGAGCGCTTCGTCCTGGAATCCAACGTTATTGATCGGCGTATGAGTTATCGTTTCAACAGAACACAAAAGCTGTGCACGGCTACAGCTACAGTGTGTGTGTGTGTGGCGAACACATGTTTCCTTTCTTTTGATCGCCGTGGATCGTTTCCCAACTGTTCATTAATAAAAAATTACACGCGCCGCTCTCTACACAACGCTGCTGCATGGATGAAAACAATTTCACCTCAACCGTCGCCAAAGCATTGTGTAATAGTGGTCTATTGCCAGTCATCTAAACCAGTGGTTCTCAAACCTTTTTCATGTCAAGGACATTGACACTTATTGGCCCGCGGACCCCCATCTGAATGTATAAGCCAAGAACCCCCATAAGAGAAGATTTTTACGGCTCTAGCAGTGATTTTCCCCCAGTTTGACATGCATTAGGCTACGGACCCCCCTTTTAATGGCATTTCTATCTCTGGGACCCCCAATTTAAATAGTAAAATCAATGTTAATGAATTTGGTTCCATTTGTACACTCTCAGAGTTACAGACCCATAAGGGTCCATTTGGTTCCATTTGTACACTCTCTGAGTTACAGACCCATAAGGGTCAATTTGGTTCCAATTATCATTTTGCTGTGGACCCCTGTAACTCCCTCAAGGACCCCTGGGGGTCCCCGGACCCCACTTTGAGAACCAGTGATCTACACACTATAGGCCTATATCTGATATCGCCACTGTCAGGCAGAAACCTTGTATCACCATTTAATCTTTCTATATTTTTTCATAAATTAATGCACTATTTTACACTTTGTCGTATGACAGTGTCACGTCGCAAAATACTGTAAATAGCCTCGTTCGGTTTGTAGATCGAACCCTTTTTATTGTCAACAAGGCATTGCCGGTTTTACGGCGATATCGGTAGCCTATCGAATTCCGTCACCCCGTAATATTTTCCAAGATCATTTGCATGCTGCAGTGAGATAATAATGTAAATAAAAATGACTCGTTGATGTGTTGTATGAATATAATCAAGAATATATCATCGATCAAAAGTCTTCACGAAACAACCCTTTCATAACGAGTACAAACCAGTGTCCATTTTGTTGACTAAGACTAAAAGACTAAGATTTTGATATTTAGTCGGCTAAGACTAAACAATTTCAGATGACTAAAATAGGACTAAAACTAAATGTTGTCTAATTCAAAAGACTAAGACTAAATCCGAATTTGATGTCAAAATGAACACCGGTACAAACCTTGGATGAACGTGGGCCAAAACATGACCAGCACATAAGCCGTTAATGGCGTGTCCCAGCTTGAATGGCGAGATGCAAGATTAGTTTACGTTGGACGCAGCGGTTCTGATAAAATCTCGATTCATCATTCTCACACGGAGCTGTATTATGCTCTCTTCCCCTTTGTGTTTCCCCTGATAGAACCATTTCACTGCTCCTTCCCTTTGAGTCCTCTTCCACTGAACCCTTCCTCTTATGATCCTGCTACCCTGCAACAATCCTCAATGTCAATGTTATACTTCAGATCTACAGTAAGGGTTACTTACAATGGTCATCCTATTCTATTAGAACACATTGTTCAAACATTTTGTCTTAGTTTTCTTGTAGTTGCACCATTCTCTCCATTACTCCCACCCTTAGATATTTTTTTTGCCTTAACCCATTTAGACCAGGAAAGCATCTGTGGTCATTTTTAGATTTCTTTGGCTACTCAAAAATAGCAGATGTACAAGCTCATAGCGCGCAGCTTCTAGATCTGCTATTTTTTTTTTATCGTGAAAATGTGTGCAAATCTTTGAATGCATATTTTTTTCAAGCGGACATTTGTAACTCAAATCTTTGCTTCTGGGGGGTCCCCGGAACTAAATATTTTACACATTTTCGCTTAGAAAATAAACATAGGCCTATTCAAAGATTTGCACGGATTCTCCACATTTTTCAAAAATAGCAGATCTGCTATTTTTGAATAGAAAAGAAAGAAATCTAAAAATTACACAGAGATGCGTTCCCAGGATTGAATGGGTTAATAATGTCTTTGACTAAATCTCTATCGCTCACTTGCTCTGTGCGCGTGCACGCGTGTGCACGAGCGTGTGTGTGTGTGGTTAGTACACACACACACACACACACGCACACGCACGCACACTGCGATCGTATGAACCTCAGGGGGAGGTAGTATCATACTTGTAACTCATTCTGATTTATGTCCCCTGTCCAAATAAAAACATGAATCACGGCGCCTGCCACGGAAGTCACTCTCACAGTGGTCTACCTCAGCCCCGGCGCGGTGCCGGGGAACTTGTACCACCGACGACAGGAACACAATTGATTCCCTCATTGCATCAATTTGTCGCCTAATCCGTGATATGTTGATAAATTTTAGTGCTTCGTCAATTAATTTCCCTGAGAAATGGGCCTGGCAGTGGCCGACACATCAATACCGAGAGCACCAAGCGGGCGGAAAAACTCTGTGACAAAATTAACCCACTGAGACCGGGATACGCGTCGCTTGTGTTGTTTTTTTTGGTTTCTTTGGGCTATTCAAAAATAGCAGATCTACAAGCTCGTAGCTTGTAGATCTGCTCTCTTTTTTTTTTAAATGGCGAAAGTTTGCGAATATTTTTGACTCAAATCTTTGCTTCTGGGGGATTCTACAAATGTCTTCTAAATCGTAACAGTTTTTTGAAAAAAACGTATGTTGCTATAATATCAGTGGTTCTCAAACTTTTTTCTTGTCAAGGACCCCCAAAATGATATGCATTTGGCCGCGGACCCCCATCTCAAAATATGTTGTGATACGGACCCCCAGAAGCAAAGATTTGAGTCAAAAATGTTTCCTTTAAAAAAATAATATACATTCAAATATTTTCACAAATTTTCACTATTTAAAAACAAAATAGCAGATCTACAAGCTCATAGCGCGGCACTCGGTGCCGCGCTATGAGCTTGTAGATCTGCTATTTTTGAATAGCCAAATGAATCTAAAATAACAGAGACGCGTTCCCGGCTCGAACGGGTTAAGTGATAAAATTAATTGCCCCCCATTCCGTCTTGTGAAAACATAACTAATGAGGGAGGCAATTATAGTTGCATGCGGTCTCCTTCGGGATAGCGGGGGAGGGGGGGGGTGTTTGAAAAAAGACTCTTATGGTAATTAGACAAGTGGGAAGAAGAATGATCTTGGGGAAAATGGTCATCCCGAATCAAAAATGACATCAAATAATGTAATGCCAGAGAACAGATGTTTGTATCTTCCCTCCTCAGTCCTCCTCTCACATATCTTCTTCTTTGCCTCCATAGTGGTAAACAAACAAAATGGAACGTCTCCTTTCACACAGGGTCATAAGTCAAAGCGAATAATAGCATGTGGTATTCATTGAGGCATTGTGATGGGAGAGGATTAATCCCTCCTCGCCCCAACTATTGTACGCTGTGAGAAATGCCCATAAGGACACAGCGACTGCTGACCATTGTGACTCTTAAGCCGTTCAGACGGGGAACGCATCAGGTGGCATTTTTTGATTTCTCTGGGTATTCAAAAAAATAGCTAGATATACAAGCTCATGAGCTTGTAGATCTGCTGTTTTTGAAAAATTGCGAACAATTGTGCAAATCTTTGAATATGTATATATTTTTAAAGCGAACATTTGTAATTCTTCTGGGGATTCTACAACATGTCTTCTAAAAACATTTTTTTGGAAAAAAACGTATGTTTCTATATCAGTGGTTCTCAAACTTTTTCATGTCAAGGACCCCCAAAATGATATGTATTTGGCCGCAGACCCCCATCTCAAAACAGTTTGTTCCAGGGACCCCCCAGAGGCAAAGATTTGAGTTACAAATGTTCGCTTTAAAAACATATATATTCAAAGATTTTGCACATGTTTTCACGATTTTTCAAAAAATAGCAGATCTACAAGCTCGCAGCGCGGCACTCGGTGCCGCGCTGCGAGCTTGTATATCTGCTATTTTTGAATAGCGCCAAAGTATAAAACAATGGTTTAAGTGGTTACACAGACGCGTTCCCGGTCTTAAGGGGTTAAGACTGTGTGGGTCTTTGATCTCAATGACGAGGGTGGTGACACCACCTGGTCTGGCGCCGGCCCCCCTCAAGTACTGCTGGGTCTCGCGGAGCCGACTGCATGGCGAAAGATCTCAGAGAGATATCATTTATTGTCCGAGTATCTATTTTTTTCCCACAGAATAATTGTGGTAACCTGGGACCTGTAGATCAATGTGTGTATGGACTTTTATCACCAGGGTCTCATAATACTGGAGGCTCCTGCACTATATGGATGTGTTCTAATGGGGAAGAACAAGGGTTCGCGCGTCATCATATTTACCAGCAGAGTAGAATGACTGAACTTATTCCAAGAAGTACCGCACCGCAGATGCATTGTGGGAAATTAAGAATTATTTAAGTATGTGTGTGATATCGTCTATTGATCTTAGAGTGCGTTATTCCCAAGGTGATAGAAAACGGACGCTAATACAGGCCCGCTGGTGAAAGGATGTGGCATTGCAAGAGTATAGTAGAAATGGTCAAGATGTTGCAGCATCTTGATGAAACTTAAGATGCTAAATAAACAGATTATTTTGCAAATATCAAATTATTGGCTTAAGAATGTGACACAAAAATGAAACAAAAAAATCTCAAGGCTTCATGGGGTGTGTAATTGATAGAAAATATGTCATTTTTTGGGTACTCCTTTAAAGTAATACTAGGTAACTTTAAAAAAGAAAATAATAAAGTTAAATTGCAACCGCTAATAACAAAAAGGAATCTCATGCTGTTTTTAAGACATTGTAGGATTTGAAGATGGAAACACCACAGCAAAAGAAAACACAGCTCACGGTAACTAAAGCTCCACTGGCTAAGAGAAACGATCCACAGATAGTATAAAACAATTAAAAGAACGCTTTTTGAAACGCTTCCGTCTTCCGGTGAAAACAAATGGAATTCTGGGTAATGCAGGAATAAACGAACGACCTGCGGTGACGGTAATGACCAGCAGAGGCTGCTAAAAAAATCGTTATTTGTGGACCTGCCTTGTATTTCTTTAACTTTCTTTCATGTAAATTAAATGGACTTGGGAACCAACGGTCCCAGAGCCGTTTGGCACATTATAGGTCAGGAGCCTATCTCCTGTTTCCGTAGCAGGAGGCAGCTTGATGTACAAGTACACCCCCTGGACACAACGCTAGCATGTCACAGGGACTCACCCCCAATCCAATTCATTCATGTAGCCCAGTGGTTCTCAACATGTGGGTCCGGACCCCCAGGGGGGTCCCCACATGATTTTTAAGGAGGTCCCCAGATGACAGTGAAATGACAATTTAAGGACCTTTAAGACCTTTTTTAAAACATTAAGAAAAACTGCATCAAAAGTAATCAACAAACTATACTATAAAACACTGGCCAAATTCTCAAATAATATAAGAAAAAGGCAAATATCGTGAAAATATCCGATCTACCAGCTCATAACGCCTAGGCTATTTTCACATTTTTTCTCTGTGGAACAGAGTCAAACAAAACAGGGGGTCCCCAGTTCAAATATGATTCTTTTGGGGGGGTCACAACCTGAAAAGGTTGAGAACCACTGATGTAGCCGTGTATCGTAAATAACAAAGCCTTTTTTAGTTTAGTTTTTGGAAGGCGCTTTGTAAACTCTTCTCTCTGGTCCCCTGCAAAACACAACCGTCATTTCTACCATTTCTATAGATATATAAAAAGTGCAAATAATAAGGTAGCAGATGGATTTGACTCTAGGGTCCTAACTAAGGTCCTAATGGGACACACTCTCGGCTCTAAACTCTTCAACGTCTCTAGATTAAGTACCAGGCATTCATCTTGAAAACCTGACCTTAAAATGTCAAAGTTTTGTATTGTAGTTTCGGGTACATTACTTGTAGCAATTTGATGGGTTATAATGAAGGTATGACGGCACGCCGGGGGGACATTAAGACGGAGTGGGTTAGACGAGAGAGAGATGACTCATTTTAACCCTTTAAGACCCGGGGAACGCATCTGTGTGTAACCACTTTAACCATCGTTTTATACTTTGGGCTATTCAAAAAATAGCAGATCTACAAGCTCATAGCGCGGCACCGAGTGCCGCGCTATGAGCTTGTAGATCTGCTATTTTTGAAGAATCGTGAATATTTTGTGCAAATCTTTGAATATATATATATTTTTAAAGCGAACATTTTTTACTAAAATATTTGCTTCTGGGGGGTCCCTGGAACAACATATTTTGAGGGTCCGTGGCCAAATACATTTTGGGGGTCCTTGACACGAAGAACGTTTGAGAACCACTGAAAAAAAATGTTGTTTTGCTTTAAAGAATAAATATTCAAAGATTTGTAAAAAATGTCATGATTTAAAAAAAACGATAGCAGATCTACAAGCTTGTAGCGATGCATTCCCGGTCTTAATGGGTTAACAGGCCCTAGTGCCTATATACCGACATCCTGGAGGCAAAGCAGAGAGGCATCTTCAAAACATTCATCACGTTCATCCAACAAGATGTTTAGGCCACTGAGCAGTGGGCAGCCATGGAAGACACCAGAGACATGCAGTTTGGTGCCCAACACTTTACAGACCTGTATTAGCGGCAGTGGTAGAAAAAGTAAAGAAAAAAATTACTAAGTAAAAGAGTCAATACTGCAATTTAGAAATACTCTGTTACAAGTAAAAGTCCGGAATTTGAAATGCACTTGAGTAAAAGTACCAAAAGTAGAAAGTACTCATTATGCAGAATGTCCCATTTCACAAAGTTTTCTAATGTATAAACATCTTTTAAAAAATATCAGATCTACAAGCTCACAACGGGTCGCATCACAATGCATTGTGAGCTTGTAGATCAACTATTTTCAAATGGCTGAAATGTATATAGGGCTGAAGTGGTTTCGTGATAATAATCAAAATCTACAAAGTAACAAATACTTGTAGTGAGGTGAAAGTACAATATTTGCCCCTGAGATGTAGTGGAGTAGAAGTAAAAGTATTGCAAATTGGAAATACTCTAGTAAAGTAAAAAAAGTAACTCAAAATTGTACTTAACTACAGTACTTGAGTACACGTACTGTACTTCGTTGCTTTACATAACTGGTTAGTGGCACAGTGATTTATGTGGTGTGAGAGACATGAACCCTTTCTTACCATTCTCACTGGAAGGTCCCACATATGACATATCGTCACCTTAAAGGAGGAGTTCACCCAAAAAATGACTTATTTTCTATCAATTGCACACCCTATGAAGCCTTGAATCCATGGATTATTTTTTGTTTTTGTCGCATTCTTAAGCTAATAATTTGATTCCCGTCTCCTACCGGCTAATGTATCCGGTAGGAGACACAAAGTAGATTATTTGTGTCTCCTACCGGAAATACACATGGACATCAAATTATTGTCGTAGGAATGCCACAAAAACAAAAAGAAATCCATGAATTCAAGGCTTCATGGGGTGTGTAATTGATAGAAAATACGTAATGTTTTGGGTGAACTACTCCTTTAATGCTTTTTGCATTTTTCAAATCCCCATTAGTCATTTAGTTTCCTAAATCGCGACACGAAAAACAAGTTGATTGATTTTCAGATCATTTCAGTCTGATAATAAGGGAATTTTCAGCCACACTTTCCCTGTTGTCCTGCTTACGCAAGCTCTGTGCGGAGCACGAGTGCGGGTCTCGTCGCTCTATTTCTATAGTTTGATGAAAGTAAACGGGGACACAAAAGTAGACAATGGGCGGCGAGAGAGAGAAACTCTGAATGTACTTGTCGAGCGAAAGAGAGAATTGCAGTAAGTTGCGTCTCCTGAAGGATTAAGTGGAGGCTGCCATTAACCCAGTAAGACCGGGAACGCATCTGTGTCACTTTTAGATTTATTTGGGCTATTCATAAATAGCAGATCTACAAGCTCATAGCGCGGCACCGAGTGCCGCGCTATGAGCTTGTAGATCTGCTATTTTTTGAAAAATCTTGATTTTTTTTTGCAAGTCTTTGAATATTTTTAACTCAAATCTTTGCTTCTGGGGGATTCTACAAATGTCTTCTAAATCCTAACAGTTAGTTAGTTGCTATAATCAGTGGTTCTCAAACGTTTTCATGTCAAGGACCCCCAAAATGATATGTATTTGGCCGCGGACCCCCATGTCAAAATATTTTGTTCCAGGGACCCCCAGAAGCAAAGATTTGAGTCAGAAATTGTTGTTATATTCAAAGATTTGCACACATTTTCCCACGATTCTTCAAAAAATAGCAGATCTACAAGCTTGCCGCGCTACGAGCTTGTAGATCTGCTATTTTTGAATAACCCAAAGAAATCCAAAAAAAAAATGACACAGATGCGTTCCCGGTCTCAATGGGTTAAGAATAGGTGTCTGTTTTAAATATGAATCAGCCCCCCCCTTCCAGCTCAAGTTGTTACCTAAATTATTCAGCGGAGAGGGGCGATGCATTATGGACTTGATGTAAATGTGATATGAGTGGAAATCAGGATGTGTGACTGAGATGATAATTGATATGATAATGGAGTCGGGGAAAGAGGGACGGCACAATGGCAAACAAATAATAATTAAAGTGTAAATAAATGATGGGGGTAAAACTGTTAGTGGTGCCCGCTGACTGACACGCGAGGCTTCACTGATGCAACGGGGGCTGCGTTGTGGCGGGGGGGGTGGGTGGTGGTGGGGGGCCTGACGACATGTAAAAACGTCCCAGCTAATGTACCAGCTTCTCTCTCTCTCTCTCTCTCTCTCTCTCTCTCTCTCTCTCTGTCATTGGTTCTCAAAGTGGGGTCGGGGGACCCCCAGGGGACCTTTAGCAGGCGTTCCAGGGGGTCCCCAGCAAAATCTGTTAAAGCATCACCATCATTTTAACCACTTTAACCTATTATACTTTGGGCTATTCAAAAATAGCAGATCTGCAAGCTCGTAGCGCGGCACCGAGTGCCGCGCTACGAGCTTGCAGATCTGCTATTTTTGAAAAATCGTGCACATTTGCGCAAACCTTTTTGAATGTATCTTTTTTTTAAAGCCAACATTTCTAACTCAAATCTTTGCTTCTGGGGTGGTCCCTGGAACAAACCATTTTGAGATAGGGGTGGGGGTCCACGGGCCAAAATACATAGCATTTTGGGGTTTCCTTGACATGAAAAAGTTTCAAAGAAAACCACTGCTCTAAGTAAACTTCCAAGTACGTACAGCGAAGCTATTCAGTGTTCATTCAATGTCAAAGAACAAGTGAATCGAATGGGATAATTATGTTGAAACATCCTCTCTCGCGATCAAGGGCGTCAAATCCGGGACAGGAAATGTAATGAGGGGGGGGGGGGTGGGGGGACACTCTGTATCCATAAAACCAGCTAAAAGTTTTGATATGCTCCCGATTATGGTTCACAATGGAGGGCCAGTATCATTAGCGTGATCAAAAAGTTCTTTCCTTTCAGACCATACGGTCGACGTTGCCCTCTCATGCTCAGCCCTCCATAGACATCAGCCCTCCTTCTCTGTCGGTTTCATTTCTTATCTCGCTTCTCATCGGGGCAGCATGGGAATAGAGGGGTGATGGGGAGGAGAAGAGAAAAAAATCAGGGGAGCTATACCCCCCCACCCCCCCCCCCCCCAGATCTGCATAAAAGCTGCTCGTGTGCAGAAAAGCGGTTCCCATCTGGAAGACATCCAACCTAAATGAAGTTGTACAAAAACCCCTTTTCCCATTGATAATAAAGCTAATTTTTATGGCTCTGACAAGTATGTAATTATGTGCAGTGGTGCCGTTCAGATTTTATCACAGTCAATAAACCAAGCAGGCTAATTTCATTCCGTTTTTTGACATATTTACATGGAAATATTCGATTTGGGGGGGGGGGGGGGGGGGGGGGGGGGGGGGAATTAGGAGCTTTGAAAAGCCGCTGAGAGTTGGCTCTTAATGATCTGTGACCCCCCACCCCCCCCCTCCCCTTCCGCCCCACGGGCTCATCTGTTTGTCGGCCCCGTCAATCCGTGATGAGACGTGTTTCCTTTCTGACCTCTTTCAGACAGAGCGTCATCGCACACAGACGGCGTATAGCCCCCAATAAGCCTCATAAGCACTGCTCGCCTTTCGTCTTTTAGCCGTATCTGTCTGGACTAGCCCATCTGAGTGGATTATTAACCCATTCAATCCGGGGGAACGCATCTTTGTCATTTTAAGATTTCTTTGGGCTATTCAGTAATAGCAGATCTACAAGCACAGAGTGCCGCGCTGCGAGCTTGTAGATCTGCTACCAACTCAAATCTTTGCTTCTGGGGGGTCCCTGGCACAACATATTTTTTTTATGATCCGTGGCCAAATACATGTCATTTTAGGGGGTCCTTGACATGAAAAAGTTTGAGCACCACTGATATAGAAACTTACTGTAAGTATTTTTCATAAAACTGTTAGGATTTAGAAGACATTTTGTAGAATCAGCCTCGGGTCTTAATGGTTTAAGAGGGAGCAGTGTTGTGGGCGTCCAAGTTGCCCCCCTGTTTACGTGTTATTTATAAATCATATCATTACTATTATCAACACAATACTCCCCTAAGGAATACTAAGGAACTGGTTGGAATAACGCGTTCCTTCCACGCGCTACGTCCTACCAGGGGAAACCCCCCCCCCTGTCAGGTGATAAGTAGCGGCCTGCTCACTCCTCGTGCATTTGAAGGAAGCATGAGCTCGGTTCTGGGCTCTCCCCAGGCTGGCAGAGGGAGAGTGGCGCCCAGGATTGCATGCTTAGGCAATTGGCACTGGGTGAAAAAAATGGGTTACAAAATCGTGGGATACATTTTTTTTTTAAAGTAAAAACACAATACTCCCCTCCCTTACACCAAACACCCTCTGATTCACAGCGGCCACTTACCCATCGTTAACGTCTTGACTGCAAAAAGAGCTCTTGAAAATCTAGTTGACGGTCAGCATCCCTAGCCCATAGTGCCGTCAGTGTTGCCAGATTATGTGAGAGAAACAAGCAACCAGGTCTAGGGAAAACCAGCCCAAAAGAAGCGACTGTGGACCACATGAGCACTTGAACATAATACGTCAGCTATTTGAAAACAGCAGATCTACAAGCTCGCAACGCGTCGCGATGCGACGCGTTGCGAGCTTGTAGATCGGCTATTTTCAAATAAAAATCTTGCGGGGAAATTGTAATAAGCAGATCTGGCAACCCGAGTGCCGCACGTAGAGAGAGTACAGCTGGCTCCATTCCAGCGGAAGAGAGCGCCACAGGGGGGGGGGGGGGTCCACCGGTGATGACCAGCTCCATTTATGGGGAGGTTGGGAATTGGTGTCAAGAAAGTGGCCGCCATCCCGCTGCTCCGGAGAGCGAGTCACATGGAGGGGGGTCGCCCGTCGTAAAAAAAGTCCATCAGGTGCACCAGTAATTACCCAGGAAATTGACGGTGAAATTGAAAAAAAAGTTTGTGGTTCTGCTAAGATCACTCCAAACCCCCAACCGCCACCACCACCACCACAACCCCCCACAGTCCCCCCTTCCCCAGGAGTGATCTGGTGTTATACATCACTTTTGGGCCTGGTTTTCAGATGAACTGCCCTCGGTATGCTGTTGTGAACGTGCAGCCGGTGAGATTATGACACTGTTGGCAAGAATGGCGTTTCTTTGTCACTTCGTTTGTAAGTCAATTTACTTAACCCATTAAGACCGGGAACGCATCTGTGTCATTTAAAAAAAAAAATGCAGATCTACAAGCTCATAAGCTTGTAGATTTGTAATTTTTTTCTTTAAATCGTGAAAATTTGTGCAAATCTTTGAATATATATATTTCTTAAAGCGAACTTTTGTAACTCAAATCTTTGCTTCTGGGGATTCTACAAAATGTCTGTTCTCAAACTTTTTTCATGTCAAGGACCCCCAAAAGGATATATATTTGTCCGCGCACCCCCAATGACACAGATGCTTTCCCGGTCTTAAAGGGTTAAGTTAGTATCATTGTATAATATCAAGACGCGGATTATATCAACGGCTTCCCTGTGCAATTTGAAAAGACTTTCAGAACACATTAAATATCAGTTAACTGGTTTGAATCCCCCCTACATAATGATAGCCTACATCTTAAAATGCCAACTGCAAACGTTTCTACAGTGGGAGAGTTACTTACCTTCATCCATTGATGTTGGGCTATACAGTATGCAATTTGAACCATGCCTACGCCGATGTGCCAACATGACATTTCTCAGTACAGCCTACTTGTTTTCAGACCCTATAGATTGAGAGTTAATCATGTCGCCATTCTGACCAGTAGCAGATAGAGCTGTAAGAAAAAAAAGAAACAACAATTCAACAATTTAGTGAATTTAGATCTGTTTTGGAATCAGGACAAGCATTTCAGGGAGGCCACGAAGGCCATGGCCGTCGTTGCTCCTCAGTTTGGCCTCAAAACAATGGCATGCCCCGAGGCCACAGTGGCCTTAATGCCCCAGCTGACTGTACCACTTTCTCCTCCGTTTCTTTCTTGTCAATATGTAGACACCAGTGTCTCTTTCTTGTCCGTATGTAGACACCAGTGTCTCTTTCTTGTCTTGTAGACACCAGTGTCTCTTTCTTGTCAATATGTAGACACCAGTGTCTCTTTCTTGTCAATATGTAGACACCAGTGTCTCTTTCTTGTCAGTATGTAGACACCAGTGTCTCTTTCTGGTCAGTATGTAGACACCAGTGTCTCTTTCTTGTCAATATGTAGACACCAGTGTCTCTTTCTTGTCAATATGTAGACACCAGTGTCTCTTTCTTGTCTTGTAGACACCAGTGTCTCTTTCTTGTCTTGTAGACACCAGTGTCTCTTTCTTGTCTTGTAGACACCAGTGTCTCTTTCTTGTCATGTAGACACCAGTGTCTCTTTCTTGTCTTGTAGACACCAGTGTCTCTTTCTTGTCTTGTAGACACCAGTGTCTCTTTCTTGTCTTGTAGACACCAGTGTCTCTTTCTTGTCAATATGTAGACACCAGTGTCTCTTTCTTGTCTTGTAGACACCAGTGTCTCTTTCTTGTCAGTATGTAGACACCAGTGTCTCTTTCTTGTCAATATGTAGACACCAGTGTCTCTTTCTTGTCTTGTAGACACCAGTGTCTCTTTCGTGTCTTGTAGACACCAGTGTCTTTTGTTGAAATTCTGAAGTCCCCATCTTTAAACCAATCCAGTGACTTTGATTGGTGCAGGGCTGAGCATAGACCCGATTGTAAATACCATTATTTATTTATTTCACTGCAGATAGTCTACGTATTACATTTTAAATCATCCTTCACCCTGAAATTAAATTAATTATTTCAATGGACTAAAATCTTGTTTTATTAGATGGCCCTCCTGCCCTGGCATTAGGCCTTTGTGCCCTCAAAAAGTGGGCAACTCCAAAGGCCAAGTGGCCTTGCCCCTAAAATGACGAAATTCCAGGCCATTACATCCATTACTGCAAGTCTGGTAAACATGCTTGTATTTGTTTTATAAGTGCCAATTTGTGATTGTATTACAGCACCCGCTGTTGAATCAATGTCTCCCCACTGAGTGTGTTTGCAGTCATTTACGGGATTCAAGATATTAGATTGCTTTCAAATACATATGTTTTAATTCAATAATAATAATCAATGATATATAATAATCGAGACAATCATGATAGCACTACATTAAACCCATTAAGACCTGTAAGGCATCTGTGTCACTTTAGATTTCTTTGGCTATTTAAAAATAGCAGATCTACAAGCTCATAGCGCGGCACCGAGTGCCGCGCTATGAGGTTGTAGATCTGCTATTTTTTTTAAATAGTGTTGTTTTTTGGGCGTTTTTTTTTCAAAAAACGTAGGATTTAGAAAACATTTTTAAGAATCTCCTCAGGTCTTAATGGGTTAAAAATGAGGACCGGTTTGTTTAGTGCTGCACGGAAAGGCTTTCAATGATCAGAACATTTGACACACCCAGACTCGGCGGAGACGAGGAATGACGCATAAGTACATTCTAATGCAGCTTGTCAATAGTAATGAAATCATGACATGCTCGGGGACGACCATGCACGAGGAGCCCCCACATTGTTCTGTCTGATTCTTAATGCCAATCTCCATAATCAAGATGAAACCACACGCTGCCAAAAACTGGCATAATATGGCCCGTTGAGCCGATGAGTGATTGATTGAATATGAAATAATGAGGGTTTTCCGCTGCTCTTCTGGTCATCTAATATTCTGCATACAAAATCAAATGGAAATTTTATGCAATGAGATGTATTAATGGGATTCGGGCGGCTTTTTAAGGTCTTAATGTACAGCAATAAGCAACGTAGGTTGTCTCGGGGAGATGAACAGTTGTTGCTGTTCATAGGCCATTTCGGTGCATTACTGTCAAAATAATGCATGTCTGCCTGCATATTGTATATTCCATGGCTCAATTGTGCCTAACTTTGCACGCACGCACACACACACACACACACACACACACCATCAACACCATGTTTTTAAGACCATGGATTGGCAGCACACTGCAGATGATCTTGCTTTACGCCATTACTGCCACAAAGTATAAACCGGCCGTGGCTGGCTTTTAACCTCGGTTTGACCTACAGTTTGAGCCAATCCTCTTTGTTTTCACGAGACACTGAAACGTCCTGACGGTAGGAAGGCATTGAAGAAATATGCTTTGTTTGCCTCGCATAAGAACAAGCTAAATAAGTCACAGCTCACAGAATAGAAAAGAGAAAAGAGTGAGAGAAGCTGAATCTAGGCCGAAACGACGCATGTCCCCTGATGACTTCAGAGGATTACGAAATACGCTTTGTGTCGTGGAGTTCAGTATACATACGTACGCATACAGTGCATACGCATACATACAGTACGTTATCCCTGTTGCAGGCAATAATGATAATAATAATACACTTTATTTGCATAGCACCTTTCGTGAATGCAGCTCAAAGTGCTTTGCAGAGCAAGAATACAATTACAGAAAAAGTGCAACTAATTTAACGATGAAGCAAGAAAAGCAGAAGCATAAAACAACGTTAAAATAATAGCAAAACAGTGAGGACATGGCTACGGTATTCTAGTTTGTATCGTTTGCAAGTCGTAGTTCTCATTACATTACGGCTTTTACTGTACTTTGTAACATGTAGTTGTCACATTTTTACTTATTTTGACTATTTAAAAATAGCAGATCTACAAGCTCATAGCGCGGCACCGAGTGCCGCGCTATGAGCTTGTAGATCTGCTATTTTTTTGAAAAATCTTGAAAAGGTGCGCGCATCTTTGAACTCTTTGCCTTGTGCAATAAATTCAACTTGAATGAAGATCTAATGCACACGACTGTCTACGACTTCCCCAATTTTGTGGTGAAAAAATACGGATTTTTTTGGATTGTGAATAGAACTCATACGATGGTCATTGAGAATAATGGGAGCTGTCAGTACTTGCATGAAAAATACCATAGAAGAGGTGGTGGTTGTGGACTTGGTTCCTCCTCTTTGTTTTCCTCCACTGATGTTAAGTGACAGACTGTGGACATCAAAACAGCATATTAGAAGCCCAATTAACATTTTTTTTTGCTGCCCAAGGCATAATGGGGGGGGTACGCTCAGCTGGTACAGTATAAGCTAATGCCACATTGCTATGATATGCAGGCAGAGAAGTGTAACAAGAGGAGCCCAGGATACCCCTTAACATGTGACCAGCGTCCTCGTTAATCTGTCCGCTTTCATTTAGATCTCATTTAAAAAGGTCCATCCCAACAATTAAATCAACTGAGGTGGAATGATATTGTTTTGAGTGCACAAGGCGGGGTGTCATTTGTTAACCACTTAAGCCCTGTTTTGTACTTTGCCGTACGATGGTGTCGCGCGGCGCGAACGGACGATCTACAAACTCACAATGTGTCACATGTCAGACACACTGCCAGGGAAGGCCAGGCTGAAAGTGGGTATAACTGGCTGACAATGTAAAAGTAAAAAATAAATAAATCAATTAAATCAGGTGAAGGGTTACCGTGACTATGCACAGGGTCTCTATGATGCATCAAACACAATGTCATCAACCTCATACAATATATTACCAAAGATTATACCAAGTAGTGTGTGGCATGCTCTGTACTCTGCATTGTGCATCTTAAAGGAATAGTTCACCCAAAAGATTACTTATTTTCTACCAATTACACACCCCATGAAGATTTTTTTTGTTTTTGACACATTCCTGGGCCAATAATTTGATGACCGGGTGTATTTCCGGTAGGAGACTCAAAGAGACTCCTTTGAGTCTCCTGCCAGATACATTAGCATCTTATTAGTCAAATTATTGGCTTAGGAATGCGACAACATTTCAATTCAAGGCTCCATGGGGTGAGTAATTGATAGGAAAAAAAGTAATTTTGGGGGTGAACTATCCCCTTAACCACTTGAATCACAGCATCGATCCATATTATGGGGGGAACATTAAAAAAAAGCGGTCCAAGTACAGTTGTAAAAGGTCCGTTTCACTAAGACTAGAGGGTTTAAGTGGTTAAACCCTATACAGTACTTTGTTGCCCATGGTCCCCCAGGTGTCTGTATTTGGTCGCCTCCTTTTTTCCCTTTACACCAAATATCTGTGCCGAAAATAGCTACAAGCTCACAACGCGCCATGTTGTGAGCTTGTAGATCTTCTATTTTCCATCATTGACTGTCTGAGGACGTATAAAGTTTGTGTTAATTGGTACTATACCCCAGCTACACCCAGTTTAAGTTTGCAAAAGCCCACCAGAGAATATTTAGCATGGCATTATATCTTCCGCGTGCCGCCTCACAGCGAGTTCCCATTGCCGTTTCTTTGAAGAATCTTTTGTTTGGCTGTTGAATTTTTTAAAAGAAATACATTGGTATGAATTATGCATCGCAGTGGAATGCTGCTGATATATCATGGCTGTTTGTGCAACACACAGATTGCATACGTCACAATGGCAAAATACAGCTAACAGTAGCCGTGTGTACACCGGTTGTTGAAGCTGCATAGAAGCTGCAGTGGTGGACAGTAACTAAATACATTTACTGGAGTACTGGAGTACATTTTTGCTCATGGCTTTCGCTCTGCTACATTTCAAACAGAGATATTGTACTTTTGACCCAAACTTTTGTGGAGCGACGCGTAGTCAGCTTAGATCTTCTGTCTTCACTATTTTTGAACATTTCTGAATTTTTGTTGTTGTAATTGTTGGAAATCCTGTATTAAAATTGTCTTAAAGGGATAGTTCACCCCCAAAATGAATTTTATTCTATCGATTAGTCACCCCATGGAGACTTGAATTCATGGATATTGTTTTGTTTTTGTCGCATTCCTAAGCCGATAATGTGATGACCTGCAGCGGCTCCGGTAGGAGACACAAAGAGTCCGGCAGGCGGGCGGACGGACCCCTGACGTAACGCTCATGTCACCATGACTAAGCCATAACCATATAAGGAGTTCCCAATGCAGCTAACGCCCAAATATGGAGTGTATGTTGTACTAACCTCAATGTGTCGTCATAGCATCAGCAAACAAATCAGTCAGCTCCATATATGGGCACAAAAGGGGGGCATGCCCATATATGGGCATATACTGATGACATCAGGGCTCTCCATATATGGGCGTGAAAGGGACAACGACTGGCAGATACAGAGATCTCCATATATATGAGCATATCCGTCGGATCGGCGTTGCCACGTAGGTGTGAGAGATGTGAGGGCCGAACCTCTAAATAATATCGATCCAGCAATGCATTGATATTAAAACCCATTGAGACCTGAAGCCGATTCTACATGTCTCCTAAATCCCAACAGTTTTCTGAAAAACCTATGTTTCTATATCAGTGATGCTCAATCTTTTTCATGTCAAGGACCCCCAAAACTATATGTATTTGGCCGCGGACCCCCATCAAAATATTTTGTTCCAGGGACCCCCCAGAAGCAAAGATTTGAGTTAAAAATGTTCGCTTTAAAATTATATTATGTTCAAAGATTTGCACACATTTTCACGATTTTTCAAAAATAGCAGATCTACAAGCTCATAGCGCGGCACTCGGTGCCGCGCTATGAGCTTGTAGATCTGCTATTTTTGAATAGCCCAAAGTGTAAAATAATGCTTTTTAACTCAAATCTAAAAATGACTTAATGGGTTAACAAGCAAATCTCTAATGTCTGGCAGAAACCAGCTACTGTAACTCCAAAATGTTTGTTTTTCAGGAAATGACAAAAACAAAACAAAAAGTGGAGTTAGGAGGTTTTGTTCATCATTGATAAGAACAGCTGAATGGACCTCCAGGCTCACAATGAGGTTGGAGGTCAAAAGGGGGTGGAGCCTGGAGTCAGCAAAACCAGCTAAGTCCGCCCCCCTTTGGTGCAGTTGGCTGGTTTAGCAGAAAGTTTGAGGATCTAATGGAGTTAGCTGCTTTTGTCAGAAGCACGTTTTAATACTTTCCATTGGTTCAATATTTTTTTTTATCAACACACAGACATAAAGGACTTAGCTGGTTTCTACCGGACAGCAACAAAATGCACTTTGTAATGTGTGCTTTTTAACACTTGAGTATTTACTTGAGTATAATACTTTGTCCGCCGCTGTACTGTATATATGTGTACTTGAACAGCTCTCTCCTTAAACGGAGAACTACTACTTTAATCTGTTCAGTTGATGTACGGCCTGGAGCTCCTTTACTGACAAAGAATTAAAGACTGCCTTTGTGGGCTCGTAAAATCTTTGTCTTAACTTTTAAAGCCGGTTGAGATTTTTTATTATGCTATATATGAATTGTGGGGGAAAAGTTTGCCCCCAAAGGCTTCTCCCATTTAGAAACTAAATGCACTAAACTTTTTACATCACATTCTTACGCCGACAGTACATCAGTAGTTTGATTAAATCAGATACTATTATGATCTACATGTACATTAACTGAAAGTTTTTGTCGTAGACAGTGGTCTGCCACATCATTTGTTACAACTCCCTATAACAGTTAGTCCAATTATCATGAAGCTCTATCACTTTTCATAAAGAACCAAAGGCAGCAACCAATGGGCTTGGGGGAAGAGGGGTGTGGGGGCAGTCGTTCCTGAAATGTGTATCTCTTAATCAAATCAATCAAATTTCCTTTTTTAAATCCAATTTCCGGTTAACCCAAGTTTCCTTTTGGGTACGCCAGCTAGACTATCCTGGAAAAAAATGATATCCTTGGGTTTCAGTGGTATTTTCTCCTGTAAAAAACAACTAATTTAATCTCTGGAGCTAATCTAAATCACAATCTCTATCTAAAGATATGCAGTATTCTAATTCACTATTTTAACCCATTAAGACCTGGAACTGTGTCATTTTTAGATTTGAGCTAAAAAGATTTATTTTACACTTTGGCTATTAAAAAATAGCAGATATACAAGCTCATAGCGCGGCACCAAGTGCCGCGCTATGAGCTTGTAGATCTGCTATTTTTGAAAAATCGTGAAAATGTGTGCAAATCTTTGAATATATATATTTTTAAAGCGAACATTTGTAACTCAAATCTTTGCTTCTGGGGGGTCCCTGGAACAAAATATTTTGATGGGGGTCCGCGGCCAAATACATATAATTTTGGGGGTCCTTGACATGAAAACGTTTGAGAACCACTGATATAGAAACTTACGTTTTTCAGAAACGGTTGGGATTTAGGAGACATGTAGAATCGGCTTCAGATCTTAAAGGGTTAATCATATCTGCAGTGGCACTGACCTCACCGCGGTGAGAGTTGACTAATGCGAGCTATCAACTTTTCTCAGGATTTGCTTCATTAACTTTGTGTTGTTATCTATAACTATCGTGTGATCTTCCCATTCAAAAAGACTGTTGCCAGAACACGCCGTGCATTCTGTCGATTCAAGTAATATTTCTAAGTGCATCCACTCTTTATGATACTGACATACAGTACAGGCTGACTCTTATACTGGTTTTATACATGTTTTATGAGCATGGCAATTGTAGCATCTCCATATCTGAGCCAGTTGTGTGCAGTGGTGGACAGTAACGAAGTACATCTACTTGAGTACATGTACTTACTCTACTACTATACCGTAGATCTGATATTTTGATGTCCACATTTCAATACAGCATTGCATTGATATGAACTCATTCCCTGCCAGAACAAAGTAAATAAATAAACTATCCACTGCCAGTGATTTTTTGATTTCTTTACCTTTTCAAGTAGTCACAGAATCTCTTATCTCCAGTATGATCGATCCCCTGATGGTTGCTAATCACAGAGGGTTTCACTGTGCTTCCACAACGACGTTATACGCTGTTGAAAATAGCATGTCTCGCCAAAAAAACATGGTAAAACACAGGAGCCGAGATACAAATAGATTAACCACGAAGTGAATGGAGCAGTACATCTTGGGATCACGTTATCTCCTGGTTCTGTGTGCAATAAAAATACAAAATTACAATTTCTTTCTTTCAAAAACACAAAGTCTGGGCCTTTTGAAAAAAATCGTCAAAGTCATCCTATGGCAGTGAATGAGTTAAAACAAAGATGTACTTTGTAATGTCTACTTTTGAATACTTAACCTATTTTTGATATCTATAAGCAAAGTTAAATATTTGACCAGGAGATTCTATACTTTGACTCAAGTGCTGGGGTTGAGTGCTTTGTCCAGCACTGTCTGTGTGCCAGTGTTCTCTCAGCTGGTCCTTTAAGACCCAAGTCAGAGAGCTTATTATTATTATGCTCCATTCACTTTCATACTACTGTACATATGCCTTCATTCTAATCCATAACCTGACCTTCATTTGATATCATACTGTAATTAGATGTTAATCTTGTTCATTACCTTGTGTCTTTGCAGTGTTCAGTGACTGGGGTCTCCCATGTTTTTACCGTGTGTGTGTGTGTGTGTGTGTGTGTGTGTGTGTGTGTGTGTGTGTGTGTGTGTGTGTGTGTGTGTGTGTGTGTGTGTGTGTGTGTGTGTGTGTGTGTGAGAGAGAGAGAGAGGCGGAAGGCCATTGTCGGGACAAGTACTGTTGTTAATAAGGGGGGAGAAGGAGCATATTGCAGCAATCAGCGGACTTAATTGTAATCCGTACATATTCTGCTCAAGGCAACAATAGTCCACGTCCACCTGTCAGCAGTGATGGAAAACATACTCAAATGTTTTACTTAAGTAAAAGTATCAATGCTGCAATGTAGAAGAACTTTGTTACAAGTAAAAGTTCAGAATTTACTTGAGTAAAAGTACAAAAGTGTTGGTATCAAAATGTACTTAAAGTACCAAAAGTAAAAGTACTGAAATGTTTGAAAATAGCAGATCTACAAGCTCACAATGTGTCGCGATGCGACACATTGTGAGCTTGTAGATTGGCTATTTTCAAATGGAGTAGAAGTAGTGGAGTAGAAGTAAAAGTATAGACGATTGGAAATACTCCAGTAAAGTAAAAGTACCTCAAAAAAGGTACAGTACTTGAGTAAATGTACTTAGTTACTTTACACCACTGTCCACCTGCCTGACGAGATGTCTCAGTGAACAAGCCCCTCCCACAACTTCCGGAGAGCAAAAGTGAAAGTCATTTGAATAAGTTTTCAACAGAACGGTGGGGGGGAAAAAAAGTTATAATATCAAATCAAAGTCAGTCGTAACGGTAATGTAGGGAGATTAACAAGATAGATATTGCATTAACCCGCGTTTGATTGCGTGCTGTCAAAGATAGCTACTTGGACATCCTGCTGAGAGGCAAATGATTTCTGATGGCCATCCCGGGCTTTCTCTTTTTTCTTTTCTCCCTCCACTGCACTTTGAAACGTTCAGATCAAATAGGCTCACTCTTGTCAGCACCTTAAGCGGGCGAAGCCTCCCTTTTATGAACAAACGATTGATTGACAGAAAGACACGTGCTGGCTTTTTTTTAACCCATTCAGACCGGGAAACGCATCTGTGTCATTTTTTTTTTTGATTTCTTTGGGCTATACAAAAAGAGCAGATCTACAAGCTCGTAGCGCGGCACTCCGCACTTTTTTGAAAAATCGTGAGAATTTGTGCAAATCTTTGAATATATATATATTTTTTCAAGCAAACATTGTTCTACTGAGATGGGGTCCGCGGCCAAATACATATCATTTTGGGTGGTCCTTGACATGAAAATGTTTTGAGAAAAAACTTAAGAATTTAGAAATATGTTTTATTTTTTCACTATATTTCTTTCTTTTAAGTAAAATTTACTTAAATTTGTTTTCAAGCAAACATTTTTTACTCAGATATTTAATATCTGAGTAAAACATGTTTGGAAAAATGTTTTACTCAGATATTTAATATCTGAGTAAAACATGTTTGCAAAAATGTTTTACTCAGATATTTAATATCTGAGTAAAAAATGTTTGCTTGAAAAAATACATATATTCAAAGATTTGCCAAAAAAGATTTTTTTCAAAAATAGCAGATATACAAGCTCATAGCGCGGCACTCGGTGCCGCGCTATGAGCTTGTAGATCTGCTATTTTTGAATAGCCCAAAGACATCTAAAAATGACAACAGATGCGTTCCCGGTCTTAAGGGGTTAATTTCCATACCTCGCTTCGAATTAAACCTCCCTGCCCGGTGATGAAAGCATAGGTTACCCAGCATCCAGAGTTACCAAACGATAGGAAATGGAAATGTTGATTAGCAAGAGGGAGAGGGATTTTTATTCTGCTGGATCTCCCCAATACTGCTGATGGTGGGGAGATTTTTTTTTCCTTCTTCATTCAAATAAGATAAAATAGTGATGACAATTGATTTCCTGAGGATTTCATAGTCACAGTCGAATGGATAAAGGCTAATGGTTTGAAAAGAGGTCTACCACTACTGTATGTATAGACTGCAATATGCCTCGTAGGTAACTAGGAGAAAGTGTGACTCCTCGCAGCGCATAATCTCCACCAGGCTGGGTTGCCTAGCCAGGGCTGTGTAAAGGTGACTCGATCTCCACCAAACAGACTACTTCAGTCACTGTTGTGCTAATGCCTTAGAGCTGGCAGAACCGGCCTGCAAGATTTTGCCGGTGCTGCCAGGTCTGCTTATTATAAGCGACTCTGAGCTTGTTTTCCTGTAAAGTTGCTTGTAAATATACGTAGTTGCGGGTTGCTTTTGTTTGGGCTTGTTTCGGAAGTGTAGTTGCTTATTTGGGCTGGCTTTCAAGATTCTTTTTGAAAATAGCTGATATGATGAGGGCTCCAGTGGTGAAACTGGTCGCCTCTTTTGGGCTTGTTTTTAGACCTGGTCGCTTGTTTTCCGCAGAGAAAATGGCAACAGCGGAGCTAGCATTCTCCACCAGCCCAGGGATAACAACGGGCTCTGGTCTAGTCGGGACAAACCGAGCAAGTTCGGTTTCTCATCATCAGGTCGATAGATGTCCCGACCCAACGGAACGACGATATCCGACGACAATTTGTCGTCAGCAGACACTTTCCAACGCTGATTTCGGCCCGAAATAGGTGCGGTGGAGAGCTGTCTTAGCCTAAGTCATGGGTTGCTTCAGGGTTTATGGCAGAAGTGAAAGTGCATTGGAGGTGCAGTCCATAGGGGCCCTTCAACCAAGGGGCAAGGCTTGGATATTTACGATGAGGCCAACACGGAAGCTTATGAATGGCCAGAGTGGCGCTGTTTTACCCTGCGCCGACCTGAAGTGTCAGAAAGAATTTATTTTAGCGCAAGTGAATGGGTTTTTGACAAAATTTAGACTAGATTTTCTTACCGTAATAAAAAATTGTCATAAATTCTATATGCTTCCAGTCGCTAGTTTCAAGTCTCCTTTCAATCATCATGATATGCGTTTTGCTAAATTATGGTCCCATTTATTCTAAAATTGACGATAAAGTAGGCTATGCTCCAGGAGGGGCGGGATGATTTGATTGACAACCTACACAACCAATAGCATTCATTCCCCACCCCCGCTCTTGATTGACAAGCTACCCAACCAATAGCATTTTTGGGGGTGTTTTCCGGTTCGCTGGTCACGTGTCTGGTCTCAACCAATAGCGTTTGAGTTCCGGCGTGGCCAACTGTATATATTAATGATGGAGGAATGCATGTTCCTGAACTATCGGCTTCATTTTCGTTCTGTAGAAAGCAGGGGAGTGGCTTTGTCCATTCTTTTTTACAGTCTATGCCTTCAACATGCGATTCCAATTTGGTGTTGGAATCATAAAAACATCATCTCCGCCTCCCAGCGCGGGTGGAGCTATACAGTAGGTCATGACAAGATCAGGGGCTTAGCCCCAGAGAGCATATAGGGGTAGATTTGGGTGTTCCCTTGCTGTTTTGCCCAGAACAGTTTTCACACTTAATTACAATCGTTACACTCAGATCCAGTCAGCAACTTGTTGGTCGTCACTGTTCCGATGACGATGCAGAAGCCATGCATCTCCAATGGAATAAATATGTAAAAAATAAATAAATAAACAATAATAATAATAATAAATATATTTTGACGACAAACATCTGCCCACCTCCTCCTGGCCTCTCAGTCCTCTCCTCTCACCAAATCACTTTGTACATGTAAAAGATAGCCTACAGACATATTGTCTTGGGTCCTAGTGCTTAAGACAGCTTAGCTCAGTGGTTCTCAAACATTTTCATGTCAAGGGCCCCCAAATTGACACTTATTAGCCCGCGGACCCCCATTTGAAAAGATAAGCCAGGGACCCCCATAAGAAAAGATTTTTACGGCTCTAGCAGTGATTCTCAACCATTTTAATTTCAAGGACCCCCAGTTTTGACATGCATTAGAGGCTATGGACCCCCATTTAATGGCATTTCTATCTCTGGGACCCCAATTTATATCGTAAAATCAATGCTAATGTAACTCTGAGAGTGTACAAATGGAACCAAATGGACCCGTTAGGGTCCATTTGGTTCCATTTGTACACTCTCTGAGTTACAGACCCATAAGGGTCAATTTGGTTCCTAATCTATCATTTAACTGGGGACCCCCTGGAACTCCCTCAAGGACCCCTGGGGGTCCCCGGACCCCACTTTGAGAACCAATGGCTTAGCTAGTGCACATAACATGCAACAAAGAGATTCACTTTCAATGCAAAAAAACACACGTTTTTATCAGCTGCAGTTTCACAAACCTGAAACCATAATAAGTAACGTCATCATCTGTCCAACGTCGTTCACTGGCTGATGGTTGGCTGTTCCTCCTGAAGAAAGTGTGTACAGTGTATCCATATTCATGACAGTTATGTGCGTATTCTGTAAAACACAGATGGGAGATGAATGAATGAATGCGTGCAGTCTTCTACTTTTGCCGATAACGGCCGCCCGACGCGGCAGGGCTGTTTGCGTATTGCTGCCTCTTATTGTTGGGAGTGTTTTCCACTCTTTAGCCCCGGATTGTAGTTGGGAGCTACTGGGAATCCGTGTCATTTTAAGATTTATTTGGCTATTAAAAAATAGCAGATATACAAGCTCATAGCGCGGAATTTGTGCAAATCTTTGAATATATATATATATATTTTAAAGCGAATATTTGAACTCAAATCTTTGCTTCTGCGGGGGTCCCTGGAACAAAACATTTTGAGATGGGGGGGGGTCCACGGCCAAATACATAATCTAAAAATGTTTTCTAAATCCTAACAGTATGTTGCTACAGTATATCAGTGGTGCTCCAACTTTTCCATGTCAAGGACCCCCAAAAGGATATGTATTCGGCGCTATGAGCTTGTATATCTGCTATTTTATGAATAGCCAAAGAAATAAAACAAATGACACAGATGCGATCCCGGTCTTAATGGGTTAAGGGCTATCGGGGTAGAAGAAGAGTCTTATCAGATGCTGTGAGCTTGTATATCTGCTATTTTTGAATGGACAATAATATCAAAAAATGACACACAGATGCGTTCCCGGTCGAACGTATGTGTCACTTTAGATGTCTTTGGCTATTCAAAAATAGCAGATATACAAGCTCATAGCTTGTAGATCTGCTATTTTTGAAAAATCGTGAAAATTGTTTTTTTATATTTTTTCCCAAAAAACTGTTAGGATTTAGAAAATGTTTAGAAGCGGCCTCAGGTCTTAATGGGTTAATGCTTTTGACATTTTCAAGTGGGCCCTGATCCGGAAAAGGTTGAGAACCACTGCTTTAGCTCAACCTGCCAGGCACATATGCAAATGCCCTCGGGCATGCATGGCCTTTGAATGACTTAAGTGCAACAAAGACTAGATTTCAGCCATCACCCGGCCTAATCAGAAACACCCAACAGCTTGTCTATGGCCGTGTATGAGCGACAAGGTTGAAGAGCCGCCGGAGAAGTGCTAGTAAATGCAACAACTACTTTTATTGTGTGTGTTTTTTTATGAGACAACATGCATTAAACCTACTGTGGCTGCAGTAAATAAAATGCGTTGTAAATGTGTGTTCATGGAAAAGCTTGTAAAAATAAACAGTTGCATTGAGGTCAACATCAAAGTAATAGTCATGCTGAACGAGCAGTGAAATACGGCTTCATACTCGATGACAAAAATGTCTTCACTGTTTGGACCCCTGACGGAAGAGACGGTCTCCATTGGAATGCATGGAATGGCTGGTGGCAATGTGCTGCAAGGGTATTGTAAAAAGATGAACAATTATCCTTTTGTCAGTTATGGTGGAGGGAAACAAGTAACCGTTATGATAGCAACCTTTTAATCACAATTACAGCCAATCCGAAAAAAAAACGTTTATTCTTAGGCCGACAACAGGCGTGGCTTTGTGTTGTCCGTACAAAAGTCATGGTCGCTGTGACCTCACAAACGACGTTTTTGACCGTAACTCAACATTTCACACAATGTCTAATAGTTTCAAGTGAATTGATGACGTCAAAAGGTCAACATCATTGTGACATCTTAATATTGTGCAAAAAGTATGATCTTTGAAGTAAGATCTTTTGTGATGCCACGCCCACGCTAACACATCGAGTGCCATAAACGGTCCGGACCGTTTTTTGAGAATCCAAACGAGGAGTGCCGAAAACGGTCCGGACCGTTATTGACCCTTGTGGAGCTTGTGGGATCCGCTATTTTCAAATAGCTGATGTACATGTTAAAGTGCTCACGTAGTCGCTTCTCTTGGGCTGGTTTTCCTAGACCTGGTTGCTTGTTTCTCTCACATAATCTGGCAACACTGATTGCCATGGCTATGACTTTTTTCGACCGAGCATGTGAGAACATACTAAGGTATTTGAATCTTTCCAAGCGGTGGAAGATGCCGGGCACCTGGAGAACATTCTTTTTCTGTGTTAGTCAACGACGTGGTCTCATCTGACAGATTGCTCCAGGTGTGGTGGAAGATACATATAGGCCCATGGTTCTCAGTGATGGTCCTCTTGATATGGTCCAACACCAGGCTGATGTGCTCCTTGGAGCATGTCCACTTCTTCTGCAGAGCAGAGATCATGTGAGGGTAGAACCTAATCGCCATTTGGATTTGTTTTTCAGAGTCGTATAGGGCGTATATACTAGGGCATTGGTTCTCAAAGTGGGGTCCGGGGACCCCCAGGGGTACTTGAGGGGGTTCCAGGGGGTCCCCAGCTAAATGATGGACAGCAACCAAATGGACCCTTATGGGTCTGTAACTCTGAGAGTGTACAAATGGAACCAAATGGACCCTAACGGGTCCATTTGGTTCCATTTGTACACTCTCAGAGTTAAATTAACATTGATTTTACAATATGAATTGGGGTCCCAGAGACATACATGCCATTAAATGGGGGTCCGTAGCCCGCATGTCAAACTGGGGGGTCCTTGAAATTAAAATGGTTGAAATCACTGCTAGACAGCCGTAAAAATCTTCTATTATGGGGGTCCCTGGCTTATCTTTTCAAATGGGGGTCCGCGGTCTAATAAGTGTCTATTTGGGGGTCCTTGACACGAAAAAAGTTTGAGAACCACTGTACTAGGGTATATACTAGGGTATATATATATATATAGGGTATATACTGGGCCAATATACAATAATACAGGCAGGGAGGAGATTATGTGTTATGTTTGTGTGTGTGTGTGTGTGTGTGTGTGTGTGTGTGAGATTCCGCAGCTAATCGTACGCATCACAACACCAATCAGTGCCAAATTTCTTGTGCGCGCTACTAGGAGGCCAAGCGAGTCATTCCCCAAATAGTTTTCCAAACACTTTTTACAGCATGGCTCCAAGGGGGGCCAGCTGTCTAGTTGTGTGTCTGTGTGAGTGTCTGCGGATAATCTTGCAAACTACTGGGGCGATCAACAACACATTTCTTGCGCTCGCTGCCAATAGGCCAAGGAAGTAAACCCCAAATATTTTTCCCATAGCCTATCGTTGTTGTCGGGCAGAAACCGCTAGACGGGTATTTCAACTTTATAAACCTTACATGTTTTACATGTTACATGCTTCATCATACACGAGTGTCTCACTAAAGTAGTGAAAATAGCAGATCTACAAGCTCACAACGGGTCGCATTGTGACGCGTTGTGCGCTTGTAGATCTATTTTCACTGTTTTAAAACGGGTTTTTTTAAGTAATAAAAAAGGAATGGCGACGATCTAACAATACATTTGTTTCTTTTTGTGATTTTCTTTTGTGAAATCACATTTTGAGATTTCAGATCCACCGTCCCCGTAATCACTCCATATTTTTGTCAGCACTGACATCGTCAGCATGACGTCAGAGATCAACATGGAGCCGTGGAGGTGGAATCAGTTTTTTGGAAACGTGATGTGGTTTTACAGAATCCAAATTATGGAATGGTGTCATTTTTCGATTTGTTTGGGCTATTCAAAAATAGCAGATATACAAGCTCAGAGCGCGGCAACGAGTGCCGCGCTCTGAGGCTTGTATATCTGCTATTTTTTTGAAAAATCGTGGGAAAGTTGTGCAAATCTTTGAATATATATATTTTTAAAGCGAACATTTGTAACTCAAATCTTTGCTTCCGGGGATTCTTTTAAATCCTATCAGTTTAAAAAATACAAATAAATTGGCAGTGGACCCCCATCTCAAAACATTTTGTTCCAGGGACCCCCAGAAGTTGTAACAGAGTTAAAAATGTTCGCTTTATAAAATATATTTTCAAAGATGTGCACACATTTTCACTATTTTTCGAAAATAGCAAATCTACAAGCTCATAGCGCGGCAACAAATGATTGTAATGTCCCGTTGATTAGTGATCGATTAATGTTTAAATGCAAGAATCCACTTAGTCAGACATTTTGAAATGTGCCTCAGTAAAAGATTCCAGATCAAGGTCTCAAACATTTTCATTAAAGGGTTTCTAGCTAGCCTAGTAACTTTATTTGATTTTCCTACTTTGACGTGGAAATGACAAGCAACTTTGGGTTCCTTTTTCTTTACTGATCACGTTCCATTACGTTTGGCAAAAGGGGGCCTGTGCCATTACCATGAGTAATATCATAAGTTATGAATGAGGCAAACGGCAAATGGCATAACACATCAACACTCAGGGCATCAGCGCTCATTTGGAGCCGTTTGAGTGTCACGGCGCACTGCATTAGCCTAGACAGCATGAGACAGAGAGCAAAATGAGCCTGACATTCCCTGCTCTCCATACAGCATGACTCCAGTTTCCAATGCGACACAGGCCTTGATGCAACCCAACTCATCTGTCAAGCTGTTATGGACTTTAACAGGCGCGCGCGCACACACACACACACACACACACACACACACACACACACACACACACACACACACACACACACACACACACACACACACACACACACACACACACACACACACACACACACACACACACACACACACACACACACACACACACACACACACTCTCTCTCTCTCTCTCTCTCTCTCTCGCACACACACACAAACACCGGATAAGGAGTGGAAAAGTTGACTCGGCCCCATCAACATCAGATGTTTTGTTTCTTTCGAGCATGTTTTAGGGATTAGCACATGAAAGCAATTGAGGTCCATGGTCTGTCATGATCACTGTAGCAGGATTTGCGGATCATTATACAAGTGGCTCGCTAACACGAGGGTGTAAAGGGAGGGGGGGGGGGGGGCTGCTAGGCAGCGCAGTCAGGGGGCCTGCAAAAAAGTTTTGTCATTTCATGTTTTACATTTTGTCATTAGCGGCCGTAAAACGTGCACACATCCCCTTTGTTGGTGTCGGCTATATTGTAAGCTTTGTTTTACTTGGGATGGAGAAAAAAAACAATGATACCTATACGTTTAGAGACAGAAAGACCACTATAGGTTATCTCAGAGAACAGTCTGTTGCTTTGGCATGCTAAAATATGCAACTATTTGATTCGGACGTTCCTTAGCCTATTCTACTTTGGAGAAATCAGACATTATGTGCAAGTTAAGTTCAATCAAAGGACACGAATCCATCTCAAAGCAATTTTAACTGCTCTCAATGGTTAATAGGGGTATGGATTGGGTAACCATCGCCGACTTGAAATGTCTTGTCGTTTTGTGTGGAGCTTTTAAGTTAGTGTTGAATGTTTTCTATTAGCAGGAATAATGTACCATATTAGACACCCTTATAACCGTTTAGCATGCAAGCGAAGCACACTGAAGCGCACGCTTGAAAATGCATTTCAACTCTCGTGTCATAATTTTCCTCCATAGACTTCTATCTCCCTCTGTCAGTTTGGCCTTACTGTACCTCATATATTTGTGCTACCCCTGCATCTTTCCAAAGGCCTCCTTAAACCATTCAGTCCGGGAGTGTGGCTGTGATGAGAATTAAAGTAACATGTAAAAGCTTTCATTATAGGAGCACATCTCTGTAATTTTAGATTTCTATGGGCTGTTCAAAAATAGCAGATCTACAAGCTCACAGCGCGGCACCGAGTGCCGCGCTGTGAGCTTGTAGATCTGCTATTTTTGAAAAATCGTGATTTTTTTTTTTTGCAAATCTTTGAACGTATGTTTTTTAAAGCGAACATTTGTAACTCAAATCTTTGCTTCTGGGGGATTCTACAAATGTCTTCTAAATGTCTTTTTTTTTTTTTAAACTTATGTTGCTGTAATATCAGTGGTTCTCAAACCTTTTCCCCAAAGGACCCCCAAAATTATATGTATTTGGCCGCGGACCCCCATCTCAAAATATGTTGTTCCAGGGACCCCCAGAAGTAAATATTTGTGTTTAAAAAGTTTGATAAATATACATATATTCAAAGATTTGCACAAATGTTCAAGATTTTTCAAAAATAGCAGGTCTACAAGCTCATGAGCTTGTAGATCTGCTATTTTTGAATAGCCAAAGCATAAAATAATGGTTAAAGTGGTTACACAGATGCGTTTCCCGGTTTCAATGGGTTATTGCCGTCCACCCACACACACCTCCCGAGTTTGCTTTCCTACCTCACGCGGCTAACGTGAGGTTTAATGACGCGTCATGCGGCTCTGAATGATTTATCAAGGCCTATTAAGTTACCGGGATGGGACTGAAAAAAGGGCCTTTTGTAGATTTGTTGTCAGAAAAACACTACCATCAGCCAAAGTCTCATGGTTTATGGACCATGTTGTATGTTGTTGTTTTTTTTTTTTCAAAGTAGGAACAGGGACTATTATACGGTACGGGAGAATGTTAACATTTTGCCTTTCCTACGTGGTGAGTGATCTGTTTGTATTACTTTTAAGGGAACATTCTGTTTAACTAAAGGTGACTTAAAACAGCAGTAATGTATGCATACATGTGCTCACACACAAACATCCCCATTCAGTGCCATATGTGTGTGTGTGCGTGTGTGTGTGTGTGTGTGTGTGTGTGTGTGTGTGTGTGTGTGTGTGTGTGTGTGTGTGTGTGTGTGTGTGTGTGTGTGTGTGTGTGTGTGTGTGTGTGTCTATGTATATATATATATATATATATATATATATATATATATATATATATATATATATATATATATATATATATATATATATATATATATATATATTGCATAGCTGTTAATTGGTGTAATGGTGTACATTTCCTTAGCAGAAAAACACAGGTAATCACCAAGAAAAGTATTGTCTGCTATGCCTCAGAAATTGTTATAAGGAAAATGTCATCTATAATTGCCGCGAGATCTTTTTTTTTCCTCCTGGAAAATAGATGTGACTGTCACAGTGCTACAGTACAGTATCACAGAGGTACGTATTGGTATATGTATTGTCATAGAAGGCCACCACTTCTTGACAAGGGTTCGTGTCTGCACTTCAAACTCCCTATAGCCGAGTTAATTAATTACTAATATAAAATACTGAATTAATAATCAAACGCAAACTAAGAAAGTCACTTAGATGAGAAGCGTTTCTCGTTATCACCTCTGAATAGTGTATGAATAGAACTTTGAGTGAAGAGCGTGAGGTTGATTCTGAGGTTTTGCTTTAGAAACAAACCAGACTTCTTCTTTGAAACGAGAGAGACTATTACTGCTACCTCATTCTTTATGTTTTACCTGCATAGAGGCGGTCATAATGATAATAATCACACGATGAAAACCACCCCCACAAGCAGAGAAAACAAACAGCGGCAAAATGGCAAAAACAGCCTGCATACAATGGACAGGCGTGTTCTATTGCCAATTCAACTTTAATGAGTAGAGCAACAGTAGCATTGGAAAACTGAACATTGTAGGCTCCTGAAGGATATCCTTTGTATTACCTGCCTCAAGTAAGTAGGCCTATTACTTACCAGCATATTTGGGACTATCACAATCCATTACATTGATGAACATAGTTGCACCCTAATATCAATGCGTACAATCTCTGTGTGTCTGCAGTTCCCATACCGCCAGAACCGCCCGACTGACCGACTCTAAACTCGCCGTGTGCGTTGCAGACGGCCCAAGGGACCGGGATTGCCGCGCCCGGCGTCCAGTCAGTCGGATGGGTGGTACTGATACGCCCATGTATGGACATCCGGTTGTCCAGAAACGCTATGGTCATGCCAATATATGGGGCCAACCAGCATCAAACTCAGCGTGGGCATCTGCGTTGAGTTATATATATATCTCATATCTGGAGATATATGGGCATATACTGATGACATCACGGATATCCATATATATGCATAACAGGGACACAGACAGACAGAGATGTAGAGATCTCCATAAATGGGCATAAAAGGGAAACCGGGTACAACAGGCGTTGTACAACCGACTTGCATCGTCCCAGAGTACACACAAAATATCGAATTATTATCTAACCATGTACAATAAAAACAAAAACTAACAGTGGACCCCATAGATTGAATGTCCCGTGCGGAATCAATGAAGGTCTATATGTCTATATCCATCTTGGCCGTCCAGTGACTGCTAACACTAACTTCATGGAGACTAGAGCCCACTTATTGTTTTTCCCCCAACGGTGGTGGGGGGGGGGGGGGGGGGGGGGCGTGGCTTATCCTTGCCCTGTCTGTCGGATATGGCGGTCTGTTTTGTATGAATGCATCTGGTCAGTATCGTTTGCATGTTGGAAACCAATTTTCATAGTGCTTTGAGATTTATGACAAATTCTCAGCACTCTCACTCATGGACCGTGCATGGGTTTGTTGGTTGTTGCCTTTTATTTCTGTCTGAGTCACTGGAGGCCTGGAGAGCATCCTTCCTTTTGATGTGTTTTAATAAAAGGAAATCCACTATTGAGGGAAGGGGGGGGGGGGGTGGGGGGGTGTAACTTCAGAGATTATTCAGAGAATGCGAAGGCCATAACCTTGAATCCCAAGACTGTGACCGTCCTTCCTGCTGTATTTCCCACGTTTGTCCTGTTGCTTGCACATTGCGAGGCTTGTCATGCTCTCCACTGAAAGTATGAATGACATGGGATGTGTGTATTTCATAGTTGAAGAATTAAGAAATGTTCAGGGAGGGGCGCATAGATGATCAGAGCCTTTGTGATCTCTGCATGGAATTGCAGGCTGAGAGATTTGGAATGAATTAATGAAAGAGTGTCTTCTGTCTCTGAAGTCAAAGCGGAGGACATGGATAGGGACAATGTTGTCTTGTACTCTTTCTTTCAATCTTTTGGAGGTGTTTTATGTAAGTGTTCTTCTTCTACACAGTAAGATCCTCAGTAAGATCTCAGAGTGCGTACAAATGGAACCAAATGGACCCGTAGGGGTCCATTTGGTTCCATTTGTACGCACTCTTGAGAGTTTGTAAATTAATACAGTTACAAATGGATAAATTGTATAATGTTTACTGCTTTTTGAGGTTACTTTTGTAAGTCCAAATACACATCCATGTTTATTAGAGCGAGGTTTTCTCAAACAAAGAGAGGCGTGTATTTGTCACACTTTTTGGAGTTTTGGGAAACCGTCAATAGAACGTTTCCTCTCTTTTAAGATGGAGGAAGTATAATAATTAATAAACATAAACACACATTACTGTACGCACAGGTGAACTCTGGTTTCACTTGGTTTTGAATTAAATCAATTTGATCGGTCAGTGTGCTGTGCTGGGTAAATAAACAGTAATAATGGGCTTTATATCTGAGGAGGGGGGAGGGGGGGGGGGAGAAATAATTCCCAGATGCTGTGAGGACCTTCTTCTTGCCAAGAAGTGAAAGATGAGCCATCAGACCAGCCATCACCCTGTTTAACCCATTTAAAACGGGAACGCATCTTTGTAACCACTTTATCCATATGTTTTTGGCTATTCAAAAATAGCAGATCTACAAGCTCATAGCGCGCTATGAGCTTGTAGATGAGCTTGTAGATGAGCTTGTGAAAAATCTTGAACATTTGTGCAAATATTTGAATATACAGTATTTTGTTTTTTTTTAAAGTGAACATTTTTAGCTCAAATCTTAATTTGCTTCTGGGGGGTCCCTGGAACAACATATTTTGAGATGGGGGTCCGTGGCCAAATACATATCAGTTTGGTGGTCCTTGACATGAAAAAGTTTGAGAACCACTGACATAGAAACATACGTTTTTCAAAAAACTTTGACTAGGATTTAGAAGACATTTGTAGAATCCCCCAGAAGCAAAGATTTGAGTTACAAATGTTTGCCTTAAAAATATACATATATTCAAAGATTTGCACAGATTTTCACGATTTTTCAAAAATAGCAGATCTACAAGCTGCTAGCGCGGCACTCGGTGCCGCACTAGCAGCTTGTAGATCTGCTATTTTTTTTTTTTAAAGAAATCTTAAAATGACAGATTCTTTCCCGGTCTAAATGGGTTAACATAATTCCACTCCTATACACTGATGGGGTCCTGCATGCTTTAATGTCAGGACTTCCCCCTGCATCCCCCTGTTCTGTCTCCTCCTTTAATTCTCTCATCTCCTCCCTCCTCGGTGCTCTTCAAGGCCCCCCCGTTGATTCCCAAGCTGTGTTAATGGCACGTTAAACAGTCCTAGAAGTCTGGGATTCCGTGGATCACAATTTTTTTGCGAAAATTAACTCTGCCTTCTTCCCAGAATGCAAGGCCTGGCAAATTAGAACAAGGACGTTCACCGCGCCCAGCTCCTTTCTGTAAACGCAGTGGTTCTCAACCGGCGGTCCGGGGACCACCCGCGGTCCTTTAGGGGGGCTCCCAGGCGGTCCGCAGCTAAATGATGGAGAGTTGGTGACCAAATTGACCCTTATTAGATCTTTAACTCTTGAGAGCGTAAAATGAAACCAAATGGACCCTTACGGGTCCATTTGGTTTCATTTTACGCTCTCAAGAGTTAAATTATTGTTAAACATCTGCATTACTTAATTAAAGAATTGTTATTTTTAGCAACGTTTGCCTGTTATCTCTCCTATTGGTACCACATCAATACAGCATGGAATTGTGGACACAATCTTATCAAACGATAGCAAAACATTCTAAGTTTTGGGTCTGAGAGTCTAAATCTCATCAAATGGTGGTTCCGTGGCAATAATGGACCTTGATATGAAAAGGGTTGATTACCACTGCTGTAACCGAATGACATATACGATACCATTTCATGAATCTTTTCAAACATTTTAGTTCCAATACACAGTTTGTGCACTCTGACCGCCCGGTGTGTTGTCCGAGTCATCCATAAACATTTACGTAAGGAATGGGTCACACTCAGAAAAGTCTGTTTACTCAGTTTAATAATTCATATGTCATACCGTACCACAAAACATCTTCGGCCATCTGACTCCATCAGTGAAATCAAGGAACTTGTCGAAGGCAGGTTATCAAAATGTTGCTTGTCCAAACGCTTTGTGTGTGTCAACAGTGGTGTAAAGTAATAAGTCCATGTACTCAATTACTGTACTTAAGCACAATTCTGAGGTATTTGTTCTTTACTGGAGTGTTTCCAATTTCCAATACTTTTACTTCAACTCCACTGCATCTCAGAGGCAAATATTATACTTTTACTCAAACTTTAGTTACTAGTTATTGGTAGATTTTGATTATTATTATTAGGAAACATGCATTAACCACCTCAGCCCTATATACATTTCGGCCATTTGAAAATAGCTTGTAGATCTGCTATCTTCAAAAGATTTGTATACATTTGACAAGTTGTGAAATGGGACATTCTGCGTAATGAGTACTTTCCACTTTTGATACTTTGTACATTTTGATACCAATACTTTTGTACTTTTAATCAATTACATTTTGAATTCCGGACTTTTACTTGTAACAGAGTATTTCTTCATTGTAAAATTTCAAGTAAAACATTTGAGTACTTTTTCCACCACTGAATATAAATGATAGATACAAACGGCAAAATCAAACCGTTTCCCCACAAATAATTTACAGAAAAGCTCACAGAATATTCTAGAGCCACTTGACCATGTTGGGTGGTCCTGGCCGGGGTACAGCTGTAATAGGCTCTTTTCCAAGCCTTACAGATGGTGATGTGCTGTAAACAGTGTCACTGTAAATTGTGTCATGTTCTATTCATCAAGGTACCAAACTCCCGTCTGCATTGTGTGGTCAATAAGCAATGGGGTTGGTTCGGCATGCAGCCAGTGGAGGAAGAAGTACTCGGATGTTTCACTTAAGTAAATGTAGCAGTACCACAATATAAAATACTCATGTTACTAAGTAAAAGGCCTTTACCAAACGTAAAGGTACAAAAAATGGTTGAAAATAGCCGATCTACAAGCTCACAACGCGTCGCGATGCGACGCGTTGTGAGCTTGTAGATCGGCTGTTTTCAAATAGCCTAGGTATAAAACAGGGCTAAAGTGGTTAATGTATGTTTCATAATGTAATAATTTATACCTACAAAGTAACTAGTAACTAAAGTTTTCAATCAATTGTAGCGGAGTAAAAGTACAATATTTTCCTCAGAGATGTAGTGGAGTAGAAGTAATTGAAATATTCCAATAGCGGGGGGTCCCTGCTTCATCTCTCTCTCTGCTAAGGGGTCCTTGGGCTGAATAACGTTGAAGACCCCTCCAGCAGAGTATCTCTCTTAACTAAAATAAAAACTAATCCCCATATAACTTTTATAGACCCGCACATTTTTATTTTATCTTTGAGATGTGTCTTGGACTTGCAGTCTTTAACGTCTAAACATTATCTGCCATCTCTTTCATTTTGTTTTAACCCATTAAGACCTGGGACCGATTCGACAAAAGTCTTCTAAATCCGTAAATCCGTTTTCCGAAAATACTGATGTTTCTACGCACTGCACCTTTAAGAGAAGTGCATAAAAGGGATGGCCAGGTCTGCGGCCTTCTGTTTGTCCAGAAGCCTGCTGTTGGGTGTTTGGTGAAAGACTTGGAGGCTTGAGGATATTCAGCCTAACACTGGGTAAGGAAACATGTGAACCCATGTTAATGCTTTTAGAAGTCATTTTGGCAATATGGTGACATGTTTTAATGAGTGGCATTCTATTCTAAATCCCTTTTATTATTAGTGGTTCTCAAACTTTTTCCATGTCAAGGACCCCCAAAATGATATGTATTTGGCCGCGGACCCCCATCTCAAAATATGTTATTCCAGGGACCCCCCAGAAGCAAATATTTGAGTTACAAATGTTCGCTTTAAAATATATATATTCAAAGATTTGCACAAGCTTTCACGATTTTTGCTATATGCGTTCCCCGGTCTTAATGGGTTAATACCAGTCTCAAGCCCATTGGGCCAATCAACTGGGATGCTAAATGCCTTAATTGCCATAAGCTGTTTGGGATGAAGATACGCATGATTGTCGCCGAGTGAAATTAGAGTTTTTAGATTAAGACATTAAGTCATTCTTTCAGGATTTGGCCATTACAATATATGTTAATTTGAAAATGTAATGGGGACGCGAGAACCCACTTTTAATAGATAATATTGTCATTGTACAGTTCTTTGGTTTCAATAATGCACTGACCAAATCAACTCAAAAATGGTTTGGTACATTATCAATGTTATTTTATGCTGTAGGGAAGTGGAAGGATGAGGAGGCCATATAAGGTCAATTGAAGGGATCGGACGGGTATAGGCAGCGGCTCCGGTAGGAGACACAAAGGAGACGCTTTGTGTCTCCTACCGGAACCGCTGCCGGTCATCAAATTATTGGATTAGGAATGCGACAAAAACAAAAAAAATATCCATGAATTCAAGTCTCCACAGGGTGACTAATCGATAGGAAAAAAAGGATATTTGGGGGTGAACTATCCCCTTTAAATAAAACAAAACAAAACAAAAAAGTCAAACACTCGGTGCTGCGCTATGAGCTTGTATATCTCTAATTTTTTGAAAAATCATGAAAATGTGTGCAAATCTTTGAACGTTATAGAGATCATGAACACACATGATGAAGTTGAAGCGGTCGTGATGCAAATCAGTTGCTGGTGCAGGTTTCATTACTGTATGGTTGACCAGGTGAGCATAGTGACCACATCGAGTTGAAGATGAATGAAAACCTGGCCATTCCAATTACCGACTACAACTTCTCACGAGGGCTGATGTGTTTTAATTATATAAACAGCGGAGCATGGTAATTATCTCCACTTTTCTTTCTCCTTAACCCATTAAGACCAGGGAACGCATCTGTGTCATTTTAAGATTTCTTTGGGCTATTCAAAAATAGCAGATCTACAAGCTCATAGCGCGGCACCGAGTGCCGCGCTTTGAGCTTGTATATCTGCTATTTTTAGAAAAATCGTGAAAAATGTGTGCAAATCTTTGGATATACATATTTTTAAAGCCAACATTTTTAACTCAAATCTTTGCTTCTGAGGGATTCTACAAATGTCTTCTAAATCCTAACAGTTTTTTGAAAAAAAAAAAACATATTTGCTATACTATCAGTGGTTCTCAAAAATGATATGGCCGTGTGGACCCCCATCTCAAAATAATTCCAGGGACCCCCAGAAGTTGTAAGAGAGTAAAAAAATGTTCACTTAAAAATATATATATATTCAAAGATTTGCACACACTTTCACGATTTTTATACAACCACATATACAAGCTCATAGCGCGGCACCGAGTGCCGCGCTATGAGCTTGTAGATCTGCTATTTTTGAATAGCCAAAGAAATCTTACAATGACACAGATGCGTTCCCGGGTCTTAAAGGGTTAAAGGACTAGTGTGACAAAAAGCAGGCTTCATTTTCCCGTCTCTGCCTCGGTAAGGACTCGTATAAGCCAAGCTTGCCAATCAATGTGACCGACAGCTCTCAATTTAGAAAAGCTATAATTTCTGTCAGTTTTTCATTGGTTTGTCAGCATTTATCTGGGGGCCCTATTTGGTATAATTTCTTATCCGGTAAAGGGCTTGTCTGTCAAGCTGATTGACAAGCTTCACCTTCAGCTGTATGAAAACATGTCGGGTCCCTTTATAACCAGCTCTCTGGAGGAGTTCAACCTGAAATGTTGGGGAAGAGGCCAGTTGATTCACGTTTTATGTAAGATGAGATAAACCTTGTATTGATCCCAGTTGGGGGGGGATTCAGGAGCAACAGCAGTAATCATGAAACACAGGTTTAGGTAAATGTAATTTAGCTTGCATGTTGTTTATTTAGACAGATGCCAGGTTCATTTGTTGACCCAGCATCCTATAGTTTGTAATAGTTTTAACCCATTCAATCCGGGAACGCATCTCTGTCATTTTAGGTGTCTTTTGGCTATTCAAAAATAGCAGATATACAAGCTCATAGCGCGGCACCTAGTGCCGCGCTATGAGCTTGTAGATCTGCTATTTTGGAAAAATCGTGCAAAACTTTGAATATGTATTTTTTTAAAGCGAACATTTGTAAAATATGTTGTTCCAGCGACCCTCCAGAAGCAAAGATTTGAGTTAAAAATGTTGATTCAAAACATATATATATATTCAAGGATTTGCGCAAATGTCCAAGATTTTTCAAAAATAGCAGATCTACGAGCTTGTTGATCATACTGTAAATAGCTCTGGATTAATGTCTAAATTATAAATTGTAGGTACAGTACAGGTAGTAAAAAGATCTAATAAAAGAAGAATTTTCTTTCAAACAACAACAAAAAACTATTTAGTGTAATATACATGCAGCATCAACAGTAAATATGAGACATATGATAAAATGATATATAATATGACAAATACATGTGAACTGGCCTTCAATTGTGGTTATCTGGATAATATTATACAATCTATAGTGAGTATAATAAGTGTATATACACAGTCTTATCAACAATGAGTGTCTGAGTGAATATAAGCGAGTCCCACAACAGTTCTTCCTCAACAGGCATCTGTCATGGTTCAGTAGTGTTATCCCAGTAGTTCCATCTGTAAGTGTGCCAGAGTGGAGCAGGACTCAGTAATCCCAAAGAACCAAACAGAACATATGGGGGTCAGGCTTGGTTGTGGAGCCTGATGGCTATAGTGCACAAAGGACTGTCCAAGTCCTTTGTGTCTTTCAGGATGCTATTCCCTCCATTCATAGCAAACAAACCTTTTAATACCAAGTAATTATAAATGACAGTATTATGATGGTTTTATATTCTTTAAAAACACAAACATTTTCACATTAAACAATTTATTTCTATTCATTTTTATATATATTTTTTTTTACAGACAAACAATATACATCAAATCATGGGTCTTCAAAAGGGCCCCCTCCTCAGAGTTACTACAGAGGGGCTACCAAATGTTTGTGTGATATAGGAGCTTCTTTTTCTTTTCACATGAACCACTTGAACCATAGCATCCCTTTTCTGGGGGGAACATTCGCCGAAAATAGCAGATCTACAAGCTCACGATTTACAAGCATACAAGGCGTCGCAATGCGATGCGTTGTGAGCTTGTAGATCGTCTATTGTCGGTAGTATTGGGAGTATTGGGGGTTTAATCGCTTAAATATTTGAAAATAATAATGAACATGAATCCAACATACTAATAGAAAAGATAATGTATAAACAAACACACAAAAAGACATTTCATTACATGCCACTTCATAATGTAGTTTTGTTTTATCACGTTTTTGTTGGTGCCTTGATTTAAACCACGCTCCCACTCTCTGCCCCTGAGGGGGGGGGGGGGGGGGGGGTCGGCCATAGCTGAATGGGTAAAGAGGCCACCTGAGAAACTGAAGGTCCCAGCAATGTGGTCGAGGTGTCCCTAAGTAAGACACTCAATCCCAGTGGTGGAAAAAGTACTCAAATGAGTACTCTGTTACAAGTCAAAGTCCCAAATTCAAATTTACTTGAGTAAAAGTACAAAAGTATCGATATCAAAATGTACTTAAAGTACCAAAAGTAAAAGTACTCATGTAGATCGGCTATTTTCAAATAGCCTAGGTATAAAATAGGGCTAATGTGGTTAACAAATGTTTTATAATGTAATAATTTATATCTGCAAAGTAACTAGTTAGTAAAGTTTTTAAATAATTGTAGGGGAGTAAAAGTACAATATTTGTCTCTGAGATGTAGTGGAGTAGAAGAAAAAATATTGGAAATTGGTAATACTCAAGTAAAGTACAAATACCTCAAAATTGTACTTACTGTAAGTACGGTACTTGAGTAAATGCCCACCCCTGTGCTCAAATCTGACCGCTTGGGCAGCAATCAGCTGGGGGAAACTGAAAATGGAATTCCCCCCCGTGGATTTAGACCACATAGGTCTAAATTAAATTATACCCACAATGCACCTCTCAGCCAAACGTACTCTGTCGTACAATGTCTGTTCAATAGTGATGTAGAGGCATTATTAACATAGTGACACAATTGGACCGGGCCTGTTAATACACAATGTCCAAGGTGAACCGGTATACGCGCAGCGTTCGATTTCAATTAATACGTTGCTCAGGTTGGATTTGGGAGAGGAATTGGACTGTGCGTCGTTGAATGGGTTTGCTCTGATACTTTAGACCGATGAGGCTGTCAATGCCATTGAATTCCATTGTGTTCTCGCCAACCGTCGTGTTTCGGGAGCTCAGCTTGCCACTATTTTTGCTACTAACGCTTTGTGCTTAATATTCATGCGCACACCACATAGAAGTATTCAATTTCACTATGCATACTTTAAAGAGATCAGTCATCTAGTGACACACAAATCATTGCGTTCCCAGACAAAAAACTATGAACAGTTTTATTGTATGTGACCTCAACTTTACTCAGCTTTTACTTTAGCCCTTTGCCTTGTAACAAACATTGTAGAATGTGTCTTTGGTGATATTGCTGTGGAGACATATTGGCATTTTACATTGTTTCACAGTAATCACATACAGTACTGGTACTGTGGACATGGTTTAAGGACATGGATGTGCATCACATACTGTACATTCAGGTCAGTCATGAACTTTTGTTTCTCATTATTGGGTTAAGCACTTAAACCCTACACTTTAGCTGACCGGATTGCCAAGGGCTTTATACTAGATCCCCTGTTTTCGCTCTACACTAAATATCTTTGCCACAAAATAGCCGATCTATACACCTCACAACGCCATGCATTGAGCTTGAAAATCTACATTTTTTTGCCAAATGTTAGCTCTAAAAACAGGGATACTAGGGTTCAAGTGGTAAATAAGACGTAGATCTTGGTAGGAAGTCCCGGCCTCCTCTATAGTCTGAAGCCAAGTAGAAATAACCGACCGATTTTCAGTTGAAGCCCAAGTGAACCAACTGATCTTTTTTTTTTGGCATACACATCTCAGGGGCAGGCATACATAATGACATCCCAGATCCCATTTCTTTGAAAAGTGAAATAAAATAATTATTAAAGCAGTTATAACATAAGATCTGAGGTCTATTATTTGCATATAAAAGGTACAAAGGCAAACAAAAAGAAGAAAAAAGACTATGCTACTGAACACCCCGGCCCAGACAAAAGAAAACATGTTTTGAAGATGCTGGGCTTCCTAGCCTGACACATTGCAGCACAGACTGTCTGATCCACCTGTGACATTGTGACCTTTAGTAAACCACAGTGGAAAAGAGCATCAGCTAAATGTGTCAACCATATTTTAGGACTGATATAGAATGGAAAAGACGGTGATCTGTAGATATCGTCGGACCTTCGTCGTGGCCTGACTTGAACCGTTGCATTGTTTATTCGAATAACAAACCTCATCACCTCCTCCTCGGGAGGCTGTGGCCGTTTGGAGGGTTCCACCCGGATCCATCCCCCGGAAACGAGGGTTTTCTGTCCAAGTGTCCTTGAGCAACACGCTGAACCCGATGACAGTGGTATACGTCGCATGGCTGCCTCCGCGGCCGGTGCTTGGATGTGTATGCAGTGGTGGAAAAAGCACTCAAATGTTTTACTTAAGTAGCAGTATCAATTATGCAATGTAGAAATACTCTGTTACAAGTAAAAGTCTGGAATTCAACATTTTCTTGAGTAAAAAGCACAAAGTATTGGTATCAAAATGTACTCAAAGTACCAAAAGTAGAAAGTGTACTCATTATGCAGAATGTCCCATTTGACAAGTTTTAAAAAGTATACGCTCTTTTGAAAATAGCAGATCTACAAGCTCGCAATGTGTCGCATCGTAACGCATTGTGAGCTTGTAGATCGGCTATTTTCAAATGCCAGAAATGTATAGGCCTACGTATATAGGGCTGAAGTGGTTAATGTGTGTTTTGTAATAATAATCAAAATCTACAGAGATGTATTGGAGCAGAAGTAAAAGTACTGAGAATTGGAGATACTCAAGTAAAGTACAAATCAAAATTGTACTTAAGTAGGCCTACAGTACTTAAGTAAATGTACTTAGTTGCTTTCCACCACTGGCGACCGGTGCTTGAATGTGTGTGAGAGTGGGTGAATGTAAAGCCCTTTGGATAAAGGCGCTATAGAAATGCAGAGCCTTTTACCTCTTCCTACAGTAGCGTCCCTTTTGCCCGTTCAAAACGCAGCATTTGCTTTGTTTGAACACAACAACGTGTAAGCCAATATATTGACGTGTGTCTGTGTTCTACTATGCACGGTACGTGTGTGTGTGTGTGTGTGTGTGAGAGAGAAGAGGGAAAAACAGGGCAAGAGAGAGAGAATTTGCCAATGAGCACTTGTTTGCAAACGTGTAAATCTGTCAGAGAGCCAGTATGTGTGAGTGCTTATCGGGGGGTGTGTGTGTGCGCGCGCTCATGTTTGTGTGTGTGTGTGTGTGTGTGCGTGCTCCTCCGGCAGCGGGAGAGGACGTTCCTCCATCTGACCCACGGCTCCAGAGGGCTTTATCTCTGCCGGTGTTCCACATTATTGATAGCCGCGGCGGGTATTGACAGCCGGCGCGGGGGCTAGGAAAGGGAAAATAGGAGTTTGATATGACATATTGTGCTTCTCAGCAGCGCCCATAAATAACTCTGACACGTTTTTGTATGCATGGGAAGGCTTCTGATTCAGCCTCCCATAAAAAATAAACTTCTATTATGGAATGTATTTGTCAAGTGGCGCCGTGATGGATGGACTAGCGTTTAGCCCTTGGCAGGTGGATGGGACCTGTGCCGCAGCACACCGCGGCGGTAGCAGAGGCTTGTGGGGGAGAGGGTTTTTTTTTGTTGGCTAATGCAGTGGTTCTCAAACTTTTTCATGTCAAGGACCCCAAAATGGACACTTATTAGCCCGCGGACCCCCATTTGAAAAGATACATTTTAAGGACCCCCAGTTTGACATGCATTAGGGCTACGGACACCCATTTAATGGCATTTCTATCTCTGGGACCCCAATTCATGTTGTAAAATCAATTTTAACTTAACTCTGAGAGCGTACAAATGGAACCAAATGGACCCGTTAGGGTCCATTTGGTTCCATTTGTACGCTCTCAGAGTTACAGACCCATAAGGGTCCATTTGGTTCCTATCCATCATTTAGCTGGGGACCCCCTGGAACCCCCTCAAGTACCCCTGGTACTTTGAGAACCAATGCGCTAGCCTATACGTGTAAATCAGGCTTAAGCGACTAGGAATGCAGGGTGGGGTGGGTTTTGTGGCTGAGGGTGGGCCGGCGCAATTATTCAGCATGAAAGGGGGATCATTTTGGCACCTGCGTTCTCAGTCCCAGCATGCATTGTGGCGATGGTCTCTCTAGGCCCTCTGTGCGGGCGACAGAAAGGCAGGGAGGAAGGAGAAAGCAAAGGGCATGATGGGAAATGGTGAGGAAGGTTTGCCACAATCAAGCCGTGGTGGAAAGTCAATATACATTTACTGGACTCAAGTGCCGTACTTAGGTACAGTTTTGGGTTATCTTTTTTTTTGTATTTCCATTTTTTAATGCTTTATATACAGTACTTCTTCTCCACTACATCGCAGAGGCAAATATTGTACTTTTTACTCCACTACAATTATTTGAAAACGTATGTAACTTTCCTCTTCTACCCCAGATTTGAACCCGGTTTCCTGCGCAAGTGCTGCATATTTTACCGCTGAGCCAATAGAGCCTGCCTGCCTGCTTGCTCAGGGGATAAATTGAATCTTGACCATCAGGTCAAAGTTTGTGTCAGATCCTGTGTCTAGGTGAGACATGACCTTTGACACCATCTAAATGTCTCAATAGAAGAGCAGGGAGACAAAATACAACCAACCAAATTGTATAAGTTATATTGTATTAACCATACAGATTGGACAAAATTAGATTAGATTATTAAAAAACGGTGCCACTTTAATTACAAGTTACTTTTTAGATTACAAAACACACATTAACCAATTTAGCCCTATTTTATACTGATGCATACACTTTCTGTAATGACAGCGTAGCCAGGGTTGCCAGATCTGCTTATTATAATTTCCCCGCAAGATTTTATTTGAAAATAGCCGATCCACAAGCTCACAACGCGTCGCGATGCGACGCGTTGTGAGCTTGTAGATCTGCTATTTTCAAATAGCTGATAGTCACTTATTTTGGGCTGGTCTTCCTAGACCTGGTTGCTTGTTTCTCTCACAGAATCTGGCAACACTGAGCGTAGCTACAGGGCTAGACTACTAAAATGGATGTTACACAGTATGACTTTTTAAAAGTCAGGAATAGGTTAACCCTCTTTAAAACCCCAATTGGTTCAATCATTGTTCTGATTGAACCAATAGAGAGATCACCAACCAGCCTGCAGCTCTTCAAGGCTATTTGACTATGCACGGCCCTGCATGGTACAACATGGCTCTCTGTGTAATCCCTCTAAGGGTGTCTTTTTCATGTACGGGTCACAGGTCAGTACCGTCGGCGGCTCAATACGCTCACAACACCGTCATGGACTATTGATTTGAGTGGACCTTAGTGACTCAGGTTGTCCCGTTAATTGTTTCCTCTGCCTGCCGCGCCGGTAGCAGAGAAACATTCACAGAACTCATGCATTTTAAAGGGATTTTGTTCAGAAGTGTAATTGTGATTGATAGAGGTAGAGTGAATGGATATTACAATGTTTTGTTACAGCATGGGTGATCTCTCTGTCTCGCTCTGTCCCTCTCTCTGTTTCTGTCTCTCTCTGTCTGTCTCTGTCTCTTTCCCTCTCTCTCTGTCTCTGTCTCTCTCTGTGTCTCTCTCTGTCTCTGTCTGTCTCTCTCTCTCTCTCTCTCTCTCTCTCTCTCTCTCTCTCTCTCTCTCTCTCTCTCTCTCTCTCTCTCTCTCTCTTTCTGTCTCTGTCTGTCTGCCTGTCTATCTCTCTCTCTCTCTCTCTCTCTCTCTCTGTCTCTGTCTCTGTCTCTCTCTTTATGTCTCTCTCTCTCTCTCTCTCTCTCTCTCTCTCTCTCTCTCTCTCTCTCTCTCTCTCTCTCTCTCTCTCTGTCTCTCTCTCTCTCTCTCTGTCTCTTTCTCTCTCTTTCTGTCTGTCTGTCTGTCTGTCTCTCTCTCTCTCTCTCTCTCTCTCCTCTCTCTCTCTTTCTCTCTCTCTCTCTTTCTGTCTCTCTGTCACGCACGCACGCTCGCACGTCCCACAAATTTCCTTGCATTGAATCTTTTGGTAATACTCTGTGTCTCTGACTTTTAGTAAAGTGATTTACTCATCTCAATGAGGAGTCTGGGGATGTCCAGGGGTCCTTGAGGGGATATCCAGGTAGGGGTCCTTGGGGGGGGGGGGGGTGGGGGGGGGGGGGGGGGGGTTCCAGGGTGTTTGGAACCAAATGTTACAGGTCTGTTATATCTGAGTTAAATGAACACAGAGGAGAGTACAGTGTATAGCTTAGGGTCCCAGAGATAATAAATAATCTCAAATGGGGGGATCCGTCGCTTTAATACATAATCAAACTGGGAGTCATGCTAGTGCACACACAAGTGTAATCCTGCCTATTGAATGTTCTTATGGTGACGTTTCCCCCAATACAAAGGGTTGTGACCCATTTTGTCAAGTTTGGGAACCCCCTTGCCTCACGGTATATGAATGGATCATCACTGTTGCCTCTAGTTATATGAACAGCAATCAAACGGTATAAAAAATCAGCGAAACCTCTTCGAGTGGGAGAGACCCTGTTCGGAGCAGTCGCCCGTAAACTTGCTGAACCAGAAAGCGTGTGATGGAGAACACTTTAGACCCTCTCATCCATTTCACATTTGTTCCAATCAATTATTGAAGTAGACAGCCAATTACAAACGAGTGGATTTGAGTGCCCCGGCTTTTCCCTTTCTCCAAAGCCTTGCATTAACCCGTTCAGACCGGGAAAGAATCAGTGTCATTTTTTTTTTTAGATTTCTTTGGGCTATTCAAAAATAGCAGATCTACAAGCTTGTAGCGCGGCACCGAGTGCCACGCCACGAGCTTGTAGGTCTGCTATTTTTTGAAAAAGCAGTGAAAGTTTGTGCAAATCTTTGAATATATATATTTTTTTTTAAAGGAAAAATGTTTTTCTCAAATCTTTGCTTCTGGGGGATTCTACAAATGTCTTCTAAATCCTAACAGTTTTTTTGAAAAATGTATGTTTCTATATCGGTGGTTCTCAAACTTTTTTCATGTCAAGGACCCCCAAAATGATATGTATATGGCCACGGACCCCCATCTCAAAATATGTTGTAATAGGGGACGCCCAGAAGCAAAGATTTGAGTCAAAATGATTAATATTATATTTATTTTTTCTCAAATTTGAACACATTTTCACGATTTTTCAAAAAATAGCAGATCTACAAGCTCATAGCGCGGCACTCGGTGCCGCGCTATGAGCTTGTAGATCTGCTATTTTTGAATAGCCCAAAGAAATCTTTAAAACGACACACGGGTGCGTTTCACTGGTCTTAGTGGGTTAAACGTCTCTGGGTGGGTGAATAATTGGTGCGATTAATTTACTGTTGGGGTACCAGAGGTGTTGTCCGCTCTGTCCGTCGTGCGGGGCAAACCCCACCCTTTATATGATTTAAAGTACTAAGATCACGGAAAGGGGGGCGGCGGCGTCTCATCAGCGAGATATAACAGGTTGAGATGGAGTTTTTAATTGTGTTGTGATCCATGCGATTACATATAGCATTCTAGTTTTTAATCTGCAATTACCGCCGCCTTTGTCCCTCTAATTGGGACGGCCGAATAGCGTCGCATGTAAAATGAGAGCGGCACAAAGGGAGTTAAGGGCAGAAAATTCATTTGCTGTTTGATGTATTCAAACCATGGTGATGGAGTCAGGAATTATAGTAGGGTTGTTTTTTTTTCGTCGTTCTTTTTCTCCATCTTCCTGTTCGCCATTGATTAGTTCCACAATTCCTTTAATTTGATGGCCAGATTGACAGCTAAGTAATTTATCCGTCCGCGCTGAGTGACGGGGCCATAATAGGATGACATTCCACGTCGACGCTCCAACTCTGAATAATTTCCAATTTACCACTTATTAACAGTGCCCTCGCCGTGATCAAACCCTGAAAAGAGATGTGATAAAGAAAAAAATAACGCTACATTTGTCTTCAATTATTATGTTCTGTGTGAAGCTTAAAGAGATATACTTTTGTGACGTGATAGGAGGGCAGAGAGAGAGAGAGGGACGCCTCTCAAATCTCTAATATTTTCCGCGGTATCACTGTGAAAATTCACGGCTAAATTAGAGCCACTTTAACGACCTGAACTTGAACCATAGCATCCCTACAGTACATGTATATTGTGGGGCAACATTCGGTGAAAAAGAGGAACGGTAGGATGGAACTTAAACCATTAAGGCCAGAGGTTCCGATTTTACAAAATGTCCTCTAAATCCTAAACGGTTTTCTGAAAAACATTATGTTGCTATATGATTATGTTGCTATGTGATTCTCCAACTTTTTCATGTCAAGGACCAACAAAATCGTATGTATTTGGCCGCGAACCCCTATCTCTAAATATTTTGTTCCAGGGACCCCCAGAAGCAAAGATTTGAGTTACAAACGTTTGCTTTAAAAATATATTTATATTCAGAGATTTGCGCAAATTTTCACGATTTTTCAAAAATAGCAGATCTACAAGCTCGTAGCGCGGCACTCGGTGCCGCGCTACGAGCTTGTATATCTGCTATTTTTGGACAGCCAAAAAAAAATCTAAAAATGACACAGATGCGTTCCCGCTCTTAGTAGTTTAAAGGACCAGATACCGTTTTCTCCGGGTTTGCGAGGCAAGTTTCCAGTCCCAACCCCCCCCACCACATCAAAGGGAGCACAGGTGCAAGAAGGGGTCGGCACCTGTTTTTCTCCGGAGACTTCCTTCGGGGCAATTGTGTCCATGATGGAATGGAGTGGCAACGGAGCAGACGGGACAACCGGTGGACGGCCTGAGGCACTCAATCATTCTCCCAGTCTCTCCCACACCACAAGATGCTCCACAATACGACCAGACTCCCACCAGACCCGCCTTCCCTCCATATGTCCACCTGGTAACTTTAGAGTTTAGTCATAAGATTAACGATACGGTTCTAGAATGGCATCGCTTCAGTAGAGTTACTACCTTTGTTTTTTTATCCCACGCAGTATAAAACGTACGCGTACACGTTCGGCTGCATAAAAGATCCAGTCCCAAAAAGCACTTGAATCGGTCTGCTTTTTTTGTTTGTTTTTGTTTTTAAGAGTTTAGCAGAACTTGCATTTTGTAAATGCATACTTTATGTTAAGGGAATGGGCCAGTCTTGCCATCTCCTCTTAAGCTTGGTTTATACCTTGTTGCACATCGGTGTCGCACTCGAGCTCACAACGCATCGCCGCACGACGCGTTGTGAGCTTGTAGATCGGCTATTTTCCAAGTGCGACACCGCACCGGCACGTTACGAACCCTCTTTTCTTATGGAGTTATGTCTCTTCTGTCTTCAGTCTCTGCTCTCTCCATTCGCTATACACAGGAACATCTGCTGAGCATTGAGCAGGCACAGCCATGAATCGAAAAGTCTACAAGACACAGATCCCTGTGGACACGTTTCACCCACAAAGCGTTGAGTTTCAGTTCATGGCATGTTACTTAATCCATTAAGACCGGGAACGCATCTGTGTCATTTTAACGATTTCTTTGGCTATTCAAAAATAGCAGATCTACAAGCTCATAGCGCGGCACCGAGTGCCGCGCTACGAGCTTGTAAATCTGCTATTTTTGAAAAAACGTGAACATTTGTGCAAATCTTTCAATATATATATTTTTTTAAAGCCAACATTTGTAACTAAAATCTTTGCTTCTGGGGGGTCCCTGGAACAAAATATTTTGAGATGGGGGTCCGCGGCCAAATACATATCATTTTGGGGGTCCTTGACATGAAAAGGTTTGAGAACCACTGATATACTGTAGCAACATAGGTTTTTTTCAAAAACTTTAGAAGACATTTTGTACAATCGGAACCTCAGGCCTTAATGGGTTAACTCATGAACATGTACTATGTATGGTAAGACAACGTGGCGGGAAAATAACAATTAATGAAAAAGAATACAGAATAGAAAAATAGTCCTTTGTTTTCACGACCAATCCACACCGTCAGCGTGCGAGAGTCCCTGTGAATGAAAAGACACGAGCAGAGCCACACGGCTCTGCCTTCATGTCATTCACGCTCGCAAGTTGAGGGAACGCGATACGTGTAACATATGCCGGGGCTTTAACGTGCAGGTGTGCTGCCATATGTCTCCATTTGACAGAAGGTTGACTCACCGCCTGAATCGCATCTCGCTAATTTGGATTCCGGTTGCCCACATGTGCACGACGACTAGAACGGCTCAAATCAGACATGTCTTTGTGTGTGTGCGTGTGCATGGTAAGATCAATTATCGTCACCCATCCCGCCACCCCAGCCCTCACGCCACGCGCGCACGCACACACACACACACACACACACACACACACACACACACACACACACACACACACACACACACACACGCACACACACACGCACACACACACACGCACACACATGCACACACACATGCATGCACAGACACGCACGCAGTCTCGCAAACTCCATCGACCCCCGTGCAACTTGTTTTATTCACATCCCTGAATCCAACCCGCAAGCATTCAATCATTTTGATTAACCCATCAAGACCGGGAACGCATCTGTGTCATTTTTAGATTTATTTGGCTATTCAAAAAAATAGCAGATATACAAGCTCATAGCGCGGCACCGAGTGCTTGAGCTTGTAGATCTGCTTTTTTTTTTATCGTGAAAATGTGTGCAAATCTTTGAATATATACGTTTTCGGTAGGAAGCGAACATTGTAACTCAGTATATCAGTGGTGCTCAAACATTTTTCATGTCAAGGACCCCCAAAATTATATGTATTTTGGCCGCGGACCCCCATCTCAAAATATTTTTTTCCAGGATAAATTTTCACAATTAAAATAAAAATAGCAGATCTACAAGCTCATAGCGCGGCACTCGGTGCCGCGCTATGAGCTTGTAGATCTGCTATTTTTGAATAGCCAAAGAAATCTAAAAATGACACAGATGCGTTCCCGGTCTGAAGGGGTTAAAAGACTGATTTTGTGCCGAAACTGTGGAGGAGTTGGGAGCCCCGGCAGCCAATGGCATTTGAGGATTCATATATTTTCATAAACTTTTAACAATGTCAATGGGACATGTCTTCAATCTTAGCCTCGCGACGGCAAAGGCACTCAATCTTTCTTTAGCTCTCGACAGAACATTTGAATATGAGCAGAGGATTATTAATGTGACAGTTCATAGGGGAGGCATCATGAGGAGATTCACAAGGAGAATATGCCTCGTCTTTTTTCTCACAGGTGGAATGTTTTAAAAGGGAGAGGGTACTACATAATATTGGTTTCACCTTAGCTATAGGGCTTTGCTATGGATACATATTCTTCTGAAATTGTGGTTACTTCATAATTAGAACTGATCTCTAATGATTGCACTTGTGGAGGCGTGACTGTCTCTTAAGTCCTGCTATTTCCTTTGTCGGTGCTGCTGCCTTGAGTTACAAAATAACAAAACTTGCACGTAAACTCGGTTTCGATTAGAAAGTTTCTTTTGGGAGTTGGTTTGTGCTTGCATGCCTACTTTCACACCGTTGAAGTGAACTTGGCTCTGCATTTATGGCTGCAGTAAGCTCGTTTCAAAGTTGCGAACGTTACGTAACGGAAAAAAAAAACCCTGCCGATCTCCAGACAACTTTGGATCTCTGCGGTCCTATTTGCCTGTGTTTTTTTTTCCCCGACTCATCAGCAGCTACCTTTTTTTACAAGGTCTAGTCGCGCTCGCCGAGTCCATTAGGTTCAGAATAGCAAAGCAATACAGAAATGCTCGTCGGACTCGCGTCGTAAGTACAAATTCGGGGGGAATGACACTTGTACAGCTGCAGCCTTCAACTCCCACAAGCGCGGATGAATGAACGAGCTGCTCAAACCGCCGTGTTCCCCCTCTGCAAGCATAACGTCGCATTCAGCAACTTTTTGTGTTCCTCCTCATCTGTTTGTTTCCTCCTGGGCAGTCATACAACCCCCGCCACCCCCCGTCCCGCAGCCCGCCGCCTTCCCTCTCTCCCCTTTTATTCTGGTGTATCAGAGCTTCCTTGTCATAAGAATGAATTGAATTTGTCCCCCTCAGTGCAAACAACAATAGACAGAGTGGGGACCTGCAGGAAAACAAATCGCCACCTCCTGTCCCTGTTGGGGATTGGTGTGCGTGTGCGTGTGCGCGCGTGTGTGTGTGTGTGTGTGTGTGTTTGTATTACTATACTTGCGAGGACCAAGTATAGTAGAATTTGAAGAAATATACATTGTGAGGACCGTTTTCCTGGTCCTCACAAGACAAATGGTTGTTTTATAGTTAAAAAACATTTTTTTAGCGATACGTACAATTAGAAAAAACATTCAGGTTTAGACATTTAGAAGGCTAGGTTTAGGGATTGGAATTAGAGTTAAACATGATTTATACTTGTGCGCAAGTGTCATGCACCGAAAAACAGCCGATCTATAAGCTCACAACGCGTCGCAGCGCGACACGTTGTGGGCTTGTAGATCTGCTGTTTTTCGGCTTTAGGCTTACGGTTAAAAATGGCAATTATTTTTAAATGGCATTCATAACATGGCTGTCCTAAAGTGTTGATGTCCTCACAAGTATAGTAATACAAAAGTGTGTGTGTGTGTGTGTGTGTGTGTGTGTGTGTGTGTGTGTGTGTGTGTGTGTGTGTGTGTGTGTGTGTGTGTGTGTGTGTGTGTGTGTGTGTGTGTGTGTGTGTGTGTGTGTGTGCGTGTGTGCGTGCGTGCGCGACTGTGTGTTGCTGATGAGGCTGAGGGGGGGGGGGCAGATGAGAAACAAGCCTAAGTCAGAGAGTCTTCCTGGGTCATTTATTAACATGTCATCTTCATAGTGGCCGCTGAACCAGCAAGCCATCCAGGAAGAATGATGTTAATAATAACAAGTAGCCCTGTGGTGAGGGTATAGCACGACTCTGCAGCCAATCTGCTGTCTCCTTGCAGAGCACCTGATGCTATGGGGGAGGAAAACCATAGGTTTGTTTCTCTTCTCATGCGTTGAACTTGAACTCTGGGTTTAAAGTCCTAATCGAGATGCAGACCCTGAGAGATATGTCCATTACTTCCCATGACACCTTGACACTGTTCCTCCTCTATATACTGTGCTAGTGTAGTTCTCAAATATCTTCATGTCAAAACAGATTTATATGGAACCCCCTCGAGGGCCCCCTGGGAGTCCCTGGACCCCACTTTGAGAACCACAGCTCTATACAACCAAGACAATCCACCTAGACCAGTGGTTCTCAAACTTTTTCGTGCCAAGGACCCCCAAATAGACACTTATTAGACCGCGGACCCCCATTTGAAAAGATTATCCAGGGACCCCCATAATAGATTTTTTTTTACGTCTCTTTAGCAGTGATTTCAACCATTTTAATTTCAAGGACCCCCAGTTTGACATGCATTAGGGCTACGGACCCCCATTTAATGGCATGTATATGTCCCCAATTCATATTGTAAAATGTTAATTTAACTCTGAGAGTGTACAAATGGAACCAAATGGACCCGTTAGGGTCCATTTGGTTCCATTTGTACACTCTCAGAGTTACAGACCCATAAGGGTCCATTTGGTCCCTGTCCATCATTTAGCTGGGGACCCCCTGGAACCCCCTCAAGTACCCCTGGGGGTCCTCGGACCCCACTTTGAGAACCAATGACCTAGACACAGGGTGTGATAAAATGATCCATTGTGACATAATGTAGTGTAAACACTCCAATATAAAATGTGCATGGTTATGGGAGAAAGAAGGTGACTATATGGTTCAAATGCAACACGGTGTAATACTGGTTATCATCATTGTTCATGAGTAAATCCTGGCATACCGTCACTGCCTGGTACGGAAGATGTTTCAAACACCTCCGCAAGGCTCTACCGAGGGTGGTTAAAACAGCACAGCTAGGTCTGGCAAACGGCACCGGAGCACGTGCGCTTTTTCTGTCCCCATGCCATAAGAATTCTGGACTAAAAACAGGACTACAGTTAAAGGCCATTCACACCATGCACTACAACTATGTATATAAATATACAGTTTAGAAAACTCAAGTGGATGGCAGTTTTCATACCTCAACTATAACAAAGACAATGGGGAATGATATAGTTGTAGTTGTAGTGCTTGGTGTGAACCCAGCATAAGACTCAAGTCAGTCTCTAAAGGCTTTGCTCGGCTAGAGACCGAGGAGAATCTCCAAGCTTCTGTTGTTAAAACTGGGTGGAAACAATTAAATTAGAGTGCCAAAAAAATACATTTGCAGCGTCTTTAGGGTGACCCTTCACATTGGAGTGGTGACGTGATTGGTTTCCAAAGCATTCGGCGCGTAGGTTTGTTAGGGCTGAACGCCTCGGATGCTGCAAGCTAATTACACAAGATAGATTTCACCTGTTGTTTTAGCCTGCGTGCGTTGTATATTAGGCAACAACAGAATGAAGAAGTCTTCTTGGATTTGTGCTCTCACCTGCTCTGTCATAACATGGCACGGCATAGTTTAAAATGTAATTCCATGTGCAGTGGTGGAAAAAGTACTCAAATTCTTTACTTAAATAAAAGTACCAATACTGCAATATAAAGATACTCTGTTACAAGTCAAAATCCAGAATTCAAAATTGACTTGAGTAAAAGTACAGAAGTATTGGCATCAAAATGTGCTTAAAGTACCAGAAATAAAAGTACAAAAATATTTGAAAATAGCAGATAAGCTCACAACGCGTCGCGATGCGACGTGTTGTGAGCTTGTAGATCGGCTATTTTCAAATAGCCTATGTATAAAACAGGGCTAAAGTGGTTAATGTATGTTTCATAATATAATAATTTATATCTGCAAAGTAACTAGTAACTCAAGTTTTCGAATAATTGTAGTGGAGTAAAAGTACAATATTTGCCTCTGAGATGTAGTGGAGTAGAAGTAAAAGTATTGGAAATTGGAAATACTCAAGTAAAGTACAAATACCTCAACATTGTACTTAAGTAAATGTACTTAGTTACTTTCCACCACTGCATGCATGCATAAGAGCATTCATTGAGCATGATCCACCGGGGGACATGCTTTTGTGCAAAGCTCGGGCCAGATGTTATAATTTGCGTTTTTGTACATGCATGGAGGAGTACGTTTCAGGCGTAACAGTTCACAGATACAGACTGTGCAGACTCATTAACATTTTGTATTGCCATCTCAGATATTTATTGATTTTCTTTTTAGTATTATGCTGCACTTTTTAGAATGTTTACAGCCACTTACAGCAGGTGACTGTGCTATTTAGCAACATAACTATTATTTGCAGGTTTGTAATGCTATTTTGTTTTATTATGCCTCTTTTATTACTTCTTTTTTACCTTTCTCCTTTTTAATTTTTTCCCCTTCCCTAGAGTTTGTAAAAAAAAAAGCCAAAATATATGCATTTGCAAAGAATAGCCTTTTCCAATTACAAATGTGTATGTGATCTGACAAAAAGGTGTGGGGAACAATTTTGGGTGCACCTTAATTACGTGCTGGTGCACCTAAATGAAAAAGGCGCATCAGTGCAACCAATTAAAAAAGTTAGTCCGGACCCCGTATTCGACTCTTGTCTTTATTCTATCGAGCATTTTCCGACAAAACAATCGGAGAGACAAAGGCTGAATAGAATGGTCTGGTTAATGAATAGAGAAACGGGTCCGTCTCTGCCGTGAGACGGCTCGAATCAATTAATAAAATGGCTGGAACAAGTCGCTGGGTCTCAATAGCAAACACATTCATGACCAGACATTCAGTGGAGTTAAACGTATCTCTGAAGCGGCGATAATCATATCACACAATGGTGTTTTGTGAGGAGTCGACCTCAAACCTAATTCTCACATAATGGCCTCTCAGTGATGACATAGTGGCTCAATCTTGGTGTGTGTGGAGGCACACATTCAGACCATATGAATATCATTTTCCTTTTATATCCCTGTTCAATTAACCCATTAAGACCGGGAACGCATCTGTGTGTGATTTTTTTTCCGCGCTATGAGCTTGTAGATCTGATTTTTTTTTTTAATTTTGATTTTTTTTTTAATATATATATTTTTTAAAGCAAACATTTTTAACTCGAATCGTTGCTTCTTGGGATTCTACAAATGTCTTCTAATAGCAGTGGTTCTCAAACTTTTTCATGTCAAGGACCACCCAAAATGATATGTATTTGGCCGCGGACCCCTGCCTCAAAATATGTTGTTCCAGGGACCCCCAGACGCAAAGATTTGAGTTACAAATGTTGGCTTTAAAAATATATATATTCAAAGATTTCCACAAATGTTCACGATTTTTCAAAAATAGCAGATCTACAAGCTCATAGCGCGGCACCGAGTGCCGCGCTATGAGCTTGTATATCTGCTATTTTTGAAAAGCTAAAGAAATCTTGAAATGACACGTTCCCGGTCTTAATGGGTTAATTGGAGAGGAAGGGGAGACACAAAGACAAAATGGCTCCCTTTTTAATTGGCTTGAGGGAACATTTTCATTACACAGAGGGTATGTTTGAGCCTTCACACATCCACAGCCTTGCTCTTTTCGAGAATCATTGTGCTTTATTAGAATGTGGGTGATTTGTGACCCTTTGTTCCTCTGCATACCTTTTCTCTGAGTCGTCGTTGGAGACTAAAGTTAAGGCGGGACAAATGCAATTATCTTCACAATTAAAGTTGCGTTAGAGTGTAAGGCAACCCTAGTCTGAAACTAAACATTGCTGTTATATATAATGCATACGGTTTGTAACCTATACTGTACTGAAGCAACCAAAGCATTTTAATTTGAAGTATTTGGCAAAGTCATTACCAACATCATAAAACATTCAAAAGGGATGCAGTCAGTCAACACAGTAGAACTGCTCTCTTATGCACTCTCTGTATTCTCTGTGAGTACTGGAGAAACTATAAAATAGGCAGTTAAAAAGATACCATTGGATTCATAGGCCTTTAGACACCGTATAATTAGTCAGGTGAACTATTGTTTTATATGTCATTCTGTTTCATTGCCGTATTAGATATTTTTTTATAATCTCTTTGTCATATCATTGGCTGACTGTTGACGGAAAAGCTGTCCGAAGAAGACGCATTTTGTCTTCCTTCATCTCCCGGAAGCTTTATATCGGATATAGCTCTTTAATTTACGAGGTAAACACGGCTGTTGGATCTGCATCTCCACCCTGAGGCATGCTGGGTGAATTTACCACCCCATTAGCTATAACGTTTTACAGCTGTCGTTCAGATTTACCTGTGCTTATGAGCAAACGTGGCTACACGGCCATTATATAAGCCTTATCCCAAAGCAATAATGTGTTCATGTAAATTCACCCTATGAATGCTGATTATGATAAGTCCACTAATCTTCTTAACTCATCGCTGTCTCTTTGCTTGTTGAAATGTGCTGTGAAATGCATCGATACGCCGATCATTTGAGTGAAAACGCAAGTAACTGTAATATCACAAACTGTCCCTGTTAAGTTTGGCATTGAGATCCTTGTGTTGAATATGCAGAGTTGGTGCATCCAAATCGAACCCCTCAAAGACCATGGACTTCATGTTGAGAACCAGTGGCATAGAGCAGTGGTTTTCAACCCTTTTCATGTCAAGGACCCCCACATTTACACTTATTAGCCTGCGGACCCCTATTTGAAATGATATACCAGGGACCCCCCATAAGAGAAGACTTTTACGGCTCTAGCAGTGATTCTCAACCATTTTAATTTCAAGGACCCCCAGTTTGACATTCATTAGGCTACAGACCCCCATTTAATGGCATTTCTGTCTCTGGGACCCCAATTTATATAGTAAACCAATGTTAATTTAACTCTGAGAGTGTGCAAATGGACCCGCTAGGGTTTCAGAGTTACAGACACATAAGACCCTTATGATAAGGGTCCATTTGGTTCCTAAATATCTATCATTTAGCTGGGGACCCCCTGGAACCCCCTCAAGGACCACTGGTGGTCCCCGGACCACTGGTTGAGAACCACTGGCATAGAGGACCATGACTAGGCAAGCCTAAATTAGCAGGGCCCTCCATTCAGATGACTGACTTCCTATTGTAATCTAATCTCTGTTCTGGTCAATGGACAATTAATTACACCCTATATACTCACTATACTTGGTCAACTTCTTTTTTCCCCGCTAGACCAAATATCTTTGCGGAAAATAGCCGATCTACTATTTTCACTGAATGTTCGTGTCAGAATAGGGACGCTTGGGGTTAATCAAATACTCAATGTGAATGTGTTTATTTTGCCAATGCCAACTATGAACTGATGATGGACTTTTTCTGTTCAACTTGAGGTCTCAGTCAGTGCAATTATCTAATTTACCCTTGTTTTAAAAACGCTGTGTGAGAGGCGCCAGGAGTGAGCTAACATTAACTAATATAGATTTATGGAGGCAACAGGGAAGGAAAAAGGGGACTAATTAAACATTCTTACTGACACCATTGGGAAAACGGGCCAAGTTGGACCAAAAAGAACACATTACAGAGCCCTACCCTTTGTTTTGCGTATTATAAAAGCTTTCCTATGAAATGTCCAGTTACTTGATGGGTCATTAACCCCCGGCAGCGAGAAGCCCAGGACGCGGAGATTATGTTTCCGCCACTGTCCGTGCGTCGATGTGCGTTATGTGTCTGTGTGTGTGTGTGTGCACAGGTAATCTTGGAAACCACCGGACAGATCAGCATCAAAACCATCATGAATTGTTTGAAGACTGTACATTGTGACCAACATTGTAATCACATGTTGAGGGGCCTCTACAGAGCACACCTCCAAAAGCACTTCCACTTCTGCCCATGGGGAGCGTCACAAATGTGAAAAGTCGTAACGCATGTCTCAGAAACGCTATTCCCCCTCACAGCTTCCTCGCGGGTTCTGGTGGCTATACGTGACCACGATATACACAGCTCTGGGTAGGTTACCCAGCCTGGCAGAGATACTTTATGCTACCTTTCTAGTTTGATTTGAATGAACTCTAATATGTGGAAAGCTGGCCTTAGGGATAATGGAGATGTGAAAGTGTCTGTGTTAGGTTTTATGGGAAAGGAATTGGGATACCTACTGGCACATCGTCATGCCAGTTACATAATGGAACGATTGTTACACGTGTTGCAACAATTGTCGGTCAGTTACCATTCAGTCAGTCAGTTAACCCCCCCCCCCACCTCTCTCTCACACACACACACAACGGAATTCCCAGCAGTGGCGCCTCCAGGTTGGCCCACCACTCCAATGAACACAGTTTTTGGTGTTGGTCGGTGGGACACCGACATGGGAGTGTGTCCTTGTCACTGTATATGCTCTATTGGGGCCCATATTCGGCATGGGAGGGGGCGTAGTGTGAACCTGTACATGTGCACTCTCACTCTCTCTCTCTCTCTCTCTCTCTCTCTCTCTCTCTCTCTCTCTCTCTCTCTCTCTCTCTCTCTCTCTCACTTGCTTGTAGATCTGCTATTTTTGAAAAGCCAAAGAAATCTAAAAAATGACACGGATGCGTGTCATCTTTATCTGTCTTTGTGCATTCCAAAGACAGAGGCCACGTTTAAATAAGTTGAAGAAAGTGTAACCGATATTGAACAAATATTTTTCCATCCCATGCATTATTTAAGTACCTTTCAGTCACCACTCTCATGCACTAGCTCTCTCAAAAATGGTACCGATACGTGACGTCTCAGTGCTTTCGTGGCTATGTAGTTTGTCATTGCACCGTTTCTTCTTCTATTTGTCCATGTTGCAATCGGCTATGATCTTTTTTTTTATTACACGGTGAACACAGTCAGATGTGATACTCTAACATAAACTAGTGGTCCATTGTATTACTTGCCACCAAAGACGTTCCATAACTCACACGACCTTGCAAACAGTCACACCGTCCGTCCAGCAACATGGCCAGATATACACTATATCATCTTTGCAAGGACATCGGCCACAACAGCAGTAGAGTGGCAAGCACAATAAATATTATTTAACCCGTTTAGACCGGGAACGCATCTGTGTGACCACTTTAACCATTGTTTTATACTGTACAAAAAAATGGCAGATCTACAAGCGGTGCCGCGCTACGAGCTTGCTTATCTGCTATTTTTTTTAGAAAATGTATGCAAATCTTTGAGTGCTGTATTTTTAAAGCAAACATTTTGAAATCAAATGTTTGCTTCTGGGGGGTCCCTGGAACAAAATATTTTGAGATGGGGGTCTGCGGCCAAATACATATCATTTTGGGTGGTCCTTGTCATGAAAAAGCTTGAGAATAGCAACATACGTTTAAAAAAAACAAAAAACTGTTAGGATTTAAAAGACATTTGTAGAATCCCCCAGAAGCAAAGATTTGAGTTATAAATGTTCGCTTTAAAAAATATACATTCAAAGATTTGCAAACATGTTCACGATAACATTAAAAAAAAAGCAGATCTACAAGCTCGTAGCACGGCATTCTGTGCCGCGCTACGAGCTTGTAGATCTGCTTTTTGAATAGCCAAAGAAATTAAAAAAATGGCTCAGAGATGCGTTCCCGGTCTTTAACGGGTTAAGGACTCAGCATGTCAACGGTAAATGCCAATAAATGCCATTACCTCACTTCATACCATGTAGCCATAAACAAGTGATGAACACAGACTCGCGACACATCAGTAAAACAGTTTTCTAAGAGCCCATTGATTTTGGATTTGTGTATATGTGTGTGTTGTGATAACATCAAGCACTTACAGCGACTTGCTGACACTATACAGCAAACACTCTCACAGATGCTATTAGCACCTACTTAATGCTTTCCCCACCTTTCCGTGTACGCCAAGGTCACGTGCATGCCACCCCCCCTTCACGTGAATTTGGTTATGTGTCACAAACTCACAAACAGTTTGCGCAGCAAACACTGAGGAGGAAAAAAATAGTAAAACTTTTGTGGGTAGGCTAATTAACGCCACATAATTCAATTTTGATTCATAATTACCGTCTCCTAACTAAATATCCATAATTAATCAACAAGTCATAGCGAGAGAGTAGGCTAATTGGTTTGAAAACCCAAACCTGAATGCTTAATTCATAGACGGGGGTTGACATGGCTAATTGCAGAAGTAATCAAAGCTCCGCCCTTTGGGATTTGACAGAAGGATTGGTAAATGGGGGCGAGCGTGATCCTCCATAGTGTCGTAGTGATGGCTCCATTTACTGCCACAGAAATATCACCAATGACAACAACAAAAAAAAGAACAGAAATGCAAATGAAGAAAAAAGCCTTGTTGCACGAGGCCACCTAAATTATGATAAAACCCATGATTGAATAATGATGCAAATCTCACTTGTGGCTCATTCGTTACTTCACCTGTCTCCACCAACATATTAATATAATAACGATATCGATATATGAACACTTAGTTACTGTATGAATACGCGTATGGATCCAACTTCATATGGAAATTCATTCCAGGATTCTATGAATATTCTTAGCAAAATAACTAATAAAAAAAACAGGTAATTATCTTATTTTTTTAACCCATTGTTGTTGGACCCCCTGTGAGGGATAGAAACATATGAATTTAAAGCTTACAGTTGATATCTCAACAATGGTGAAAAACTATAAAAAAAAATACAAAGTGGAAGCAGAGCAATATCCTAAGTGAATTTCAGAGTTGAACCTAGCTGTCCCACAGGGCAGTAAGAAAATGGCATAGTCAATTACCTTGTGTTCCTGCACAGGTTCCACACCCGGGTGTGTGTTTTTTCTCCAAGGAAACTCTCTCTTTCTGATTGCTCTAGATTATTATACCTCACACTCATTTATTCTTTTCATTACCGGCCACTTTGTCCTTGAAGTGGCATTCTTTTTTTTCTCCTCTCTCTCTCCATACCCTTCTTTTTGCGTCAATTTCTATTTTAATTGGACATTTTTTTGTCACCAAACAAGATTTATTACCAGCATACAGGTGAGAACGAACCTGGCTGAAATTAGAATACTTTTTGTCCGTGACACGGGCACATCCGTGGAGGGGGTGCAACCTTGTAGGTAGTTCCCTGCTGAAGGGGAAGGCGTGTGTGCGCGCGCACATGTGTGTGTGTGTGTGTGTGTGCGTGCGTGTGTGTGTGTGTGTGCGCGTGTGTGTGTGTGTGTGTGTGTGTGTGTGTGCGTGCGCACGCGTGTGTGTGCGCGTGCGCGTGTGTGTGTGTGCGTGTGTGCGCGTGAGTGCGTGCCTTTGCGCGAGCGTGCGTGCGTGCGTGCGTACAAGAGCTAGGGACACAGTGGGAAAATGGCTAAAAGTGAGTATGAGTGTGTGAGAGTGAAGGGGGTCTTACAGGGGTGGTGCTCAGGAGGATACCTCACCACTGGCCTGAATACAGCGTTTGTGTCTTTTATCTGCTCAGCAGTGTCACCTTCAAACCCCAGCCAGCTAAACGCTGACATTCCCCATGCTTGTGATGTCGCACTGTTGTAGCACACCGCGCCGACGTGACACTTTACATTTGTTGCCCCCATTCTTGTACACGTAGTAGTGATAATACTGTGTGATAGAGGGGGAGGGGAGAGGTATAATAATCAGGTGCCTAGTACAAAAACATTGCTATTCTAGTCCACGATACTTTTGTTAGTTCACTACAAAATCCTGAGTGTTAATTTACAGTGTAAAAATGGACCCTACAGTACGTAACCATGCAATAAACTAAAAAGGTTAACAGGCCCTTATATCTTTACTTTAATTCCCTTAAAGGATGATGAAACTTTGCACACTAGTTTTGAAAATGCAAGATGGTCATTGAGAGAGAGAGAGAGCAGAAGTGGAGAAGGGAGAGAGAGTAGGTGGGGGTACCACCTGCTGAACTCATTACAGTACGTTGTCATAAATTACAACTCTACCAAACCACCATGTTTACCTCTTGGTGGTTGTTTTATTTTATTAAATTAGAATAAAATCTCAATCCCCTGAAAAACAAGGGAACTGTGATTAACTTAATTCTTTGGTTTTATCATGTTGATTCTATCCGGTCTGTAAAGCACTTTGTAACATTGTTTCGAAAAGTGGTTTATAAATAAATATATTATGACTATTATTATTGTTATTCTGCTCCTGAAACAGTACACAGATCAGCAGATGCATTGTTGTCGCAGTGGTGCCTAATATATGTAACAATACCTAACTATCACACCATGTTTTGGGATGTTTCTGATGCCTTTAAATCACAATGTTAGTACTAACAAAACACGATGGGGTCTGCTAACGGCCTGGCTCCCATCTGGCTCTCTGACTTGATGTGGCCAGTGATAGTGGTCATCTATGACTTATCTATGACGTGACAAAAAAATGTGGGCCCGGCTTTAGCCCGATACGACCCCCCCGTTGACAAAGTGTGTAGGTACTTCAACCACTATAGCGTGCACAGGACATTTTGGCACTGTTCAGTCCAGCGCTTTGCGAGATTAGCCCCAAGGCAGACAAACACACAGACCCTCTTCTAGTCGGCCCGCCTCCTACAGATGCCACAAATGTAAAAAAAAAAAAGGCATTTCATCGAGTTCAGTCTAAATGCGGCGGCATTGGCTCGCTGTCAAGCATGCATAGGTGTCTGTGTGTAGACACTCACATATGCCATGTACATACAGTATGCAAACACTCATACCACCCCCCCCCCCCCTTCCTCCTCATCAGCCCCATAACGGTCTGAATCCATGCCCACGTTCTGTCCATCATCTCTGGGCTTGATGAGTATAGTCTAGGAAAGCCATGAGGAAGGGTTAACCCATTTAGACCTGAGGCCGATTCTAAAAATGTTTTCTAAATCCTTTTTTTTTTTTACATAGAAAACATAAAAAATATAAAAAATATTAAAAAAATATAAAAAATATAAAAAATGTAAAAAATGTAAAAAACATAAAAAATATAAATGATGTAAAAAATATATATATCTCAAAATCTGTTGTTCTAGAGATCCCCAGAAGCAAAGATTTGAGTTACAAATGTTCGCTTCAAAAATAAATATATCCAGGGATTTGCACAAATGTTTCACGATTTTTCAAGAATAGCAGATCTACAAGCTCATAGCGCGGCACTCGGTGCCGCGCTATGAGCTTGTAGATCTGCTATTTTTGAATGGCCCAAATAAATCTTAAAGATGACACACAGCTGCGTTCCCGGTCTAAACGGATTAAGGGGCTAATTTCGGTAATTGATTGTAAGTGCTGTGTGACAGCTCCCCTGATGCCGGTGTGCCACTGTGACGCGAGCACTTAAAAAGGCGCTCCTCACCACAGCTATAGCCGTTCCGTGATTGATCTCCCCCCCCCCCGATCAATAGCTTGGCCTAGTTAGCACAGAGGGCATCTCCGAGTGGGTTCACACGCAGTGCTAATGGTGAACGACACGGACAAGGGGGTTGCCACTATTATAATTAGTCTCCATGCTAATGCGACTATAGCCACTTGCCGTACCGCGTGTATCCGTGAAGAGCCTGTTGTAAGCTGGCAAACGTCTTCAAATGCTTTTTAATGTCTTCTAGCTTTCACACTCGGAGGAAGATCTGAGGGCCGTCAGCGGCTTTGACCAGTCTGCCATGTCAGCCCCCCATGCACTCATCTGAGCCATCTGAGCAGGCATCCGTTGGGTGAGTGTTGAAAAGTAATGTCCCACTCCCACAGGGACCAGTTTATACCCTCTTTCCTTATAGAGGAATAATATGAGACTGCCCTCACATGAGAGATGAAAAGAAACAAGAAATTGTCTTTTTTTTTTGTCCGTTCCAGAAAGATGTCACAGTTTTGGGCTTATATGGGGCTTGCAAAGTGCTGTTAGATATGAGACGGAGGAGACTATTAGAGGACAGACCGTGTGAGGGAGCACCAGCCACCATAGAGTGCATGGCGCTCTCTCTCTAACACAGTTTCAGAATTATCAGCTTTATTGTCACATCACAGGTTTACAGAAGTAAAGTAGCTGCGGCTCGTCTGGTGTTCAACCGCCCCAAGTTCTCCCACACAACCATCCTTCTCCGTTCTCTATACTGGCTCCCCGTAGCGGCTCGCATCCAGTTTAAAACCCTGGTGCTAGCCTATAGGGCAGTGAAAGGAACAGCTCCTTCTTACCTCCGGGCTATGGTTGATGCCTACACCCCTGCCCGACCACTTCGGTCTGCCACCTCGGGGCGACTGACTGCCTCGTCACTCAAGGGTCCTTCTGGGCGATCCACACGGTCACAACTTTTTTCTGTTCTGGCCCCACAGTGGTGGAATGGACTTCCCACTGATGTCAGGACAGCAGAGTCACTGCCCATCTTTCGCCGCAGGCTGAAAACCCACCTCTTCAGGAAACACTACCCTTCCTCTTTGCCTGGCCTACTTGTTGTTAACTAGTTGTATGAACGCTTGTTTTATTGTTGTATTGTTTATTGGATCTTGTTTAGTCGATACAATTATTTGTTTTAAGCTCCTGCTCATTTGATTTAGCTATTTTGTCTCATCTGATTTAGGAAATACTATAGGTAGCTGATATATTGCACGTTTACCTTAGCGCTAGGTATACTCTTGGTTGCTTGTTTTTGCAGAGAATGCACTTAAGACTTCTGGTGATTAGTAGTTTTCGTTCCCTACCTATGTTGAATGCACTTATTGTAAGTCGCTTTGGATAAAAGTGTCTGCTAAATGACTGTAATGTAATGTAATGTAAAAAGTGGGTGAAATTCGTTTTCGTGCATAGTTCCCATTGTATCGTTATGTCCATAGAAAAGAATAGAGGGAAGAAGAGGGGGGGTCAAGGGGGAAAGGAGATCAAACAAGTTATCTACATCAGTGGTTCTCATTTTTTTCATGTCAAGGACCCCCAAATTGACTCTTATTAGCCCGCGGACCCCCATTTGAAAAGATGTGCCAAGAACCCCCTTAAGAGAAGATTTTTTACAGCTCTAGCAGTGATTTTCAGTGAGTTTAATGTCAAGGACCCCCAGTTTGACATGCATTATGCTACGGACCCCCATTTAATGGCATTTTCTATCTCTGGGACCCCAATTCATATTGTAAAATCAATGTTAATTCACGTGTACAAATGGAACCAAATGGATTTGGTTCCATTTGTACACTCTCTGAGTTACAGACCCATAAGGGTCCATTTGGTTCCTAACTATCTATAATTTAGCTGGGGACCCCCTTTAACTCCCTCAAGGACCCCTGGGGGTCCCCGGGCCCCACTTTGAGAACCAATGATCTACATATTTACACATGTTACCTGAGATAATGTATAAAGGTGCGTGAGCATAGCAGCAGGCGTATACTGTGCATGATATACTTATGGACGTTAAGTTAAGGTGCTAAAAAAAACACACAATAAAAAGACAAAAGTCAGTGCGTTGTACATGGGATTAAGGTGCAAAATGTCAGTGCGTGTCCACGACATCAGTGGTTCTCAAACTTTTTCATGTCAAGGACCCCTAAATTGACACTTATTAGCCCGCGGACCCCCATTTGAAAAGATATGCCAGGGACCCCCCATAAGAGACGATTTTTACGGCTCTCTAGCAGTGATTCTCAACCATTTTAATTTCAAGGACCCCCAGTTTGACATGCATTAGGGCTACGGACCCCCATTTAATGGCATTTATATCTCTGGGACCCCAATTTATATTGTAAAATCAATGTTAATTTAACTCTGAGAGTGTCCAAATGGAACCAAATGGACCCGTCAGGGTCCATTTGGTTCCATTTGGACACTCTCAGAGTTACAGACCCATAAGGGTCCATTTGGTTCCTATCCATCATTTAGCTGGGGACCCCCTGGAACCCCCTCAAGTACCCCTGGGGGTCCCCGGACCCCACTTTGAGAACCAATGCACTACATCATCCACATAAGGTAGACGGACACTGGTATAATCCGCAAGTAGGTCCATGAGGAAGAGATTTCTCCCATCATGCAACCTGCCGACGCCACCAACCGCACGAGCATCAGATTACAGACCGGTATCAGCTGGTCTGTCACCGCTGAGGCGAGCGTGGGCACCATGCTTGGCAGGCTTTGTCAACGGTCATCACTGTTACTCTGATATTTACCCCTCTATCTCCCCTGCCCCGATAATGTGAATCCCACTAATGAAGCCATTGTGAACCTGTCCAAAGCCATTGTCTTCCACACGCAACTTGCTTTTCTTTTTTTTCTTTTTTTTCCCTCTGTGACACAAGTACACCTTTACGTCACCTTTTTTTTCCTCTTTGTTTTGTCCGTCTCTCGTTCACCTTTCTCTTGTTTATGCACCTTATCACTTTCTCAGCTTATAGTGGAGAAAGAGGCCGTGTGGTAATCAGAAGGTCACCGGTTAACTTAAGGTCACTTAACCCCTAATAACTTCCCCCAAGCGCTCATCGTGACCATCTGAGCAGCCATCACCTGGGTGAAGCTCAGGCTGAATTTGACCACCTCACCTGCGCAATGTAAGATTGGTGAAAAATGTAGCAGTTGAAACAATTGCGAGGTTGTGAGTACATTTTCTCCTCATAAAATGAAAATTGGAAACTAAACGGATTAACTGGTTTGGTTCATTAGTTGTGTTGAAGGGTGATTTTCGAGCGCACGGTTTGACGGGTTTCCCCATAAATACGTATGCTTGGTGCTACTGTATATAATCCTATAATGCTCATGATATGAGAACGCACAAAAAGCCTTGGCGAGATGTTGATCAGATCGGCATGAACACATTGCGTTGACAACGTCTCGGTGACGTGGGCAGGTGTTCATGCATGCAGAAATCTTTTAATAATATACTAGTCGTAAATAGCACTGGAAATTTCAAAAGTTTCCCCGAACCAATCCAGTTCTTCCTAAAGTGCAGCATTGTTTTGGACTTCCTTTTTTTTTTTAACTATACGCAGCCATCCACATTTAATTTGGTCTGAGATGTTGTCTATGGCAGTGGTTCTCAAACTTTTTCGTGCCAAGGACCCCCAAATAGACACTTATTAGACCGCGGACCCCCATTTGAAAAGATAAGCCAGGGACCCCCATAATAGAAGATTTTTACGGCTCTCTAGCAGTGCCATTTCAACCATTTTAATTTCAAGGACCCCCAGTTTGACATGCATTAGGCTACGGACCCCCATTTAATGGCATTTATATCTCTGGGACCCCAATTCATTTTGTAAAATCAATGTTAATTTAACTCTGAGAGTGTACAAATGAAACCAAATGGACCCGTTGGGGTCCATTTGGTTCCATTTGTACACTCTCAGAGTTACAGACCCATAAGGGTCCATTTGGTCCCTGTCCATCATTAAGCTGGGGACCCCCTGGAACCCCCTCAAGTACCCCTGGGGGTCCTCGGACCCCACTTTGAGAACCAATGGTATATGGCCACCATGCAGTATAGCTCTTCTTACTGCTTTGACGTGAAACCAATACATTCTTTGTCAAACCTAACACACACCCATGACAGATTGTACTAACCTTTCATGCTGGTATTTAAGTGTCACAATCCAGTACATATCCCCCGATAAAGGCTGATGTGTTCCTTTTTATTTCCTCATTACAACATTGCAGTGTATATATACTGTCGATTGGTGTGTGCCTTCTTTGATTCCCCCCCCCCACCCACACACCCCCCACACACACACACACACACACACACACACACACACACACACACACACACACACACACACACACACACACACACACACACACACACACACACACACACACTTTACTTATGAAAAACCTTAAGAAATTGTACTGGTGAAATATCACTTTTCACAGTAAATGTTGTTTTTTTTCCCCCTTTCATGCCAAGATTTGCTGAAACTTCATACCAAGAGTGACACACTCACAGCACACTAGCAGACAGTGGGGGGGGGGGCTGCGGAATGACGGCACCTTTGATGTAACAAGTTAAAGAGCCTTTGATGTCGAAGCTAGTTTATGAGGCTGATTCCAGCTGTTGTCTTCCTCTCTTCAAGGCGAGCAACCTCTTACGCCTTCTCCCACCAAATGAGAAATGGCACCTGTACACCTTTCTTATTCTCAAACAATCAGGTTTTACTGTTTGTGTACTACACAACATATTTGTTTCATTATGTATAGTTCACTGTTGGGGGGGGGGGCAGCTGTGCTGTCTGTGCTGACGTATGCTTGTATTCTTTCTTGTAGATGCCGACCGATACTGGGTTTTGGAGGCTAATACCGTTATTAGGGAGTAAAATATTCAGATTTCGATACATTGTGTGTGTGTGTGTGTGTGTGTGTGTGTGTGTGTGTGTGTGTGTGTGTGTGTGTGTGTGTGTGTGTGTGTGTGTGTACATTTTTCTAATGATCCCTTGAATGTGGTAAACATGAGATGTAATGGAGGCAGGGTATTTTTTTTACAGTTTATTAATAAACTTTATTAAAAAAAAGAGAGAAAAGAAAATCACTGGGAATGATAAATAACTATAAAAAAGTAACAATTTCTAAATTACACAAGCATCTTATTCTGCATTATGTTCTGTAAAAAGAAAACATATTACACGGTAAATGGTAAAAAAAAAAAAATCACATTTATTTTGCCTTTATTCAAAGTGCTTTATAATGCACCAAACCTGCTAATCGGGAGCAGTTATTGGATAGATGTCTTGCCCAAGGGCATTTCCACGCACAGCAGGAGCCGGAGAACGAACCAGGAACCTTCTGATTCCCATGAAGCAGCACTGAAACATACATCTATACAACAATTGTTGGCAATTGTTTTAAAGCCGTTTTGTAAAGCGACTTTGGGTACTAAGAAAAGCGCTATAATTCTGATGTATTATTAGTATTATAAGAAGGCTATTTCCGTGAAATGTAAAGCACAAATAATCCTCTGTTATGCAACCACAACAGCAATGATCCAAAGAGACACTTTGTTTTTGCGTTAGCTGGCACCGTTCCATGTTGAACGCTGATATTTATGAAGATTTAGAGTCCTACACTGTGTAAGAAAAGGGCACGAGAACGTTCTCTTTGTTTCCCTCATCATCGCCGCTTACCAGTGGTGGAAAGTAACTAAGTACATGTACTCAAGTACTGTACTTAAGTACAATTTTGAGGTATTTGTACTTGAGTATTTCCAATTTACATTTACTTCTACTCCACTACATGTCAGAGGCAAATATTGTTATTTTACGCTTAATTGTAACTAGTAACGTTACTATATAAATTATTACATTATAAAACATACATTAACCACTTTAGCCCTATTTTATACCCAGGCTATTTGAAAATAGCCAATCTACAAGTCCTGTGAGCTTGTAGATCTGCTATTTTCAAATATTTTAGTACTTTTACTTTTGGTACCTTATGTACATTTTGATGCCAATACTTTTTGTACTTTTACTCAAGTACGTTTTGAATTCTGGACGTTTACTTGCAGTATAGGTACTTTTCCTGGTCACTTTAGATTTCTTTGGGCTATTCAAAAATAGCAGATATACAAGCTCATAGCGCGGCACCGAGTGCCGCGCTATGAACTTGTAGATCTGCTATTTTTGAAAAAACGTGAAAATTATTTTTTAATATTTTTTTTCTAAATTTTTTTAGCATTTAGATGTTTTTTTAGACGCTGCCTCAGGTCTTAATGTGTTAAGTAAAGAATTTGAGTACCTTTTCCACCACTTGCCGCGTGTACACGCTGTAAACAAAGCGTTATATATATACTGTAACACACCGCACACACAAGTGTCTGGGCTTTTATTTCTCCAGGTAGGCGCCGCGTCGCTGATGATGAATCCACTACAGAGGCCTCGGCGCTATCAGGGAACAGCTGTCCGGCGCTAATCTTTTTATGAGCGATATGCTGTTTTTAATGAAAGCCCTCGCAGCTCTCCACAATCAGCCGGCCACATCTCACCGTATATTTCATCCCGCTATTGTGATGTCATCACCGGGGCGCAGGCACAATACATAATTCCCTGTGTTATGACAAACCGTGGCCCGAGGCCATGGAAGTATATATATATGAAAACGCTCTTCGGGGGCCTGGTGTCAAGTCCGTGCCGCTCGCGTTAGTGTAATCGCTTTGGGCTTGTTTGTGGGTCGTATGGAATAAGGGGGCTGGTCGCTCAGACAACAAATAGGTCACGGCCATTTGAATAAAAAAAACAGGAACGGGGAGTCAAACGAATCGCCGTTCGCAGCTTTTTTCAGATCGCCAGGGACGTCGCTTTGCTCCTGTTTTCTCTGTCTCTCACGCTCAAAGTCTATCTCTCTCTCTCTTTCTCTCTCTCTTTCTCTATCTGTCTCATCATCTTCGACACAAACACATGAACAAAAGATGAAGTAGATGGGTACAGGTATCATTGCAAGAATGATGATATAGACGGAATGAACACATCAGAGGAATGCAGTAGGAGAGTGTAACCCCCCCCCCCCCCACACACACACACACACACACACACACACACACACACACACACACACACACACACACACACACACACACACAGAGAAGTGTTTGCAGCGAGGTAGCTGCAGCCTCCACACTCCATTTCTCTCAGCCCCCAAAAAATCTTTATCTGCTACATGATGCATGAAAACATACTGTCTTCTCATACAACTTTACATGACCCCTGACCCCATCTGCACGGATGCAATATGACCTAGCCGCCACCATCCATTTTGGCCCGTGCTGTAGATTCAATGAATTTTTATTATGCTGTGTGTGTGCGTGTGTGTGTGTGCGTGTGCGCGCGTGTGAGAATGTGTGTATCTGTTTCTGTGCTTGCGTGCATGCCATGGTTTGTCTCTTTCTTTTGATCCTCATCCCAGCTGCATTGTGCCTGGAAAGTAAATGGTTGGGTGCTTTAAAAAAATGTACGTTGTTGAACTGATGATAACGAATGATTTCACTTTGGAGCTGTCCAATGGCCTCAGCCCTTCCAAGAATGTCCATAATCGATACTAATGCCTGATTTATTTATAAACTCACAGCAGCTGTGAGCTTGTAGGTCTGCTATTTTTGGTGTGTGACACCGGCGAACATCTAAGTATAAGTTACGCATTAATGTGGACATTGTGTTTACTGCTTTCTTTCTTTTATATTTGTTTCTGTCTGTTTCAGTGTTTTTGTCTTTCTGCCTGTCCTCAGTCTGTGACAAGAAAATTACGAACTAATGAAATACCAATTTGATCAACTGAAATTTGACTCGGCGGATATTTGATTTTTGTTTATGCAAATGTCTCACAACACAGCTTTTAGCTATTAGCACAATCAATGATGCAACACCGTATGTGTTCATATTCATCAAATATCGCGCTCTTCAGAACATTTGAGCCTATTAAGGCTGAAGATTTGCCACACTCAGCAATTCTCGGGGTGCTAATTCCCGTCACGCTCTCTGAGCGGAGAACCTCTGATTATTTATTATTTATCCATTATTAAGATTAATTGTTTTATAGTTCTAACAAAGTTTCTCAACACGGTGCCTCTTTATTACTTATCTTTATTATTTATGGGTGGCATTACCACCCAGCGTGCATGGCAACTACACAAGATACGTTTCCAGAGATTGTGTTGGTGTGATGGTTTCTTGGGGATGGAAGAACTGTCAGTCAATACTACAGAGGGAAAAATAACGTGTGTGTGTGTGTGTGTGTGTGTGTGTGTGTGTGTGTGTGTGTGTGTGTGTGTGTGTGTGTGTGTGTGTGTGTGTGTGTGTGTGTGTGTGTGTGTGTGTGTGTGTGTGTGTGTGTGTGTGTGTGTGTGTGTGTGTGTGTGTGTGTGAGTGTGTGTGTTCTCTTCTGCCTCGTACAGTTTTTTTTTTCTTCCCTCGGGAGACTTTCAAATCATCAGTGCCAGGCAACAACTGTACGTGCGTTTCCCCAGGGGGGAGCCCAAATATCCAGGGAATCAGGCGTCATTTAGCCTGTAAGAGTCTTTTCTCTCTCTCTCTCTCTCTCTCTCTCTCTCTCTCCCTGACACTCTCTTGTTTCGGCTTTTTTTTTCTTTTCATTTCACCCTGCTCTTTCTCTCTCCGGGACTCTATCTACCTGTCTCTCTCCCGGAATTTATCTCGCTCCCCCATTTTTTTTACTTCATTTTCACACCAGGTGGTCCTGATTCACCCCCTCCCCCGAGTCTCCTCAGCCTATTTTGCCTTTCATCCTATTGTATCTTGTTGCACACTTGCACGTCCCTGCGTGTGTGTGTGTGTGTGTGTGTGTGTGTGTGTGTGTGTGTGTGTGTGCTCGAGCACGTTGATTGACACGGGCGACACGGGGACATTTTAATGGTGTTTGATGAGGGTGACATTTGACTCTGATTGCAAAGCACCTTTTTTTGCCGTAGGCACGATAAACGCTTGCATTTTTGACCTTGACTTTTCTCTCTCGGCTGCGCTAGTTACACATTTGCGTTGTCTCAGTCTCACTCTGAAAAATTCGGTGCTCCCTTTTGTCACCTTCTCCTTAGCCCGCTGTCCCTCAGGGCCTGATTCATATACTTAAGTCGTTCGACGGTGTCCTGCCCGCAAACGGAAATAGTCCGATCTAGATGTGCCATCTTCCTATGCGGGGCACTGTCGTACCACGGAGTATAAATGAAGCATTACTCTACTATCCATTATAAAGCATGCTTTACTCCTCCATTACGCCGCTCTGAGGAGAGATGCTGACACGCAGTCTTCCCGCTTGTAGATCTACAAGCGATGGCTTCTCGGCTCTCATCGAAACCTCTTCTTTCTCGTACAAGAGGCAGCCTCGTCAATTGGTTGCGTTTCGTTCCTGTACATCAGGCTATACGGTTTGGTCCAACTTGTGATGATAAAGAAGCCACATTATGATTGAGTGTACTGGATTTGATTAAATATATATTTAATCACGCACCTGCCCAGGCATATAGATTCAGGTCTCTCTACACATCAGATCGTAGGTTGTGTATATCGTTGGTTCTCAAAGTGGGGTCCGGGGACCCCCAGGGGTCCTTTGGGGGGGGTTCCAGGGGGTCCCCAGCAAAACGTGCTAGTAATATAGCATCACGATACTTTTAACCACTTTAACCTTTTATACTTTGGCTATTCAAAAATAGCAGATCTACAAGCTCGTAGCGCGGCACCGAGTGCCGCGCTACGAGCTTGTAGATCTGCTATTTTTGAAAAATCGTGAAAATGTGCGCAAACCTTTGAATATATATATTTTCTAAAGCGAACATTTTTAACTCAAATCTTTGCTTCTTGGGGGGGGGGGGGGTCTCTGGAACAAAATATTTTGAGATGGGGGGGGTCCGTGGCCAAATACATATCATTTTGGGTGGTCCTTGACATGAAAAGGTTTGAGAACCGTCTTGCTTGACGTGCAATCTCGCACATGTGGTGCGGTGTGTTGTACGTATAGTAACCACAGGTCAGGTACTGTATGCGTGCGTGCGTGCGTGCGTGCGTGCGTGTGCAGTACTTGCCGTGGGTGTGAGACGGATCACTTTGCTTGGAAGTTCTGGGGGAAAAAGTAAAGACTTTTCAAGGTGGATGTGACTAGACTTGACTGTGAGCAGGGGCCTATTTTAAGGTGTTGGAGTGAAGGTTGGGATGGAATTAGGCTGTTTAAGATTAGGTTTTAGGACCTTGGGAATGAACGTAGTTAACATAAGGTCCTCACTTCTTGCACAAAAATGTGTACGTGCACGTCTCCAGCCTTTTCTCTGTACGTGCCTGTGTGTGTGTGTGTGTGTGTGTGTGTGTGTGTGTGTGTGTGTGTGTGTGTGTGTGTGTGTGTGTGGCTGTGCGGGCATAGGGGTAAGTCCGCCACTAACCACTGGCCTCCCCAGAGAGGAGCTAGAGGAGAAGGGCAGCCACTGATCATGTGGTTGGCAGTGCAACCGGAGTGGATTAATCCGTTCAGTCCGGGAAAACGCGTCCGTGCCATTGTTTTATATACTTTGGGCTATTCAAAAATTGCAGATCTACAAGCTCGTAGCGCGGCACCGAGTGCCGTGCTATAAGCTTGTAGAAGATCTGCTGTTTTAGAAGAAAAACAAATCCTGAAAATGTGTGCAAATCTTTGAATATATATTTTTTTCAAGCAAACATTTTTAACTCAAATATTTGCTTCTGGGGCCTGGGGGGTCCCTGGAACAACACATTTTGAGATGGGGGTCCGCGGCCAAAAACATAATTTTGGGTGCTCCTTGGCATATCCTTGACATATAAAAAGCAACATAAGTTTTTTCCAAAAAGAATCCCCCAGAAGCAAAGATTTGAGTCACAAATGTTCGCTTTAAAAAAATGTATATTAAAAGATTTGCAAAAATGTTCAAGATTAAAAAAAAAAAAAAAAATCAGATCTACAAGCTCATAGCGCGGCACTCGGTGCTATGAGCTTGCATATCTGCTATTTTTGAATAGAAAAGTATAAGATAATGGTTAAAGTGGTTCAAATCTAAAATGATTTCCCGGTCTTAATGGGTTAAAGACACTGAACTGATGAAACGAGGGGGGGGGTCTCGAAAGAGGAGGAGGGAGGGAGGGAGAGAGAGAGAGAGAGAGAGAGAGAGAGAGAGATGAGAGAGAGAGAGAGAGAGAGAGAGAGAGAGAGAGAGAGAGAGAGAGAGAGAGAGAGAGAGAGAGAGAGATGAGAGAGAGAGAGAGAGAGAGAGAGATGAGAGAGAGGAGAGAGAGATGAGAGAGAGGAGAGAGAGATGAGAGAGAGAGAGAGAGAGAGGTCTCGAAAGAGGAGGATAGAGAGAGAGAGAGAGAGTGGGGGGGGGGCGGGGGGGGGACCAGGTCTCTGAGAGACTGAGACGGGAGGTGAAACTTTTAGCATAACAAACCAGGTCTGATGATCCTTCAGGTTATACACATAGAAAGGAATAATCATAAAAAGACCATCTGGGGAGGAAGTAGAAGAGAAATAAAAAGGCATTCTGAAGTTAGGAGAGATATGAAAAAAAGTGCACATGTGTGTGTGTGTGTGTGTGTGTGTGTGTGTGTGTGTGTGTGTGTGTGTGTGTGTGTTCCAGGGCAGTGGGACCAGGGTGCACCCCCCACTCGGAAAGGAGAGGAAAATGAAAATAATAAAACGGTATATTAGTTTTTTCTTTATTTCAATTCAAATTCTAAGATTATTGTTTAATTACTTTCAACCAGGTGTCTCTATTTTGGTCATGTTATTGTATATTTGAAAAATCACCCTCACTTTTTTGTGAGTTTTTTTTTTTTAACTCTCTCACTGCCGAGAATTAATTAATTCATCCGTCTCCGGTCCCCTTTGCCATCGAAAACGGCGATTTTACTGTACCTTGAAAAATCATGGAATATTCTCCATGACCTCCGTCCTCACGGAGATGGGCTCAGTACACGCACAGGGGTGGCATAGTATTGGGGGAAAATAAATTGTCCGGTCGCGATCCGCCATTCCAGAGTTATGGCCGTTTGAATGTGGCTTGTTTTTTGAAAAACGGCAAAAAAAACATGAAGGTGCCGATAGATCTTTTTTTTTTTGTTGTGATCACGTGATTTCTAGGTGTACTCTTCTTCGGTGGTGCTTGGATCGTTCACAGGTTGCGGAGCGAACTAAAAGTCATTCTTGGCAGTGTAGGTGTTTTGACGATGTCTCGTCATAAGTCGTATAGGGGGGCTGCAGCCAAGCTGTGGCTGTTTGGGGGTCCTTGACATGGAAGAGTTATTTCAGATTTTTTGCAGTTGTCTGCCAGAGATTTTTCATTGAAATTAAGAAAGTACTCAGGAGCCGAGATACAGAATTTTTAAGTTTTAAGTTAACAAGGAAGTGGATAGGAGTCTAGATCTTCGAAAAATCATATCTCCTTGGTCTTTGGATTTTTTTTTTTTTTTTTTTTTATTCTAAAAAACACATACATGCGTTATTGGCAGGCAAGTGATGGATTCTATAGAACGCATATGCGTTATTGGCAGAAAATGAGTTAAAGAGGTGGTGCCATGGTTTTGCACTTTTTTCTGTTTTTCATGTGTCTATGAGGTTGATAGAACTTCATTAAGCCCCCTGGTGGTGTTTTTATGGTGTTGTATGTCTTCTCTGACTATTTTGAGTTTCTACCTGGAGGCTGAAACCTTGAGGGTCAAACGTGCCAATAGAAAAACAGCGCTTTAGTGACATAGTAAAAACATACCCATCCCCCTCATTATCATAACACAACAGGTGTGGGCATGAGGAGGAGGAGGGACTAGGACAGGTGGGTGGTGCTAAGGTGGTGGAGGAGGTGCTAAGGTAAGAACCAGGTATACTTAATGAACTGGAGGCGTGTCCACATAAAAACATAATTTTAACCATTTCTGTACACTTTTTTGAAAAAAATCTTCCTCCTAGTATAACCATAATTTAACCCATTTATACCTGGAACGCATCTGT